>NC_091057.1:28406532-28716499 GCF_000393655.2 Nicotiana sylvestris
ACATTTGTTACTCAATGAGTTAGAGTACTCACTTTACTCCCTACACCCATGTGTGCAGAATCAGGCGTAGCTGGTTCCGCTCCCAAGTGCTGATTCATTCCAGCTTCAGGCAGACCTTCGAGGAGTCTTTAGGTAGCTGTTAGCATTCGCAGCCTATAGCTCCTCCCTATCTCTTTTCCTTTATGTCCTTAGTTCAGTATTTACACTCTGTAGTTACATTTGAGGATTCCGTGTTGTTAGATGCTCGTGACTTGTGACATCCCAGTTAAGGTTGTGTCGGGTTGTATTTTCGCTACTTATTATCATTAAATCATGTTTTAGACTGCCTTTATGTTGTTTAACTACTTTAACAAGCGAATTGGGTTTAGTTGGCTAGCCTTGTCTTCACGAGAGGCACCATCACGATCGGGTTCGGGGTTAGGGTCGTGAAAAGTTGGTATCAGAGCCTAGGTTACATAGGTCTCACGAGTCATGAGCAGGTTTAGTAGAGTCTCACGGATCGGTACGAAGACGTCTGTATTTATCATCGAGAGGCTGCAGAACCTTTAGGAAAAACTTCATATTCTTGAAATTCTTGTCGTGCGAAGTTGTTGATCCGAGTACTAAACTTCTATTGTTCTATTCTATCACAGATGGCAAGGACACGCACTACCGGACAAGGTGGATGGCCACTAGTGCCACCAGTTGTGGACACTAGAGGTCGAGGACGCGTCCATGGTCGTGGTAGGGGTAAAGCAGCCAGAGCAGCACCTACAGATCCACCAGCGGCCCCAATTCAGGATCAGGTCCCAGTTATGGATGCTCCTATAGCACCAGCTCAAGCACCAGCTGTGCCCAACGTGATTCCAGGTCTTCAAGAGGCCTTGGATCATATCTTATCAGTTTGCACTGGCCTAGCTCAGGCAGTTTCAGCCACTATAGCCGCAACTACTTCGCAGGCCGGGGGAGGCAATCAGACTCCCGCTGCTCGCACACCTGAGCAGGTCATGGAGGGATTTCAGACGCCAGGGGCGCATCCAGCCTAGCCGGTTGCAGCAGCTCAGGATTATGTAGTTCCTGCCATGTTGGAGGACGAGCATCATAGGTTGGAGAGGTTTGGTAGACTTCAGCCTCCGTCATTTAGTGGTGCAGAGGGCGAGGATGCCCAGGTTTTTCTGGACAAGTGTAAGAGGATGCTTCGTATAGCAGGTATTCTGGAGACCAGCGGGGTCGCTTTCACTACTTATCAGTTTTTAGGAGCTACTTTCACTTGGTGGGAGGATTTTGAGAGGCGTAGGCCTTTTGCTGCAGCACCCCTTACCTGGCAGCAGTTCTCCGTTCTCTTTCTGGAGAAGTATGTGCCGCAGTTTCGTAGAGAGGAACTACATAGGCAATTTGAGTGGTTGTGTTAGGGAGAGATGACCGTGTCGCAGTATGAGTTGAGGTTATCATAGTTAGCTCGTCATGCCATATGGTTGGTTCCGACAGATAGAGCGATGATTAGGAGGTTTGTTGATGGTCTTACTTATCAGCTCCGTGTTCTTATGACTAGGGATAGGGTGACTGGTGCTACTTTCGAGGAGGTTGTGGATATCGCCCGTGAGATTGAGTCTATTCGTCACCAAGAGCGAGAGGAGAGAGAGGACAAGAGGCCTCTAGGATCTGGCTGTTATAGTAGTACTCCTTTGAGGGGTCAGTTTCAGCACGGCAGAGGCCATCCATTCAGGCATGCTCAACCAGCTCGCTCAGGTTATCATGGGGAAACTTTGGGTCATGGTTATCATGGTTCTCAGTAGGGCCAGTCATCACTTAGTGCCCTCCCAGCTTAGAATTTGACCCATGCTCCATCAGTTCAGGCTCTTCTTTGCTGAGTGCATCTGCTAGTCACTCCGGTGAGAGGGTTCCCCTTCAGTCCCCTTCTCCATCCCCTGGGAGTTGTTTTGAGTGCGGTGAGATGGGTCACGTGTGGAGGCAGTGTCCCCGTCGTTTTGCTAGTTCATCCTAGCAGAGGGATCAATCATCGGCTTTAGTGCCAGTTGCTTCATCACCACCCGCTCCGCCAGCTAGGGGTGGAGGTCAGTCAGCCAGGGGTTTTCCCAGAGGGGGAGGTCGATCAGGGGGCGGTCAGGCCCGTTTCTATGCACTCCCAGGCAGACCCGATGCTATTGCTTCAGATGCTGTCTTTACAGGTATTGTTTCAGTTTGCCACAGAGATGCCTCTGCATTATTTGATCCCGGTTCCACCTTTTCTTATGTGTCATCATACTTTGCTTGTTATTTGGGTACACCCCATGAGTTTCTTGCTTTACCTGTTCATGTATCTACCCCGGTGGGCGATACTATTGTTGTAGATCGTGTTACCGGTCATGTGTGGTAACTATTAGGGTCTGGAGACCCATGTGGATCTTTTATTATTGTGTATAGTGGATTTTAATGTCATCTTGGGCATGGATTGGCTATCTCCGTGTCGTGCTATTTAGGACTGTCATGCTAAGACATTTACATTGGCTATGCCGGTTATGCCACGGATTGGGTGGCGAGATGTGACTGATTATGTTCCTAGTAGAGTGATCTCATTATTGAAAGCCCAACGTATGGTTGGGAGTGGTTGTCTTTCATATCGAGCGTTTGTGAGGGATGTCGGATCTGAGGCTCCTAGTATTGATTCTATCCCAGTTGTGAGGGATTTTCCCGATGTGTTTCCTGTAGACCTGCCGGGCATGCCACCGGACAGGGATATTGATTTTGGTATTGGCCTGGTGCCGGGCACTCAGCCCATTTCTATTCCGCCATATCGTATAACACCACCGGAGTTGAAGCAACTAAAAGAACAACTTCAGGAACTCCTTGATAAAGGGTTCATTCGACCTGGTGTGTCACCTTGGGGTGTGCTAGTTCTATTTGTGAAGAAGAAGGATAACACTATGAGAGTGTGCATTGATTATAGGCAATTGAGCAAAGTAGCAATTAAGAACAAATATCCTTTTCCTTGCATTGATGATTTATTCGACCAGCCTCAGGGAGCGATGATGTTCTCCAAGATTGAGCTCTGTTCAGGTCATCACCAGTTGAAGATCAGAGACTCGGATATTCTTAAGACAACTTTTAGGACCCGATACGGTCATTATGAGTTTTTGGTATTTCTTTTGGGTTGACCAATGCCCCATCAACGTTCATGCATTTGATGAACAGTGTGTTCCGGCCTTTTCTTGACTCATTTGTCATAGTCTTCATTGATGATATTCTAGTATATTCACGTAGTCAGGAGGAGCACGCGGAGCATTTCAGAGTTGTGTTGCAAAGATTGAGAGAGGGAAGCTTTATGCAAAATTCTCCAAGTGTGAGTTTTGGCTCCGTTCAGTGGCTTTCTTGGGGCACGTGGTGTCCAGTAAGGGTATTCAGGTTGATCCGAAGAAGATAAAGGCGGTTCAGAGTTGTCCTAGACCATCCTCAGCCACAAAGATTCGCAGCTCTCTTGGTTTGACATGTTATTATCGCCGTTTTGTTCACTGATTCTCATATATCGCATTGCCCTTGACCAAGTTGACGAAGGGTGCTTCATTTGTGTGGTTGGATGAGTGTGAGGAGAGCTTTCAGAAGCTCAAGACAGCTTTGACCACAACTCCAGTGTTAGTTTTTCCATCAGCTTCAGGTTTATATACCGTGTATTGTGATGCTGCGAGAGTTGGCATTGGTTGTGTTTTGATGCAGGAGGGTAGAGTTATTGATTATGCTTTTCGTCAGTTGAAGCCCCATGAGAAGAACTACCCCGTTCATGATTTGGAGTTGGGTGACATAGTTCACACGTTGAAGATTTGGAGGCATTACTTGTATGGTGTGTCTTTTGAGGTGTTTACTGATCATCGCAGCCTCCAACACTTTCAAATAGAAAGATCTTAATTTGAGGCAGCGGAGATGGTTGGAGTTGCTTAAGGACTTGATATCACTATATTGTACCATCCGGGAAAGGACAATGTGGTGGCTGATGCCTTGAGCCGAAAGGCAGTGAGTATGGGGAGTTTGGCATATATTCTAGTTGGGGAGAGACCTCTTGCAGTTGATATTCAGGTCTTGGCCAATCGGTTTGTGAGGTTGGATATTTCGGAGCCCTGTCGGGTATTGGCTTATATAGTCTCTCGGTCTTCTTTATATGATCGCATCAGAGAGCGACAGTATGATGAACCGCATTTTCTTGTCCTTAAGGACGGAGTTCAGCATGATGATGCTAGAGATGTGACCATTGGTGATGATGGGGTGTTGAGGATGTAGGGCCGGATTTGTGTGCCCAATGTGGATGGGCTTTGGGAGTAGATTCTGGAGGAGGCCCATAGCTCGCGGTATTCCATTCATCCGAGTGCCGCAAAGATGTATCAGGATTTGAGGCAGCACTATTGGAGAAGAATAATGAAAGATATTGTGGGATTTGTAGATTGGTGTCTCAATTGTCAGCAGGTGAAATATGAGCATCAGAGGCCGGGTGGCTTGCTTCAGCGGATAGGTATTCCAGAGTGGAAGTGGGAGAGGATCACTATGGACTTTGTAGTTGCACTTCCGTGGACTTTGAGGAAGTTTGATGTTGTTTGGGTAATTGTGGATCAGCTGACCAAATCCGCGCACTTCATTCCTGTGTGTACTACCTATTCCTCAGAGCGGTTGGCAGAGATCTATATCCGAGAGATTGTTCATTTGCATGGTGTCCCAGTTTCCATCATTTCAGATCGGGGCACTCAATTTACATCACAGTTTTGGAGGTCTGTGCAGCGAGAGTTGGGTACTCAGGTCGAGTTGAGCACAACTTTTCATTCTCAAACGGACGCGCAGTCCGAATGCACTATTTAGATATTGGAGGATATGTTACGTGCTTGTTTCATTGATTTTGGAGGGTCATGGGATCAATTTCTACCACTTGCAAGTTTTCTTACAACAACAACTACTAGTCCAGTATTCAGATGGCTCCATATGAGGCTTTGTACGTGAGGCGGTGTAGATCTCTAGTTGGTTGGTTCTAGCCCAGTGAGGCTAGGCTATTGGGGACTGATTTGGTGCATAATGCTTTGGAGAAGGTGAAGGTGATTCAAGAGAGGCTCCGTACAGCACAGTCGAGGCAAAAGAGTTATGCTGATAGGAAGGTTTGAGATGTGTCCTACATGATTGACGAGAAGGTTCTGTTGAAGGTTTCACCCATGAAGGGTGTTATGAGATCTGGGAAGAAAGGGAAATTGAGTCCGCGGTTTATTGGTCCTTTTGAGGTGCTTCGGAGGATTGGGGAGGTGGCTTATGAGCTTTATTTGCCACCCAACTTGTCGAGTGTGCATCCGGTATTTCGTGTTTCTATGCTCTGGAAGTATATTGGGGATCCGTCTCAAGTTCTGAATTTCAACACGGTTTGTAAGGTGCTCTTCATCATCAGTTACATGAACATTAAACATTGAGTTTATGGGGTTTCTATATTCATATGCAACAACTAAACTGTCATACATGTAATTCCATCTAGTTGGACAAGGTTTATGAACCTTTCTTTCTCTTAGGACAAATTCATCGCATCTTTTAAAATATTCTCCAAGTCTACTTCTACGGTTAGAATAAAAAAGCCAATTAAGAGCCATTTTAACCTTTTCAATTTCAACATTTAAAATTTTTATACCATCACCCACAATTAAATGGTAAATATAACAAATACATCTAACATGAAAAATGTTACTAAATGCAGGATTTAATGTTACATTATGCATATATTGACTATCCGTAAATTATAATAAAGTATTATCACTATCAAGAATAAGAGCAGGTGGAGGGCGGGTATGGGGTTTGGGTAGGGGAGGCCGGGGAATTAGAGGAGGAATAGATTGGCCACTAGATTCACCACTCTTGGATTTTTCCTTATTTTTACAATTTTTTTTAAGGAATATGCCATCTTAATTATAATTATATAAAACAAACAAAAATATAATATTAAAAACTAAAGAGTTGGAACGAGTTTACCGAATTGACGAACAACTTGTTGAAATTAATTATTGTTGAAAACTTGAATACTTCAATTCACCAACTTCACAATTTTTCACACAAGTTGCAACAATAAAGTAACCAATTTTAGAAGAAAATTAGAGAGAGATTGATGATTTGGTGAAGAAAAATGAAAGAATGTGATGGTATTTATAGTTGAAAATAGGATAAAGTGTAATTATAAAATGTTTGGGGTTAAAACAAAGTTGGGGGGGAGGGGGGTTAAATGACTATTTTATAAATAGCCAACGGCTATTTTGGAAGCCATAACGACTATTTTTTAAAGCACCAATGGTCAGATTTTGATTTGAGATTTTTTTTAAAACTAGCCGTTGGGGCCGTTTAGGACCGGTTGAACCGGCCCACTTAGGAGCCGGTCCCGGGCCCAAACGGTCCCAGGCTTAACGGTCATTTTAAGAGAACCGGCCCACTTGGGCCTCAAACCCCTCGTCCAGGGCTTAAAGAGGTAGGCCCGTTTAAGCCCACTACCTATATGGGCTCGCGGGCCTAGTCCGAGGCCTGGCCTAACCGACCCACTTGACACCCTTAGTTTACTGGTTAACAGAAACCAATTTATACAAGTAGTCTGGTCCTTATGCTTAAACCCAACTTATCTTTTAAAACCCACATAACCTATAACCTATAACCTACTAAACCACCCAATAATCACTCAATAAACACAAACTGAAGCTCTTGTTCTCATCATTGTGGTTGTCCCTCTTCAAACAAAAAAATTAACTAAATAAAGTTAGAAGGTTGGGGTATTTTATTTTGATAAGGGTGTCAAAACTACTAAAAAAATGTAACCCATTTCGTGTCCAAATTTAGTCTAATTGGACAAGATTTATACTCCTAATAATTAAAGAAAGTTTAAAACAATAATAATAACATATCCAATGCAGACCTTATTCCTACCTTGTGAAGGTAGAGAGATTGTTTGTGATAAATATTCGGCTCATGAAAAACATAATCATAATAGTTTTTTACGGTAATGGAGAAGCCATGGAAAATGAACACATTAACAACATCAAGATAATAAGATAACTGAAGCAAAAAAACATGTAGTAATAGAAATCTAAAAATAAGAAAAAAATACTAACGTTAATGGAGTGGAAGGAAATACAGTTGACTATCCACTAGCCTTATACCCTAATTTTCAATCGCCACACCCTCCTATCAAGGGTTATGTCCTTGGTAAGCTGAAGACGTGCTACATCCTGCCTAATCACTTCTTTCCAATACTTCTTCGGCCTACCTCGATCTCTTCTTATATCCACCACTGATCTTTCACACATGTCCGAACCATCTTAGCCTCGTTTCATGCATCTTATTCACCATGAAAGTTTAAAACAATATATTTGAAAATTATGAAGTAATTGTTCAAATTGATCCGTAAGAACATTTATTAAACTAGAATTGTTCGATAAGAAGCAACCACAAAACTTGATGATCTAAAAAGAGCAGAGAATTTACTCATAAACAAGTAGTACTAATCAGCTAGTTCAAGTAAAAGCTCTCTGATCACACCAACTCAAGTCCTAAAAAGGATAAGCGGTCGCTACAAATATAATTCGGCTTACAAGTCTGGAGTCGAATCTCACAGAGAAATAAGGTTTTGCTACAATTGTTCACTATCACTAATAGTGGAGGAGGCAGGATCTCCACGAAGGGGGTTCAAATTTTTTTTTATAGCTAGTGGGAACTGAACTCATGACCTTATGTAGATTTTAAACACCCTTGACCACTAAACTATACTTTTGGATTGTGTTAAGGGTGTTCAAAACTTAATATATAGAGATAAAAAATAGATTTTGCCTTATATATACATTATAATTTTTCGGCGAAGAGTGTTCGGGTGAACACCCTTGCGCCCCCTAAATCCGCCCCTGATCATTAAGAAGGCAAGCTCGAATAATTTCTAAGTTATAAATATTAATATTCTTATGTCTAACTAATTAACTAACAAATTAAAGTAATGGAACTGTAACAAAGCCTAAGGAAGAGGGGGTATTGGATGTGCAGATAGGTCAAAATAGAAACACTGCCACTCACACTGGCCTGGCCTGGAGGATGTACAACAATACAAATGACATGTGGGCCAGAGCGCTATTCCACAAATATTGTACTAGCAGAGACCCTTATAAGCACATTGTCTCTAGGACTTGGCAAAATATAAAAAATGATTGGCAAATATGTAGTAAGGCCACTAGGTGGGTAGTTTATAAGGGGGATATAATCAACTTTTATAGTGCCCTTAGAAGCTTTATCAGTGGACCTCTCAATCAAGGGGAGGAGAGTTTGAAGGTAGGAGCTTACTATAATGAGGTCCACTGGGATATCAGTAATATCTTCTTTGACCTACTTAAGGATGTTGCATCTACTATAAAATCTATCTTTGTTAATCCCAACTCTACCAATCAGGATAAGATGGCCTAGAACCTAACTGATAGTGGCCTCTTTTTAACCAAAACAACCTGCACTCTCAGTGGAAGGCTAAACCATCATTAGGTCCAAAACCCGGTTAAAGACTTCAACTGGGCATGTGGCCAAAAGCTGTCACGACCTGGATTTCCCACCCTCGGGGTCGTGATGGCGTCTACTCGTAGAAGCTAGGCAAGCCACAAAATATAGAAATTCTTCATTTTAATCCTTTTAACAACTTGAATTAACAAGTAATCAACAATTTAAAGATTAACGATAATATAATAAGTGGAAGACTTAAACAACTAAAAATGATCAAAATCAGTACTACAATGCCAACATACTCCTCTACCCGGAATCTGGTGTCACAATATTCACGGACTATCTATGAGTACTACATACAAATGTCTGAAAAAAGGAATACAGTCTGTCTCGGAAGCAAGTGAAAACAGAACATATAAATGGATAGAAGAGAACGCCAGGTCCGCAGACGCTTGCAGGACTACCTCGGGATCTCTGGGTGGACTGAAGGCTGGCTCCCCAAGTTCTACTGTCCCAATACTGCTCCGGTATCTGCACAGAGTGCAGAGTGTAGCATTAGCACAACCGACCCTATGTGTTGGTAAGTGCCTAGCCTAACCCCGGCGAGGTAGTGACGAGGCTAGGACCAGACTCCAGATAAACCTGTGCAGTTCAAATATATACAGCGGGAAAGAAAATACAGAAATAAACAAGTAAAGATGGGAGGGGGAAACATGCGTTGGGGAATAGCAGGTAAATAGAATATCAAGAGGATTATAAAAGAATCAAAATCCAACCACTAAGAAGAATAAGGAATGTAAAGGCAGATTTCACTTTATTTTCACATCTTGTTGCAGGCATGCAACCCGATCCCATTTCCTATATCTCGTGGCAGGCATGCCACCCGCTCCTATTTCATGTATCTTGTGGTAGGCGTACCACCCGCTCCCATTTCATTATATGTTGTGGTAGGCGTACCACCCGCTTCAATATCATTATATCTTGTGGTAGGAATACCACCCGCTCCCATTTCATTATATCTTGTGGTATCACCCGCTCCCATTTCATTATATCTTGTGGTAGGAGTACCAATACGCTCCCATTTTATTATGTCTTGTGGTAGGCGTACCACCCGCTCCCATTTACAAGCCAACAATAATCACAAGGAATCCCGACAAGGGAGCATTAATATCAAACAAACATCCCGGCAAGGGAACAATGATATCTCAACACTATCTCGACAAGGGAACAATAATATCTCAACAATATCCTGGCAAGGGAACAATAATATCTCAATAATATCCCGGAAAGGGAACAATAATATCAGACAAACATCCCGGCAAGGGAACAATGATGATAATAACATGTGAGGCACAATAAACCACGATGGAGTCGTAACAACTTATAATACAAGATCCACGGGCATGCTTGACACCGACGTATAGATACTCGTCACCATGCCTATACATTGTACTCCACAATTAACACGTAGCAAATAGACACAACTCCTAATCCCTTAAGCTAAGGGTAGACCAAACACTTATCTCAAACTTTCACGGCTAACTCAAGCCTCAAACACCGCTTTTCCTTTCGAATTCGGCTCCAAATCAATTGTATCTAGACATATTCGACTTAATAACATCAATAAACTCTAAACAATCCAATTACAATGCTTTATTATAGCATTCTAATCATTCTTCCCAAAAGGCCAAAAATTGATCCCAGGCCCGCTTGGTCAAAACACAAGGTTCGAACCACACCCCGATCACCCATTCAACCACGAGCCCAAATATATAATTAGTTCCAAATTCGACCCGAAAACGAGGTCCAAATCACAAATAATCAAAAAGCCCTAACTCTTCCCAAATCCCTAATTTTTTACCCTTAAGAACATGATTTAAGCCTAGAAATCTAATGGGTGTTAATGGAAATTGAAGAAAATGAGTCTAACATTATATACCTACGAATTGGTGGTGAAATCCCCTTTCAAAAATCGCCCATTTTGGAGTTTAGATGAAGAAGTTATGAGTTTTTGGAAGAAATCCCGTAATGGCTATTGTTTCTGGACTTTTAAAATAACTGGGCGAAATTGGTCATCGCGTTTGCGATAAGCTCATCGCGTTCGCGATGAGTTAGGTCTGACAGACCTTCAAGTTCGCGGAAGATGGCTCGCAATCGTAGATCTTTGTCTCCTCAAGCCTACGCATTCGCGGGCCAGTGGCCACGTTTGCGATGCACAAAATGGTGACCCTCCCCAGGCCTTTAACCTTACACGTTCATGAATGCATGGACGCGTTCGCAAAGGGTATTCCCCCGTCATCCTCGCGTCCGCGTCTCAAGCTTTGCGTTCGCGAAGAAGAAATCTGGCACCTGGGATATTTGCCTTATGCATTGGCGAGAGGGACCACGCGAACGCGAAGAGTAAAATCCATGGGCACTGAACAACAAAAACCTGCAACTTTTTGAGTTCCAAAAACCTTCTGAAACACATCCGAAACCCACCTGAGCCCTCGGGGCTCAAAACCAAACATATGTACTAACTCAATAACATCATACGAACTTATCCGTGTGATCAAATCGCCAAAATAACCTCAATAACAATGAATTAAACCTCAAAATCCATGAAATATTTCAAAATTTCTTAAAGCATCAAACTTTGCATTTACGGTCCGAATCACGTCAAACGGATTCTGTCTTTTACCAAACTTCACAGAATTATCTTAAACCACATT
The DNA here is from genome assembly GCF_000393655.2 of Nicotiana sylvestris. Taxonomy (NCBI): domain Eukaryota; kingdom Viridiplantae; phylum Streptophyta; class Magnoliopsida; order Solanales; family Solanaceae; genus Nicotiana; species Nicotiana sylvestris. The sequence goes on from NC_091057.1 coordinate 28,417,689, forward strand.
TAAGACCTGTACCGGGCACCGGAACCAAAATACGGGCCCGATACCAACATGTTCTAATCAAAATTCGTTTCCAAATCCTTTAAACAATTTCAGAAAATAATTTCCTTTAAAAAATTCATTTCTCGGGCTTGGGACCTCGGAATTCGATTCCGGGCATATGCCCAAGTTTCATATTTTCCTAAGGACCCTCCGAGACCGTCAAATTACAGGTCCAAGTCTGTTTACCCAAAACGTTGACCGAAGTCAAATTAATACATTTTATAGTCAAAATTTATCATTTTTCACTGATTTTCACATATAAGCTTTTTGGCTACGCGCCCGAACTGCGCACACAAATCAAGGTGATGCTAAAAGAGGTTTTTTTGAGGCCTCGGAATGCAGAATTCAATTTAAAAGCAAGTGATTTCTTCCTTTGTTTAGTAACCCATGGTAGGCTTCCCACAACTCAATACCTCCACTCAAGAGGTATGAACCTAAATCCCATGGGCTTCTTCTGTGATAAGGAGGTCGAAACTATGGAACGCATGCTCTTCACATGTGATAATGTTACCCAATATTGGTAGAAGCTAGCTGAACAAAGACTCTCCAACCTCAATATCCCAAACATTGTCACAAGCCAATCCAACTCGGCATACACCTTTAACAAGGTTAAACACCAGCCCTTCAATGGCTTTATAAGTGGGGCTACCTAATCCCTTTCTGCCTATGACAAATTTTGTTAACCAGGATGTCACAACCCGATCCCCGAACCCGATCGTGATGGCGCCTCTCGTGAAGACAATGCCAGCCAGACCAAAACAGAACACCTTTTTTAAACAATTAATTATCATAAACAATAATAACATATAATATAATGCTCATAAATTGCGGAATTTAACGATAATAACAACAGGAACCATCCCGACACAGCCCAAATCGGGGTGTCACAAGTCATGAGCTACTACAGAATCTACTATAGGTCTACAAAGTATATAATCCGATACAACACTTTGAAGAAAACATAAATGATAGAGGATAAGAGAGTCAAGGGGCTGTGGACGTCAAAAGCTACCTCGTAACTCCAAATCACTGCCTAGCCTGGAAGGAATCAGCGCTCAAGTGCGGACTCTGCTATACATGAATCTGCACACATGGTGTAGGGACTAATGTGAGTAATCCGATTCAGTGAGTAATAATTACAAATAATGGCTGAAAGTATGAAAACACGTAAAGGCACAAAGCAATTCCATATCAAGCAGTAAAAACACTTAAAGCAGTAAATCAGTGAAGAAATCAAATGATATTCCTTTTTAAAACAAGTGAAATAGGTAATTTAACAGGTAATTAACAAGTAGAAATCCACCCCTCGGGCACAGTATCAATCGCTCAGCATAGTATCAGCCCCTCGAGCTCACTCTCAGTACAGTATCAGCCCCGCAGCCACCTCACAATCACTCAGCATAATGGTCAGCCATTGTTACCTGACCAACTTTCATCAAACAGTGTCATTATTACCACTGTTTCAAATCACATGGGTACCCGCACTCACTGTGGGTGTGCAGACTCCAGAGGGGCCCCTTACGACCCAAGCGCTATATCAAGCCACCTCGTGGCATCATCACTCAGCATATCCTCACATCACTCAAGCCACCGCATGTCATAAATAGTATCTCAGGCCCTCGGCCTCATATCACTCAGCTATCCTCACATATGGCCCACGGCCTCACTCAATCCAGAAATCATCATAAGCCCCTTGGGCATTAGTAAAACAGTAGTTCTCAGCCCAAAACATGATGTAGAAATATCATTTAAGTTTCAAATCTGAGTAAAAGTGGCTGAGTTTGTAAAACAGTAGATATCAATAGGACTGAGTTCAAATAATAAGTCAAGTAGTGAGAAAACAGTGATAAAAATCCTCGAAGGGCCCAAATAGTTGGCACGAAGCCCAATTATGGAAATCAGCCCAAATCATGATGGTAACAAATGAATTTCAGTCAAATATTTGGTAAAATAATCAATCAGGATGGACCAAGTCACAATCCCCTGTAGTGAAGACCCCACGCTCATCATCCAGCGCGTATCTTGCCTCAATATAGCACTACGATGTGCAATCCGGGGTTTCAAACCTTCAGAACATCATTTACAATCATTACTCACCTCGAACTGGCTAATTCTCTAGCTCACGATGCCTTTGCTCCTTGAATTGGCCTCAACGCGCGTCGAATCTATCCAAAATCGGAACGAATACGTCACAATATGCTAAGGGAACAAACCCCAAGCGAAAACATTCGAAAAATATCAAAAATCTCGAAATTAGCAAAACCCGAGCCCCGGTCCCACATCTTAGAATCAGGTAAAATTTACATTTTTAGAATCCTCATACCCTCACGAGTCTAACCATACCAAAATTATCCAATTCCGATACTATTTGGTCCTTCAAATCATTATTTTACATTTTTGAAAGGTTCCACAATTTTCTTCCCAAATTCCATCTCAAATCACGAATTAAATGATGAATTCAGTGATAGATTCATGTACTCTAACCAAATTTGAGTTAGAATCACTTACCCCGACCAATTTCTTGAAAAACCTTCGAAAAACCGCCAAAATCCGAGTTCTCTAGGTCAAAATATTAAATAAAACTCAAAACCTCATTTTTATAGAGTACCCCTCGGATTCCGACACCGCTGACTGCACAAAAATGACCGCGGTCTGTGCAAAAGCAGCGGGGTCCGCGCAAAAACGACAGCGGCCGCGCAGGTCTTGCTCTTCAGGGACAGACTTTAGTATTTTTGCCATAACTTTCGCTAGGGATGTCAAAATTGCGATATCTTTACCTTTCTGGAAACTAGACATAAAGGGCTACCTTTCTGCAGTCTTCATGACCGCGGCCACTTTGATGCGGACAGCACTAGGCCAGCACGGCTAGCGCAAACAGGAGCGCGGTCCGTGCCAAAACTGTTGCTCCCTCCATTTTTCTAAGTTCCAGGGTGTCCGTACTCGCTCAAAACTCACCCGAAACACACCCGAGGCCCCCGGGACCTCAACCAAAAGCACCAACGCATCCTAAACATTATTCAACCTCGTTCCAATCATCAAAACACCTCGACTAACACCAAAATCATCAAATCACATTGAATTCAAGCCTATGAATCTCAAGAACTTTCAAATTCCATTTTTGATAAAAAAACCCAACCAAACCACGTCCGAATGACCTCAAATTTTGCAGACAAGTCCAAAATGACATAAAGAAGCTACAGAAACTCTCGGAATTACATTCCGACCCTCGGATCAAAATTTCACCTATCAACCGGAATTCGCCAAAATACTAACTTCGCCAATTCAAGCCTAATTCTACATCGTACCTCCGAAACCACTTCCGATCACTCTCCTAAGTCAGAAATCACCTCCCAAAGCTAACCAAACCATCGGAACTCACATCCGAACCCTCTAACACATAAGTCAACATCCGGTTGACTTTTCCAACTTAAGCCTTCTTAAAAGAGACTAAGTGTCTTTCTGCCCCTTGTTGCGTCCATACTTAGCTTATCTTAGTGTCCACACATGCCAGAGTTTTCATATAACTCATATGATATTGAATATTACTTTTATCTTTACTTCCCGTTCATTAGCCATGGTAGGTGCCACTTTTCGTTGGAGTGCTTCCAGTGTTGTTGTGAGACTGTTGTTACACGACTATTTCCTCTTTATGTCGTTGTGCTTAGGTTGAAGCCTTCTTCCTTATTTCCTCAACTTGTCTTTCATTGTAGTATTTAGGGAAGACCCTCTGACTCTTGTAAAGATGCGAACTTATTATATTGTATTCCCGATAGAATTTTTGATATTCGTGCTCGCCTGTAATTATCCTCAGTTACTTGCCTCCATACTCATCTGTTCGTACGGCTGCTTCTGAACTGAAGTTTTGACTGTCTTCCTAGTGGAACTATCTTTCCGTAACACTCATAATAACCTTAAATACCCCAACTCCTATTTGAATATTTCTCAAGTATTACAATGTCATAACTATGGGGCTAAATTCACTATATTAGTATTTACTATCTTTATCTTGCACGACTTGCTGTCTTGTTCTGTATCCTCTTGACTAGCCATACCTAGGCTCTTTTTGAATCAACTACTAACTACTCGTTGGCCCATCCTCATGTCAATATTCCGCGAAATCTTTCTTGGGTTATTTCCTTGGTCTTAACTTATGTCTCGCACTGGCTCCTTAATTATCATTAACATCTCAGACAGAAACCCTTACTTCTTCTCCCTGACGTCACGTTTGCATAATGTTTTGGAATCGTAGCATATCTGTAGTATTTGGATAAGTGCAATCTCATCCCTTTCTCATTTTTATCGCATTCTTCCTTTTATCATTCCATATTCTCCCACTTTTGGGGAGTACTAACAATTGTAGCTACGACGACCCGTATATGGATGTTTCACCTTTTCATCTTTGGCATCCTTTCACATCATTGATGACTCTTACTCGCCTTTCGGTAATCCTTCCATACCAAGGATAGCAAAATCCGTTACTCACGAGGGTGAAATTTAGTATAACTAGCACATACAGTCCCTTAAGCTGAACTTTGCTCACATTGCTTGCTGTAGGGAAGCGTCTTCCTGAATGATCATTCTCTGAATTTCTCATGAATCTTCTTCTGTTATCCGTCCTATTATTGCCGGAATACGATATGAAATTCATATGATACCGACTCTTATCAACTCACTCAGTCCCTATTTCATGTTTAGTTTTTCTTGTTTACCAGTCCATACTGATCTCTGTTACTCTAGGGATTAACTATCCCCTCTGGTAGTCGCGTTGGAGTCACGAACTTATTTCTCGAAATGAGGATATAACCTTATGGCCTATACTCTTTTGTCGTCTTAAGGCCCATCACCTTTCGTATCTTCCTTCATTTGACTATAGGTTCTGTAGCACTCTACCATTTTTATCTATGTATCACTCCTTATTCATAATATTTCCTTATCTCTCTTCCTATTATTCTGCTACTATTTCTGCATATCCCTTTTCTTGTGAAACCTTCAATATGACATTCTTTTGCTTTAAGCTTTCCTTTGATCCATCTAGTGGCTCTTTAAGTTGCTTAACGTTCTTGCTTTACTAGGGACGCGAGCTGTACTAAGGTAATATTTATCCCTTCAAGGCTTATCGTGCATGTCTTTGTAGTACTCATATCTGGCTGCACTATTTTAGAGTGCACCATCTAGGCGTCTCATAAAGAGATCTATCAACACATTTGCAATATCCTTCAAAAATGTCAACTGACGCAATCAATTCATCCATCATATCTTCTTATACTACTTTTGTTAACCCCCATAGGGCATATCGTGAAGGGGTACAACCAATTGTATATACTTATGTTACTATTGAATATAACTCAAAAAGCTTATGTTGCTCTGCCTGAATTATAAACACCGTTCACCTTCATTGACTGGGTGCCTCGTACTTTTCTTCATATTACTTCCTTTACTTGTTGACACTTGTATTTACATTCTAAATCTCTCATTGTCATTCACCATTAAGGTGGATATGTATTCTTGCCTCAAGATCCTTACCAAGAGGCTTACACCTTTTTGTATGCACGTGATCTGCTGAAGACCTCATATTTACTTATCATAAACATGATGCAAAGTCGAGTTCCTCTGACTCAACTCTCCCATAGATATATATCTTACCACCTGTCTTTCTGGATGTAGGCATCGTCGTATTATGAATAAGGTAGAGTTTAGGAAATTGAGTTCTTACAACTGAGCTCTACCATACGATCTAGAGTAAGAAGAAAGAGTGACAGTCCTAAATGCCTTGTAGCCTCCTGCTTATAAGTCTGGTGCACGACACACCCATAAACAAGACTCTACTAGACACGGCTGTAAACTCCCTAGGACAGAACTGCTCTGATACCACTTTTGACACGACCCAAACCGATGGGCCGCGACGGGCACCCAGTACCTTACTTGACTGAGTACCAACGTAATGTACCTTTCTTATTACATCATTATATACATGTGACATATGGGCCTAATAGGCTAACATAATCATTTATAAACTTAAACATAGGCCGACAGGGCCGTACAATCTTCCACGTACACGACATATGTCTCCAAGCCGCTAAGAGTACATAAGTGTCACAAAGGTTGGAACAGAGTCCTGCCATACCAAACAAAAGACGTCTAAATCATACTAACCAAATACGCAGCTCCGAAGCAAATAGAGCGCACCAACATCTTCCGCTGAGCTGATAGCCTACCTAGAAGGCTCTCGACCTGTCTATCAGGACCTGCGGGCATGAAACACAGTGTCCCCAGGCAAAAGGGACGTCAGTACGAATAATGTACCTAGTATGTAAGGCACATAAATAAATACATAGGAGACATGGAAGACATATGGAGTACATGACTCAACCCGTACGTCTGAATAACTTTGTAAATCATAAATTACTTTCAGCGTCATGCATATGCGTATGAATGTCATATCGTGCATAGGTATATGTTTCACAACATCATCAGCCTCTGAGGGCATCCCATCATATCATATCGGCCACCGTGGGCAAAATTATCATCGCATACCAGCTGATCAAGTGGTGGTGCGCATATAACGCCATAACCTTTCCCATATCCAATATACATATATATACATACATATATACGCGTATATAATGCCGTTTTAATACATACATATATATGCGTATATAACGCCATTTGAATACATACCCATATATGCGTATATAACGCCGTTTGAATCATATTTCAGCAACTGTGGCAATATTATCATCATATACCAGCTGATCAGGTGGTGGTGCGTATATAACGCCATAACCTTTTCCCATATCCCATATACATATATTTACATATATACGCACATATAACGCCATCTGGTCATGGGTCAATGCACGTGGATGCAATGCATGAAAAGTACGTCAATAAAACCATTCAGAATGTCATAAGACTATTTTGCCCCTTGAGCAATATCACAAAGTAACATCCTTTCAACTTTCATATTTTTCTGAGACCCATGAACAGATGATAAAATATTATGACACCTGGAAATTAAAGAACATAGATATTTCTATTACTTCTATGAGTAGAGTCACTTTTGGAATTTGTGCATTTGCACGTTTCGTTCATATCGTAGGGATCATGCCAAAAGAAAGAAGGGATAGCCTTAACATACCTTTGTTGCCAAATTCCTACTTGTATCCATGAACAATCTCCTTTTAAATGGAGGAAAGACAATGTTGTAATTACTTGTGAGCCAATTTTCGAACTTTCTCGTGTATCTGTTTGTCGAGATGTAAAACCAAATTGCAATTTCCACATCTCCATATACATCATCATCATGTATAAGCTTCTTATCAAAAACTACAATCTCACGGCTAGCCACTGTCATTCATGTAGTATCCTTTATTTACATTTCACTAAATCCTTTTTCCACCAGTTTAGAAGAGATGGCTAGGTGTAATAATAAACAATCATTTTCCTTGTTTATCCATAGTAGCCTTGGTTCTTAATGTTGAACCCAATTTTAATGAAATGCATGCAAACTTTAAATATTGCCACCTTATCTATTTGGGTTATGAGTCACTTAGTTGACATATTATGTTGCTGACACGTTTTATTGGGGGAGGGGTTTAATCTTATCCACTTATTAGTTAATCGGGTAATGTCCCGTTACCCGGTAATTAACCAATTACACGAAAATTTGAGAATTGTCTCGAATTGCTTAAAATTCTATTTATTTTTAATATACTTTATACATCGTACTACCGTGGTCATATAGTACCTTTCCTGGTACTAGTCCATAATTATCGGGTATTATCGTTCGACCCGTATTTTATCCCAAATTGGCCATTTTTAACGAAACTCATTTTATTAATTCGTGTATACTTTATCCTTCATGACACTTATTTATCGCTTGTTACAATTAGCGTAAATACGTTAACGTCAAGATGATCTCATCCCCGAGTCTTACATCGGTTAATTAAAAACGAAATGTTAATGTACAATATTTCAGAGTGCAACATCGTCGTAATACTGCGGGGCGTAACAGAGACGAGTTGGGGAGGTTGCTTACGAGCTTGTTTTACCCCCAGTTTATCAGGAGTTCACCCAATCTTTCATGTGTCCATGCATCGGAGCTATCATGCCGACTTGTCCCATGTGTTGGACTTCAGTACTATTCAGTTGGGTGAGAGCCTGAGTTACGAGGAGGAGCTAGTTGCCATTATTGATAAACAGGATCACCAGTTAAGATTCAAGAGGATTTCAGTGGTAAAGGTCCAGTGGAGGGGCCAACCAATCGAGGAGGCGACCTGGGAGTCCGAGGGGGACATGCGGAGTAGATACCCACATTTATTCAGCACCTCAGGTACTTTTCTATGTCCGTTCGAGGATGAACGTTTGTTTAAAAGGTGGAGAATGTAACGACCCGACTGGTCGTTTTGCCTCTTAGAACCCTGTCCACCTAAATAAAACTTCCCGCACTTGCTTTAACTAATTTACTACCCGCGGGGATGATTGGTTCAGGAATTGGAAGATTTTGGGTTGAAATATGCTCATTTGATTCCTTAGGATTTTCTTAAAAGGGTGAGTTTGACTTTGGTCAATATTTTTAGCAAATGGACCCGGATTCATATTTTGACAGCTCTGGAGGGTCCGTAGGAAAATATGGGACCTAGGCATATGCCCGGAATCGAATTCCGAGGTCCCTAGGCCGAGTAATGAATTTTTAATTAGAAATTGTTAAACTGAAATTCTAAGGATTTAAAGAAACTAAATAATGATTGATCACATGGGTATCAGGCTCGTATATTGGTTCCGGAACCTATTACAGGTCCAATATAACATTTAAGATTTTCCCGCGAAATTTGGTATCAATCCGAGTAGTTTAAGGGCTTTTCAGCTCGTTTGAGGAAAATTAAGAACTTGAAGTTCATAAGTTTGATTCAATTAGTTTTAGGGGGTGATTCTTAGATATAGCATTGTTCCGGGTATTAGGTTCGAGTATGTTTGTTTCATGATTTTAGATTTTTAAGTATGTTTGGGCGGGGTCCGGGAGCCCCGAGCGTCAATCGAACGAGGCTCGAGTGAAGTTGGAAATGTTGAGAAGCGCTGAAGCATCTGCTTCTGTCATAACCGCACCTGTGGTTGGTCGACCGCAGGTGCGAGACTGAAGAAGTGGTCCTACTATCGCTGATGCGGCCAAGGTAAGCCAGGCCCAGAATCGTAGCAGCGGCTCCTCAACTGGAGAAGCGGCTCCGCAGAAGTGGCTTCAAGACAACAGAAGCGGTCGCTGCCCGCTTGGCCGGGTCCGCAGATGCGCCCAATTTCTCGAAGAAGTACGATCGTAGATGCGTAAATTGCTGAAGTGGTGAGCCTCATTTAATACGGGTTCTAAGTCATATTTGCCACTTTTCACTCCTCCATTGGTGATTTTGGGAGCATTTAAGAGAAGACTTCCACCTAGAACCTTGAGTTTTGGATCGTTCGGCTCCAAATTGAGAGTTCGACCTCGTTCTTAGTATTAGAAGTGCACTTTGGAGTGAGGTGAGTCTCCTTTCTAACTTTGTAAGAGGGAATTGTCCCCATAGGTGTAATAATTGAATAATTGCTACTAAATGCGGGGGCTACGTACGCACTAGGTGACGAGAGTCCGTGCGTAGCTACTATTATGTTAATTGTCCGGGTAGTCTAGGACTCGTACCATGCTATATTGTGAATGTCTCAATATTTTCTTGCTAATCACTTAGGGTATGCTAGAGACTTGGAAAGGAATATAAGAGAATGTATACACTTGTTGGACACTTGTATGAATTTGTTTGAAAATAAATGCTCCTTCATGTGTTTTCTTGATATTAATTGATATTGGTGGATCGAGCCGATCGCCTCGATAGAAATAGTTGCATCTATGGTTCGCACCATTCGACCCTCTGGTAGTGCACAATTTATTTTCTATTGGATCGGGCTGTCGACCTCGGCATAATGTACGCATGATATCTATGTGAAATGTTATCCATGACTTGTTCTGCTAACTATTTGAAATGTAAATGGCTAACTATAAAATGGTTAAGAACATGACTTATTACCTCTTGCTATAAACTGTTGTTAATTGTGACCCCCATGCTTAGCGTTACACTTTATTATATTATTTAACCTTAGTAAGTATCAAGTCGACCTCTCATCTCTACTTCTTCGAGATTATATGAGATACTTATGGGGTATATATTGTTTATGTACTCATACTATACTTCTGTACTTAATTGTACAGGATCTGAGGCAGGTACATCTGGCTACCAGTATGGTGCGCGCCCCTGATTCATAGTCCGAGACTTCCACGGTGAGCTACCCCTTCCTGTGCCGTTCAGCAGCTTGACAGAGTCTTTCTTGACTTTTGCTGTCTATTCTGTTTTGGACAGTATGATAGTTTTATTCTTTGTACATTCTGCTAGTTGACCACTACTTGTGAAACTAGGTCTTGCCACACACATTAGCAGACTTTAATTTTGGGGTTGTATGATTATTTTTGGCACATCACTGTTCAGTTCTGGTTTTAATTTTAACTTAAGGAATTACTGCACTTATTTTGGTGAAAGTAAAATGAGAACTTAATTATAATTCCTTGTCGACTTGCCTGACAATGGTGTTTGGTGCCATCACGATCTATTGGGGAAATGGGTCATGACAACATGGTATCAGAGCACTAGGTTCACGTAGGTCTCACAAGTCATGGGCAAACCTAACAGAGTCTTGCGGATCGGTACAGAGACGTTTGTACTTATCTTAGAGAGGTTATAAGGTGTTAGGAAAACTACTCTTTATTCATTTCCTACCATGTAGTGGTTGGTATACTAAATTTCCTTCTTCTATTCTCTCGCAGATGGTGAGGACACGCACGACTGATGTTCCAAACCCGGGAGGAGCTGCTCCCCCTGTTGCTAGAGGCCGAGGTAGAGGCCGGGGGAGGGCCCCGACTCGAGGTAGTGGACGAGGACGTCCCAGAGTTATCCCAGTAGTACCACCAGCAGATCCTGTGGGAGATCCTATCATCGAGGAGCAGGGCGAGGTGCCCGCAGTTGAGCCTACCCCGACAGACTTTATGATAGCACCGGGCTTCCAGGAGGTCATGGGCCGTATGCTGCGGTTCATGGATTCCATGACTCAGGCTGGTTTATTTCCAGCGGATCTAGCTACATCACAGGAAGGAGGGGGAGCACAGACCCCTACTGCTCAGGCTCCGGGACATGGAGCTGCAGTGTATCAGACTTCGGGTGCACTACTCGCATATAGGCCCAGCTAGTTGTTGCAGTGGTGCCCCAGCCCAAACCAGCTGCGGATGATGACCCACATAAGTTATTGGATAGATGGACTAGTGTCACGACCCGGATTGCCCACCATCAGGAGTCCTGATGGCGCCTACTAATGTGAGCTAGGTAAGCCATTACTTTGGACTAATTTACCTTTTTACCAATTTTATTCTCTTTACCACTATATAAAACAATAGCAGATAAATAACGGAAATTTAGAATAAGCGGAAGAAAACAACAAAAATATCTAAATATGTATCTATTACAATAGTTTAAGCCATAATCACCTAAAATTGGTGTCAGAGTACCACAGACGGTCTAAGACTGCTAAATACAAGGTCTGAAAATAAAAAACACACTGTTTTTGAAGCAAAAATATGAAGCATGAAATAAAGGATAGAGGAGACGCCAGGGCGTGCAGATGCTTGCAAGTCTACCTTGGATATCCGCGTGGACTGAAGGTAGCCTCCAAACTACGGTCCAAGAGCTGCTCCGAGATCTTCACATAGTGCAGAGTGTAGTATCAGCACAACCGACCCCATGTGCTGGTTAGTATCCACCTAACCTCGGCAAAGTAGTGACGGGGCTAGGACCAGACTACCAAAGAATCCTGTGCAATTCAAATATATACAGTGGAAAAGAAGTACAAAAGTATACAGTCAAGTATGGGAGGGGTAGCATGCTATGAGGGAGATATCAATTCAGGATAGAAAGTCAATAGGTAATTGAAGGAAACAATATATCTCGAATAACCACAAAGAACCAGAAATCAATAAGTGCGCGGCATCACCCTTCGTGCTTTTACTCTCGTCCTCACCAAAGCAATCAAGTAATGAAAATGTGCACGACATCACCCTTCGTGCTTTTACTCTCATCCTCACCATATAATCAATATAATCGGCACATAATGGTACATCGTGTGGCATGACATCACCCTTCGTGCTTTACTCTCTTTCCTCACAATCATACACGACATCATCCTTCGTGCTTTAACACTCTTTCCTCACAAAACAATACACGGCATCACCCTTCATGCTTTAACACTCTTCCTCAGCAAAACAACAATCACAAACAAGAGGGCAAGGGAATAAATGAAATTACAATAAAAATCACGGCAAGGGAACAATATCAACATCCCGACAAGGGAGATAACAAATAAAGCAACAACGTCCCAGCAAGGGAGGCAACATAATGATCTCTTCTCTTTCTCACTTTTACTTCACAATACACTTCATAACTCGAGCCAATGCTATAAAGGTTCAATTATCACTTATACTTTCATTTCTCATTATACAACTCGAGCCAACGCTCCTCAATGTTCAAGTGTCACAATTACTTCCACATACTTTTCCCAACAACAAAAATCATCAATCAAGGCATGAAAAATACAACGAAGTCATAATAACCACAATATAAGACTCACGGGCATGCTTGACACCAATGTATAGATACTCCTCACCATGCCTATACATCGTACTCAACATATACCACATAGCAAATAGGACTCGACTCCTAATCCTTCAATCTAAGGTTAAACCAAACACTTACCTCAAAGCCACGAGCACAATCAAGCTCCAACTACCGCCTTACCTCTTGGTTCCACTTCCAACTCGCTTGTATCTAGCCACAATTTACTTAATAAAATTAATAAATGCTAAATATACCAATTCTAATGCATGAAAATAGGTTTTTTAGTATTTTCCCCAAAAAGTCAAAAATCGCCCGGGCCCACATGGTCAAAACCCGAGGTTCGAACCAAAATCCGATTACTTATTCACCCCCACGCCCGAATATATAATTGGTTTTGGAATCCGACCTCAATTTGAGGTCTAACTCCCCAAATTTGAATATTCTTAGGTTTTTCCCAAAGTTCCCAATTTCACCAAGAAAACCCTAGATTTTAGGATGAAATCTTGTAAAAAAAATTGAGAAGTAAAGAAAATGAGTTAGAAATCACTTACCAATGTTTTGGAGAAGAAAGGTTGTTTGAAAAATCACCTCTTATGTTTTTGGGGTTTTGAAAAATGAAAAATAACTGAAAATCCCGTCTTAATATACCTCTCCCATACCCCCTGTGCGGACCGCACAAAATTGAGTTCGGCCGCACAGCTCTCCATGTGGACTGCAGTGACATGCTTTAGTATTTTGGCCATAACTTTCTCTACATATGTCCACATTGTGATTTCTTTACCTTTCTGGAAACTAGACAGGAAGGGCTACAACTTTCATTTTAAATCATCTCAACATTAATTGTAGATAAAAAGATATAGGCTTTCGAAATGGGACCAGTGAACCTATGCGGACCACACAAAATCGAGTGCGGCCGCACAACCCCCACCGTGGATAGCACCAAAACCAATGCAGCAGCACTGGCGAGTTCATAGATTTGCACTTCTGTGAACCTGCAACATCCATGTTTTAAGCCTAAGACATCTCGGAACCTACCCGAAACTCATCCGAGCCCTTGGAACTCCAAACCAAGTATGCATACTAACTCAAAGATATCATATGGTCCGGATATAGGTCCGGACCACGCACGTAAATCAAGGTGAGATAAATAGGAGGTTTTTCGGCCTTGAAATACTGAATTCACTTGCAACACAAGTGATGACCTTTTGGGTCATCACATTCTCCACCTCTAAAACAACCGTTCGTCCTCGAATGGACATAAGAAGGAAGTACCTAAGTCAGGAAAAAGATGGGGATAACGACTCCACATATCGAACTCGAACTCCCAGGTCGATGCTTCAGCAGGCTGACCTCTCCACTCAACACGTACAGAAGGAAAACTCTTCGATCTCAACTGACGAACCTGCTAGTCTAGAATAGCTATCGGCTCCTCCTCATAAGACAAGTCCTTGTCCAAATGGACAGTGCTGAAATCTAACACGTGGGATGTATCGTCATGATACTTCTGAAGCATGGACACATGAAACACTAGATGCACGGCCGATAAGCTCGGCGGAAATGCAAGTCTATAAGCCACCTCTCCCACTCGATCAAGAATCTCAAACGGGCCAATGAACCTAGGGCTAAGCTTGCCCTTCTTCCCAAATATCATCACGCCCTTCATAGGCGACACTCGAAGCAATACCCACTCACCGACCATGAAGCCAAATCATGAACCTTGTGGTGGGCATAACTCTTTTGTCTGGACTGAGCTGTACGAAGCCTATCCTGAATAATTTTGACCTTGTCCAAGGCATCCTGAACCAGATCCGTACCCAACAACCGAGCCTCTCCCGGCTCAAACCATCCAATCGGAGACCGACACCGCCAACCATATAAAGCCTCATAAGAAGCCATCTGAATACTCTCCTGGTAGTTGTTGTTGTAGGCGAACTCTGCTAAAGGAAAAAACTGATCCCACGAGCCACCAAAGTCAATGACACAAGATCGAAGAATATCGTCCAAAATCTGAATGGTCCGCCCGGACTACCCGTCCATCTGAGGATGAAATGTTGTGCTCAACTCAACCCGTGTGCCCAACTCTCACTGAATTGCTCTCCAAAAATGTGAGGTAAACTACATACCTCGATCTGAAATGATAGACTCGGGCACACCATGAAGACGCACAATTTCCCGAATATATATATTAGCTAACCTCTCGGAAGAATAGGAGACTGCCACAGGAACGAAATGTGCTAACTTAGTCAGCCTATCAACAATAACACACACTGCATCGAACTTCCTCTGAGTCTGTGGGAGTCCAACAACGAAGTCTATAGTGATCTGCTCCCACTTCCACTCAGAAATCTCAATCTTGTGGAACAAACCACTAGGCCTCTGATGCTCATACTTAACCTACTAACAATTCAAACACCGAGCTACAAATGCTACGATATCCTTCTTCATTCTTAGCCACCAATAATGTTGCCGCAAATCCTGATACATCTTTGCAACACCCGAATGAATAAAGTACCGGGAGCTATGGGCCTCCTCTAAAATCAACTCTCGGAGTCCATCCACATTAGGCACACAAACTTGACCTTGCAATCTCAAAACTCCATCATCTCCTACGGTAAGTCGCTTGGCACCTCCACGCTGCACCGTGTCTCTAAGGACACACAAATGAGGATTATCATACTGCCGATCTCGGATACGCTCCAATAATGAAGAACGAGCGACTGTGCAAGCTAACACATGTCGGGGCTCAAAAACATCCAACCTCACGAACTGATTGGCCAAATCCTGGACATCCAAAGAAAGTTGTCTCTCACCGGCTGGAATATAAGCAAGACTGCCCATACTAGCTGACTTCCTACTAAAAGCATCAGCCACCATATTGGCCTTTCCCGGGTGATATAAGATGGTGATATCATAATCCTTTAATAGCTCCAACCACCTTCTCTACCTCAAATTTAGCTCCTTCTGCATGAACAAATACTGCATACTCTTATGATCCGTGAACACCTCACATTCCATGCCATACAGATAATGCCTCCAAATCTTCAACGCGTGAACGATGACTGCTAACTCCAAATCATGAAGCGAATAGTTCTTCTCATGGATCGTCAACTACAGTGAAGCATAAACAATGACCTTGCCATCCTACATCAACACCGCACCTAGTGCAATACGAGATACATCACAATAAACTGTATAAGGCCCTAAACCTGTGGGCAAAACCAACATCGGTGCCATAGTCAGTGCTGTCTTGAGCTTCTGAAAACTCGCCTCATACTCATCCGACCGTCTGAACTAGGCACCCTTCTGGGTCAACCTGGTCATCGGGGCTACGGTAGATGAGAACCCCTCCACAAACCGATGATAGTAGCATGGCAATCCCTAGAAACTCCGAATCTTTGTAGCTGATGCTGGTCTAGGCCAGTTCCTGACTGCCTCAATCTTCTTCGGATCAACCTGAATACCCTCTGTTGATACAACATGATCCAGGAATGCCACTGAACTCAACCAGAACTCACACTTCGAAACTTTGCATACAATTGACTATCCCTCAAGGTCTGAAGGACCACTATAAGATGTTGCTCGTGCTCCTCCCGACTTCGGGAATATACCAAAATATCGTCAATGAAGACTATCACAAACGAATCCAAATAGGGGCTGAACACTCGAATCATCAAATCCATAAAGGTTGCTGGGGCATTTGTCAACACGAATGACATCACCAAGAACTCATAATGCATGTACCGAGTGCGGAAAGCTATCTTAGGGACATCAGATGCCCTAATCCTCAACTGATGGTAGCCATATCTCAAGTCAATCTTTGAAAATACCTTGGCACCCTGAACCTGATCAAATAAATCATCAATCCTCGGTAATGGATATTTATTCTTGAGTGTAACCTTGTTCAACTGCCAGTAATCAATACACATTCTCATCGACCCATCCTTCTTCTTATATCCACTATTGTTTTATATAGTGGTAAAAAGAATAAAATTGGTAAAAAGGTAAATTAGTCTAAAGGAGTGGCTTGCCTAGATCACGTTAGTAGGAGCCATCACGACTCCCGAGATTGGGCAATCCGGGTTGTGACAAGTTGGTATCAGAGCCCTATGTTGCATGGGCCTCACAGTTCACAGACAAGCTTAGTAGAGTCTGAGGGATTGGTATGGAGACGTTTGTATTTATCCCCCAGAGGCTACAGAGTTAGGAAAACTTCTCATTTATTCTTTCTTATCCTGCGGTTTGGTTTCTCAATTCTAATTGAATTTCTACTCTGTTCTTTCGCAGATGGCGACAACATGAGCTTCCTCATCCATTGACCAGCAGCCCGAGCCCCCAGCGACAGCTCCCACGAGGTGCAGAGGGCAAGGGCGAGGCCATGCTAGAGGCTGAGGTAGGGGCAGAGCTCAGCCTAGAGCAGCAGTACCAGCGGCGGAGCCTCAGGTTAACTTTGATGATGAGGTTCTGGCCCCAACAGATCAGGTGGGCCCAGCTCAGGTCCTAGAGGGGTTTATTACTACCCTAGTACTCCAGGATGCTCTGGTCCGTCTAGTGGGACTTATGGAGAGTGTCACCCAGGCAAGTTTGCTTCCTGTAGCACCAGTCATCTCTCAGGCTGGAGGAGGAGACCAGACTCCTGCTATTCGCACACCGGAGCAAGTAGCTCCCCAGTTCCAGACTCCAGCAGTTCAGCTTATTGGAGCACTTTAGCTGGGTGTGGTGGCTCAGACCGGTGATGGAGCAGCTATGTCTGCTGATGCCCTGTGGAGGTTGGATAGGTTCACCAAGCTCTTCACTACTACTTTCAACGGTACATTTTTTGAGGATCCCCAAGATTATCTAGACAGTTGTCTTGAGGTTCTCATGAACATGGGGATAGTTGAGACCAATGGGGTCAATTTTGCTACTTTTCGCTTGTCTGGATCCACCAAGACTTGGTGGAGAGAAAGTAGTTTGTCTAGACAAGCCGAGTTCCTTGTTATGTCATTTGGGATGACCAATTCCCCAGCAGCCTTTATGCATTTGATGCACAGTGTGATCCGGCCGTATCTTGACTCGTTCGTCATTGTCTTTATTGATGATATTCTGGTGTATTCCCGGAGTCGGGAAGATCATGAGCAACACCTGAGGACTATGCTTCGGCTTGTCTAGACAAACAGTAATCTCTCCACCATGTCTTGGTGGATCCAGACAAGCAAAAAGTAGCAAAATCGACCCTATTGGTCTCAACTATCCCCATGTTCCTAAGAACCTCATGATAGCTGTCTAGATAATCCTGGGGATCCTTAGAAGATGCACCGCTGAAAGTAGTAGTGAAGAGTTTGGTAAACCTATCCAACCTCCATAGGGAATCGGTAGACATAGCTGCTCCATCACCGGTCTAAGCCACCACACCCGGCTGAAGTGCTCCAACTGGCTGAACTGCTGGAGTTTGGAACTAGGGAGCTACCTGATCCGGAGTGCGAGTAGCAGGCGTCTGGGCTCCTCCTCCAGCCTGAGAGACGGTTGATGCTACAGGAACATACATGGATGACACTCTCTATAAGGCCCACTAGACGGACCAAAGCATCCTGGAGTACTGGGGTAGCAATAAACCCCTCTGCGATCTGAGTTGGTCCTACCGGAACTGCTGGGGCCGAAACCTCATCATCAACGTTAACCTAAGGCTCCGCCACTGCTACTACTACTCTAGGCTGAGCTCTGCCCCTACCTCATTCTCTAGCACGACCTCGGCCTCGCCCTCTACCCCTCGTGGGAGCTGCTGCTGGGGGCTCGGGCTGCTGGTCAGTGGATGAGGAAGCCCGTGTTCTCGCCATCTACGAAAGAACAGAGTAGAAATTCATTTAGCATTGAGAAACCAAACCGCACGATAGGAGAGAATAAATGTGAATTTTTCCTAACTCTATAGCCTTTGGGGGATAAATACATACGTCTACGTACCAATCTCTCAGACTCTACTAAGCTTGTCTATGAACTGTGAGACCCATGTAACCTAGGGCTCTAATATCAACTTGTCACGACCCGGATTGCCCACCCTCGGGAGTCGTGATGGAGCCTACTAATGTGAGCTAGGCAAGCCATTCTATTAGACTAATTTACCTTTTTACCAAGTTTATTCTCTTTACAACTATATAAAATAATGGCGGATAAACATCGGAAATTTAGAATAAGAAGAAGAAAACAACAAAAAATATCTGAATATGTATCTATTACAATAGTTTAAGCCTTAATCACTCAGAACTGGTGTCACAGTACCACAGACGGTCTAAGACTACTAAATACAAGATATGAAAATAAAAGACACACTGTTTTTGAAGCAAAGAGATGAAATATGAAATAAAGGATAGAGGATATGCTAGGCCTGCGGATGCCTGCAAGTCTACCTTGGATCTCCGCGTGGACTGAAGGTAGCCTCCAAACTACGGTCCAAGAGCTGCTCTGGAATATGCACATAGTGTAGAGTGTAGTATCAGCACAACTGACCCCATGTATTGGTAAGTGTCTAGCCTAACCTCAGCAAAGTAGTGACGAGACTAGGACTAGACTACGAAATAAACCTGTGCAATTCAAATATATACAACGGAAAAGAAGTACAAAAGTAAACAGTCAAGTATGGGAGGGGTAGCATGCTATGGGGGAGATATCAATTCAGGATAGAAAGTCAACAGGTAATTGAAGGAAACAATATATCTCGAATAACCACAAAGAACCAGAAATCAATAAGTGCACGACATCACCCTTCGTGCTTTTATTCTCATCCTCACCAAAGCAATCAAGTAATGAAAATGTGAACAGTATCACCCTTCGTGCTTTTACTCTCATCCTCAACATGTAATTAATATAATTGGCATGGAATGGTACATCACGCGGCACGACATCACCATTCGTGCTTTACACTCTTTCCTTACAATCATACACAACATTACCCTTCATGCTTTAACACTCTTTCCTCACAAAATAATACACATCATCACCCTTCGTGGTTTAGCACTCTTCCTCACCCAAACAACAATCACAAACAAGAGGGCAAAGGAATAAATGAAATTACAATAAGAATCCCGACAAGGGAACAACATCAACATCCCGGCAAGGGAGATAAAAAAAAGCAACAATGTCCTAGCAAGGGAGGCAACATAATAATCTCTTCTCTTTCTCACTTTTACTTCACAATTCGATTCACGACTCGAGCCAATGCTCTAAAGGTTCAATTATCACTTATACTTTCATTTCTTATTATACAACTCGAAGCAACACTCCTCAAAGTTCAAGTGTAACAATTACTTCCACATACTTTGCCCAACAATAGAAATCATCAATCAAGATATGAAAAATAAAACGAAGTCATAATAACCACAATATAAGACTTACATGCATGCTTGACACCAACGTATAGATACTCGTCACCATGACTATACGTCGTACTTAACATATACCACATAGAAAATAGGACTCGACTCCTAATCCTTCAAGCTAAGGTTAGACCAAGCACTTACCTCATAGTTACAAGCACAATCAAGCTCCAACTAACGCTTTACCGCTTGGTTCCACTTCCAACTCGCTTGTATCTAGCCACAATTTACTTAATAACATTAATAAATCCTAAATATACCAATTCTAATGCATGAAAATTGGTTTTCTAGTGTTTTCCCAAAAAATTCAAAAATCACCCCTGGCCCACATGGTCAAAACCCGAGGTTCGAACCAAAATCCAATTACCCATTCACCCCTGAGCCCGGATATATAATTGGTTTTGGAATCTGACCTCAATTTGAGGTCTAACACCCCAAATTTCAATATTCTTAGGTTTTTCCCAAAGTTCCCAATTCCACCATGAAAACCCTAGATTCTAGGATGAAATCTTGTAAAAAGAAGTTAAGAAGTAAAGAAAATGAGTTAGAAATTACTTACCAATATTTTGGGGAATAAAGGTTGTTTGAAAAATCGCCTCTTATGTTTTTGGGGTTTTGAAAAATGAAAAATAACTGAAAATCCTGTCATAATATACCTCTCCCAGACCCCCTGTGCGGACCGCATAAAATCGAGTGTGACCGCACAACTCTTCATGTGGACTGCAGTGACATGCTTTAGTATTTTGGCAATAACTTTATCTAAAGATGTCCAAATTGTGATTTCTTTACCTTTTCGGAAACTAGCCATGAAGTGTTGCAACCTTTGATTTTGAATCATCTCAAATTTCCTTGTAGATCAAAAGATATAGGCTTCCGAAGTCGAACAAGTGAACCTGTGCGGACCGCACAAAATCGATTGCGGCCGCACACCCCCCACTGCGGACAACACCAAAACCAATGCGGTCAGCACATGCGGGTTTAGAGATTTGCACTTCTCTGAACCTGCAACATCCATGTTTTAAGCCTAAGACATCCCAGAACCTACCCGAAACTCACTCGAGCCCTCAGAACTCTAAACCAAGTGTGCATACTAACTCAAAGATATCATATGGACCTACTCGTGCGATCACATCATCAAAATAACATGTAAAATCACGTATTAAACCTAAAAACTCAACATTTTCATCAAGAACTCTCAAAGTTCATAACTCTTCAACCGGAAGTCCAACTCACGTCAAATAAACTCCGTTTTCACAATATTTCACAGTTATCTTTCACAGGTTTGTACCGGGCTACGAAACAAAAATACGGGCCCGATAACAATGGTTTCAAACATTAATTTTTTTCTTCATTTCTTAGATAATTTAGTAAAATAATTTCTTTCAAAAAATTGATTTCTAAGGATTGGGACCTCGAAATTCATTTTCGGGCATACGCCTATTTAACCAAAAATAGGAATTTTGGTCAAAGCTTATGTTAGAAGAACTTGGGTTACTGATAATCAAATAGAAATAAGAATATTTGAGAAATAATAGCTGAATGCAAGTAAATCAATTTATTCCTATAGTATTTCGTGTCCTTAAAAATGATCAATCTTCTCCTTTTATAGCTATTTCTAGGGAATACCTTTTGTTTTTACCATAACAGTGCCCTTATTTATAATTAATGGCATTTATTGTAACGTTACAATCAGTAATCATATTTGATTTAATACAGATTCCTTAACATTTTCCGTATTTAATGCCCAGTAGTACGTATCTATACCTTATTTACTATCAGATTTATTCCCTTCCATCATAAAGAGGTTCGAGCGTCTATCTCTCTTGCTTTTTCCTGAATATCTACCCCTGCCTATTGAAGCTCATGCTTCTTTGATTATTCTTCGTCACCTATCCTCCTTTGACTGGTCCACGTGTCATAGCGTGTCATCATATAATAAATTCCACATATAAACTTAATTTTTCCCAGTACAGTTAGTCCCCCCACTTGCCATTTATTCATCAATAGAATATTTGGGAAGTAGATCTCATTAAAGCGGGAATATTTGCCGCCATTAATTCTCCCCTGGAACTGATGCTTCATCTGTCACTTCCATTTAATGTCCTTGACACGTGGCATCTCCTGGTTGGTTCTGCAACCTTTCAGCATCTTTTAAGGCTTTTTTATGACTTCACCAATTACGAAACAACAGTTCTCATTATGACATTTCCATCATTGCGCCTTTTCCTTTGACGGTTGCTTCTGACTATAAATATAACTTTTTACCTTTGTATTTTTCACAAAAGTTTAGAGTATTCAATTTTAATTTTCTTTTGCCTCGTACTACTATGTCTTCTTCATACCCTAACCCTCGGAGAGTCCCCATTGTTGACAACCTTCTTCTTTCTCCTATTAGAAGTAGAATAGGGGGAAGGCTTCATAGCTTAGGGTCTTCTTCATCAAGAGACCCCTATATTCCTTCATCGAGTTCTACTCCACCTTCTAGAACTAGGGGTTCACTTTCTCAAATATCTTCATCTAGAACTAAAAAACCCCACTGAACCTCTTCGTGAACCTTTAGTGGATGAAATTGTTCCTGCGGAATTATCTTTCTACAAAGATAGAGAATCCATCAGAAACCAATTGTCTTCTTTAGATCATGCTGACATCTACCCGACTCAGATTACTGAAGGTCCGGTTTCTGTAGTTCGTAGAGATTGCCATTGGAGTCATGAATTCTCCATTATAATCACTTCTTACTTAACTTGTTTTCTTTTATTTATACATACCCTTTCACGTTGGGTTTCAAACCTGCTATTGACCCTGTTATACTTGAATTTTGTCGCTTTTTCAATGTTTTCTTGGGACAAATTGGCCCCATCGTGTGGAGGGTTGTTGCTTTCTTGAGGCATTTGTCCAACATGGATGGTATACCTTTTACATTTTTTCATTTAATCCATCTCTATTCTCCCAAACTCTTTCGCCAAGGAATCTTTACTTTAGTGGCAAGAAGCAAAAGAGTTCTAGTTAGTCCAAAAGACGATAAAGACCGCGACTAGTATGCCAGGTTCGTTGCTGCCCACACTATTGGATTAGTGGGTAAAGAGAATGTTCCCTTCCCTGAGAAGTGGAATTTTGCATGTAAGTTTTCTTTATAATAACTTTCTCGTACCTTTTTCTCAATTTTAATGGTCATCATTTTAATTTCCTTTTCTTTTTCAGCAACCATGGGAGATGTTGATAAAATTACCAACTTCCGTGGTTGGATAGGAAATCTATTAAATGTTGCTCTGATGGACGGTAGGTCCTGGAAAAACCTTTCTCATCGGTTTGGTTGGAAAGTGAAAACTCACGGTAAGTGCTTCTTTCCCTTATATCTTTTGCATTTCTATTTACTTCTTTCTTTTGAATATTACCTTGACCCTTCTTATTGTCAGGTCCTATTCGAGGCATAAGTGCTGAGGCCGTTGTAGCTTCCAAAATTTCTTTGGAAAGAGCCCAAGAGATAATTTTGGGTTCTTCATTGAAAAAGAAAACTACTGTTGATCAAGACTCTGAAGAGGAGGAAGAACAAGATGGGGGTTCTCTGGTAAAAAGGCGACGGGCTAGAAGACACATTATTTCAGATGATGAAGCTTCTCCCCCTCATTCTATTCCTTCCATCAAGCCTATTGAAGCCTCGTTGGTGATTTCTGATGATGATTCTCCCGCGGCTGCTCATGATTCCGTTGATCAACTTTTTGCTCGTAGGTTCGATAATGAAAATTTGGGTCCAGTTTCTGATGAAGTGCCCCTTGCTTCTTTTCCCATGTCTGTCTCTATGACATCTTCTCTACCTGCCGTGACTGTTACCGTTGCTACTCCACCCCAGGCTATTTTGACTCCTTCCACAGTTCCTCCCACAACTGTGCAACACACTGAAGTTGGTTCCTCAAGTGGAAGAGGAGCTATGAAACAGGTTATCATCGAGGTCCCTACCGATGGTAATCTTTTGAGAAAATCAGGTGGGGCTGACATGTGGTTGAAACCCCTAATTGGTCCAATCGAGAGAGCCAAGCTTGAGAGCCACAACTCTTTAACTTGGATAAACGACATAATACAATCATCTTTAAAGGTATTCCTTTTTAATGATTTGCTACTCCTTTTTATTTTATTAAGGTTCTTACTTTTTCCTTTTTTAGATCAACCTCATTGCAAACTATGACTCAGACTCAAGAAGACCTCCTGGAATCTTCTGATAAGGTTCGCTCCATAGAAAGTTCACATGCTTCTCTTAAAACTTCTTATGATTCTACCTTGGCTGAGAATGAGAAGCTCAAAAGTGAAATTGCTTAATAGGAGAAAGATTACGAAATTATTGAGGATAAAACCGCAATTGAAGTGAGTTGAGCATTTTTAAATACTCTCCATGATACCATTGTAGAAGTTAGCCAAGAGAATTTTAATTTGGAATATAAGTTATCTAAAATAAGAGAAACCATTAAAAAGACTCAACAGAGCCAAGACTTTCCCTCTCCTATGGCCGAAACTTCTGGAAATCTTGAAGATGATCTGGGTACTGTGAGTGTTCCAATTCCTTCAAGTCAAGTTGAGCCTACTGATGCTGATGACCCTGCTTTGGTTCCTTCTTCAACTCCTCAGTGACAAGTTTATGATATGTGACTCCTCTTTTTTCTTTCTTTGGTGGAATGTGGTTATAACACTTGGTCCCATTTGAGGGTATGTTGAAAACATCAAGTCCCTAGACCTTTTTCGGGGCGTTTTGTATAAATAACTCTTAATTTATGACTAAGTTCATACTTGGTCTAAACATTTTAATATTAATAAGTTTTCGTAGTTATTTTTGAACTTCTGTTTTGATCATTCTTGCCTTTATATTTAAGGACTTATTCAATAATTTGCACTTTTATTTTGCAAAATAATTTTTTAACTTCATGAATGCTTAAACCAATCATAAATTTTATAAAAGAGGGCCCTTTTATATTCGACACTTAATGAAGAAGACGTCTCAACTTCATAATGGTGTAAATATTTCTTGAATACACATGTTTCTTGAAATAACTTTGACAAGTTTTTATTTGAACTTTGTCATGTTTTAAATAACACCTTACATGTGTTTAAATAACTTCTATAGCTTTTTCTTAACTTTTTTTTCTTACAATAGATTTCAAAAAAAAAGAAAATAAAATACAAGGTTTTTATTTATAACCCGTTTCAGTACATTGCCTTTAACCTAACTATGATAAGGTTTTTCTTTGGCTTTGGCTAGTAACTTCGCTTCGCACTTGACTCATTCAATGAGTAAACTTTTCAGGCTTGAACTTTGATTATTTCCCAATCTTCTTTGCCTTCTTTATACATATGTTGATTTATATTATATAGTCCCCCAAGTGTTTGAGCTTTGAAGTATGAAGTCTTGAGCATTTGATAACTCGTTTTATTTGGTCCTTTTCCTGAAGAGGAATAAAACATACGGGACTCGGAGGTATGATTATAGATGTAGACTGCTTAACCCATCTTAATTTCTATCAGAATAGTTGTAACCCTAGACCGCGGATTTAATTTATTCCAAATGCCTTGCAGGTTAAAATTTTAACAATTCAAAAATAAAATTTTAAAATGAGGATACCTGACCGTGGGTACTTCTTAGAAATAGTATCTCTTCAGGTGAACGGCATTCCAATGTGAAGGTAATATCTTTCCATCCATTGTTTCCAGCTCGTATGCTCCTTTCACCGTGATACCATGAATCTTGTAAGGTCCTTCCCATGTTGGACTTAATTTTCCCGCATTAGCCGCCTTCGTGGATTGAAAAAATTTCTTGAGTACGAAGTCCCCAAACTTGAGGTATCTTAGACGAGCTTTCCGATTGTAATATCGTTCCATGACTTGTTTTTGTGCTTCCATTCTTATTAATGCAACTTTCCTTTTTCCTTCATGTAAATCAAGGTTTATGCGCATTTCTTCTTCATTGGATTCCTCTGACGCTTGTGTGTACCTCGTGCTTGGCTCCCCTATCTCAACTGGAATTAAGGCTTCAGCTCCATACACCAATGAGAATGGTGTTTCACCCATACTTGTTTTTGCTATGGTGTGGTATGCCCATAAAACACCAGGTAACAATTATGGCCAATTACCTTTGGATTCTTCCAATCGTTTCTTCAAATTATTGATAATGACATTATTTGTCGATTTAGTTTGTCCATTACCCACCGGATGATAAGGTGTTAAGGTAATCCTTTTAATCTGCCAACTTTGCAAAAATTCTGTGATTTGTGTCCCTATAAATTGCGGGCCATTATTACACACGATTTCCTTTGGTACACCGAATCGACATATAATATTTCGCCAAATGAAATCTCTGACTTCTTTTTCTCATACCTATTTAAGTGCTTCTGCTTCTACCCATTTAGTAAAGTAGTCAGTGAGTACAAGTAAGAATTTTACCTTGCCTTTTGCTTGTGGTAGTGGACCCATGATGTCCATCCCCCATTTCATAAAAGGCCACTGTGTAATGACCGGATATAGCAACTCCACAGGTCTATGAATGTTATTACCATATCTTTGGCACTTATCACATTTAGCCACGAAATGTTCTGCTTCTTCTTCCATTTTAGGCCAATAATAGCCTGCTCTAATCATGGTTCTTACCAGTGATCTTCCTCCTGCGTGATTTCCACAATGCCCTTCGTGTATCTCTCTCATTACATATTCCATTTGAGAAGGCCCGAGGCATCTTGCTAAGGGACCACCGAACATTTTTCGATAAAGATTGCCTTGCTTTAAACAGTACCGAGAAACCTTTTTACGAAGCGCGAGAGCCTTTTTCTTGTCTTCAGGGATGGTTCCATACTGCAAAAAAGTGACAATCTCGTTCCTCCAATCCTAGGTTAAGTTATTGAAATTTACCTCATTTTTGTGAGGATCGAGAACTGAATGAAACAAATGGATTACAGAAGCATTTTCATTGCTCATCACGTCCGCTGCGGATGCGAGATTAGCTAGGGTGTCTGCCTCGACATTTTCATCTCTTGGTATCTGCGTAACTTTCCAGGTTTGGAATTGCCTAATCAGATCTCGTACCTTCTCTAAGTACTGCTGCATTCGTGCTTCTCTAGCTGTATAAGTCCCTAACATTTGATTAACTACGAGCTACGAATCACTTTTGATTACAATCTGATTAATACCAAGTTCACGTTCCAGTTCTAAACCTACAATCACAGCTTTATACTCTGTCTCATTGTTAGTTATATGATGACATTTTATGGCTTCTCGAACGGTTTCACCCGTAGGTGGTACAAAAACAATTCCTAAACCTGACCCCATTCACATTAGATGAGCTATCAGTAAATAAGGTCCAAAATCCTGGATTAGACCCATTAAACACCTGTAGTTCCTTTTCAGCTTCTAATTGTATCCCATGGTTAAAATCAGCCAAAAAACCTACTAATACCTGAGATTTTATAGCGGTTCTAGGTTGATATGCGAAGTCGTATTCACTCAATTCTATGGCCCACTTGGCTAACCTACCTGATAAATCATGTTTATATAATATATTATGCAATGGATAAGTAGTTACTACGGAAATAGAGTGGCATTGAAAATAAGGCCTTAGTTTTCTAGATGCCATAATCAATGCAAATGCAAGCTTTTCTAATTGGGGATACCGCGTCTCTGCATCTAATAATGATTTGCTAACATAATAAATTGGAAACTGTTTACCTTGGTCTTTACGAACTAAAACAACACTCACCGCTACTTCTGAAATAGCTAAATAAATAAGTAACCTTTCTCTGACCTTCAGTTTTGCAAGCAATGGTGGGTTTGACAGCTATGCCTTCAGGTTTTTGAGCGCTTGTTGACACTCTCCTGACCATTCGAACTGGTCTTGTTTTTTAAGAGCCGAAAATAATTTATAATATTTTTTCGATGACTTGGAAATAAATCTTTCCAAGGCTACAATTTTTCCTATTAGTCTCTACACCTCTTTCTTATTTGTAAGCATGTCAGGAATTTCTTCAATGGCTTTAATCTGTACGTGATTTACTTCAATACCACGA
This sequence comes from Nicotiana sylvestris, assembly GCF_000393655.2. Lineage (NCBI taxonomy): Eukaryota > Viridiplantae > Streptophyta > Magnoliopsida > Solanales > Solanaceae > Nicotiana > Nicotiana sylvestris. Next base: position 28,445,790 of record NC_091057.1, read on the forward strand.
TTAGAAACAAGAAAACCCAAAAACTTACCTGATGAAATACCGAATGCACATTTCTCGGGATTTAGCTTCATATTGAATTTTCATAAGATCTAAAATATATCAGTCAAATGCGATATATGATCTCCTGATCGTTGAGATTTGACAAGCATATCATCTATGTACACTTCCATAGTTTTACCTAAATGTTCTTGGAACATTTTGGTCACCAATCATTGATATGTGGCACCAACGTTTTGAGACCAAAGGGCATTACTTTATAACAGTAAGTCCCCCTGTCTATTATAAATGAAGTTTTTTCTTCATCTAAGGGATCCATTTTGATCTGATTGTACCCTGAATACTCATCTAAAAAGCTTAACAATTCATGTCTTGCAGTAGCATCAATCAGTTGATCTATATGTGGTAATGAAAAAGAATCTTTAGGACATGCTTTATTAAGGTCGGTGTAATCTACACAAACTTGCCATTTGCCATTCTTTTTCGGTACTACCACAATATTGGCTAACCAATTAGGATACTTTACCTCGCAGATAGACCCAATTTTTAATAGTTTTTGAATCTCATCTTGAATCACCTGATTTTTGAAAGTCCCCTACTTTCTCTTCTTTTGCTTGAATGGCGGATACGATTGATCTTCATTTAACTTGTGAGTCATTACTTCTAGGGGTATTCCTGTCATATCAGAATGGGACCAGGCGAAACAATACACGTTAGTTTTTAAAATTCATTCAACTTACCTTTCGTGTCGTGGCTTAAGTTGGCCCCAATGTGGACTTTCCTTTTAGGCCATTGTGCAAATAACTCTACAGCCTCCAGTTCTTCAATTGTTGTTTTGATATTTTCATTTTCTTCTGGTTCTTGAATGGAATCGGGCCTTGAGTCTACAACTGTCCGTCCTTGTTTAGTAGATGCTTGTGCCGTGATATCCTCAACTGGATTCTGTAATTGTTACTTTTCTTCATTTTTCATACTTGAATCTGCTACAGAATTGATGCTCTTGGAAGTCTATTGATCCCCACGGATTTGATGTATTGCCCATAGTGATGGGAATTTAATAACTTGATGTAAGATAGATGGAAAAACATCCATCTCATGGATCCACGGTCTCCCAAGAATCATATGGTAAGCCATTTCCATCTCTACCACTTGAAATTTTGTATCTTTGACCACCCCTTCAACGAATGTTGTAAATATTACCTCCCCTTTGGTCACAATTCTTGAATTGTCGAAGCCAGACAAAGTATGTGCCCTAGGTAGTAGCTTATATTTAGCTTGCATCTGTCGTGCCCCCTTTTTCCCTCTTACGCAATCGGGAGATTGGGTTTATGACATTTCAGGTGTAGGACAACTCGTTCCTTTTGGGAACTGGGTTTTGCATTTGTAGCGTCACCACCTAATGATTTAAGGCGCATTAGGATACCTATAAGGGTTTACTTCTAAGTTTATTTGATAACTAGAGATAGGGTAAGAGCTTGAAATTATCCTAAGAGGAAGGTGTTAGGCACCCCTCAAGATCTACTAGTGTGGTTCCCGGCCAGACAGTTTTGTAAATTTGTGCAATTTAGCGAATAGACAAGTATAGGCTCAAATAGTAGGGGATTTAAATTTAAATACATAAGAGAACAATTAAAAGACGAGTTTTGAAAAGAAGTTTGCAAATAAAGGGCAAGGGGGTCCTGAGTTTATATTTAATATGGATCATATTAATGCGATAACCGGTATGACACTCCTCAAAAGAGGGGATACATGTGGTATTAGCGCACCGGTCATCATATCCATATCTACCCTTCCCACCCCATTAAGGTATTAAAGCACGAAATGGTCTCGACCTCTATTGCATGCTACTACCCATCCCTTCCTATCAGTCCCAGAGGAGTTTAGGACTACTATTCCTAAAGGGGAGGGATATTAGGCTGATTTTAGGTTTTAAAGGTGAAAAAGCTAAGGCTACATACAAAACATAGAGGGGCTGCACATTAGGGGAAACATGTAACAAATAAAAGGCTCATCTATACCTCTAAAGCACATAAATGGCATGACTTAAACATACATCTAAGGTCTGAATTTAACATACTAAGGTAAGGAAAGTTTCAATCGTTGAGTCAGACCAGTTTATTACATAACTCAGATAAGAAGTCCGAATCAAGCCTGCCTGCTGGTTGTAGCAATCGCTATTTAACAAAAGGCGGATTCAATTTTTATTGTTATTATCACCTAAGGCTTGCCTAAGTGGTGAGGTCCTATGATATCTAGTTGGTTTAGAATATGGCAAAGCAGTTCAATTTTAAAAGAAACGATTTGAGATCCTACAGGCATGCTCCCTAAACTATATTTGTAGGAAACGAGAGAGTTGTTTAAAAACTAGTTAAGAACAGTATGGATTGGACTGATTTTAGACTAGACTGATTTCGGATCCTGTAGGCATGATATCTATTATTACTGATCTAATTCCTATAGACATGATACCTAGCTGAACGTGTAATGAAGCAGGAAGAATTCCCATAGACATGGTATCTAAATGCAGAGTTAAACATGCATAATTTAAAACAACAGATCTTATAGGCATGATTTCGAAATGCAGAGTTAAATATGCAAAATTTAAAGTAACATATCTTATAGGCATGATTTCTGCCCTTAAGCATGCATAATTATCCAGCCCTTTTCACTATCCGGCCCCAATGTCTATTACAAATTATTACAAACTGAATAATGAATTACATCAAGGAAGTATAAAAGAAAAAGTTACAACCAGAGGAAGCCTGATTTTTGAATTCCTCTATGAGTTATGGAATAAACCACCTCAAATGCCATTGTTTCAAAGCCTTTCTCATACTTGAGTGTGTCAAAGTTCCCTAAGGGTCTTAAGGGGACCTCGGGCACTGCTCACACCCAAGTTGCATAACCAGATAGAGATGAGTGCAGTGTGGAAGGGCCATCCCTCATGTGTCCAAGTTTAGAGGGAGCTCATGGGTCCCAAGGCAAGGCTCACATAAGAGGGGCAGAACCTAAGTCTAGGAGTATAGTGGAAATGCAGGAGCAGAGAGTTGTTTAAGAACTGGGTTGAGAATAGTAAGAGGGTAAGGGTAGTTTGGAAAATAGTAGTAGTATAACTAAAATTATATAGCATCAGTAATTGCACAAAGGGGGCAGGGGTTTGGGAATACATTGCAGGTGGTATATGACCCTAGGAGGGGTCAAAAATCTGGACATGCATAACAATAAGTGATGCTGGCATGCCCATAAACTAGCCAGAAGACACAAACATAAAGAGGATATGAAGTATATGATCAGGGAGGATCAGGTTTGGGTCATGCACAACAATGTCTAATGCTGACATGCCCTTAAACCAACCAAGGAATACAAGCACATAGGGGATATGGGGTTTGGGGTTCATAGAGTTAATACATAAGGGAAACATGAATTCAGAAAAAGGAAGGGGCAAATTACATCATGCTTAATAATGCAACTTGATTAAAACACAAACAAAAATAGGCAAAAGTGAAGGAAGTAGCAAAGAAAACATGTTATTGTTGATACTGGAAAATTAATTAAAATATACCAGTAAAGAAGCAAATGCAGAAACAAAAAGTAAGCAAGTTTCCCACAGCCTAGCCTTGGCTTTCAGCCGTCTATATAAGGTAGCAACACAAGCAGCAATAGAGAAAAAGAGAGAGAGTTTGAGTGAAGTGTGTGTTCTGAACTCAAGTGGTTCCCCTCTTTGAAAGAAGAGGGGTGCAGGGTATTTATAGTTTTGAAAACATGTGAGAAATAAGGTAATAAGTAAAGTTTTAATAAAAATATGGAAACAATCAACAGTCAGAATCAATTAACCAAGTGATTCCCCTTTAATTAGGGAATCCTTGTTTAACGGTAGTGATACGTTTAAAATAAGGAAAGATAATCGGTTGTAAGTAGGCTAATTGTTGTCATAAAAGGAGAAGTAAAACCACTGAGTAAGTAACCAAGTCTTAGTGCAGAAATAAACTTTTCTGGAAAAAGATTCAGTAAGGCAAAATAAGGAAAGGAATCAACAAACTTAAACAAGCGAGTGCAATTAGAGCTCACAAAAAAACGTTTTGAACTCAGTCACAAGATTGAATGTCAATCAAAGAAGGAACCTTAACATATAAATAAAGTGAACAAACCAGACATGCGAGGCCAAACCCATTGGCAAAAGAAACAACATACAGAAATAAGCATATGGTTTAGTAGTAAAACAGACATTCGAAGCATAGTAGTCAAGTAGGTCAAGTCACATTGAATCGATAGTGGAGAAAATAAAATATCAGAAACATGTGAAGGTCTCACAATTGCAGATGAGAAAAACCTTTTGAAAAGTTAGGGTTTAAAGATAGTCGAGTTTTAAAGATCATAAAAATCTAGAATCAGAGGAATCATATAAAGAAAAAGGGGTTCTGAAACAAAGAACTTTAAATCGAGTCAGGTATTCAAACGAACAGTTTCAGACCCAAAGTCATAGATCCTTCAACAATAGTCGAGCTTAAAAGATGATAAACAAATAAACCAATAAAACGTAACCAAACAAGCACTCATCTAACAAACAACCAAAATAAAATAGGGTTTTCAACATGCTTAATCAGATAAAAGAACAACATGAGCAAAATTGGAATCATGTTAAAGTCAGAGAAGATATTTTGAAATAACTTAAGAGAAAAACCCTATTCAGAAACGTTTTGAAAGCAAAGTTAAAGAAACTTAGAGAAAATGCTTAAAAGTTCAAAGCAAGCATAGATCTAAAGTAGATCTGAAAGAAATCGAAAGATCTTAGAGATTAGGGTTTCAAAAAACCCAAAAAGGTAAGAAAGTCCCTGAAAGTTACCGATCTAACTAGGAGAGTCAAGGATCTGACTTGAGCGGCCATGACTGGCTGGAGAAAGGTCAAGGATGATCGGAGAAGAGCCAAGAACAGAAATCGGACAAGGACTAGACCAAGCTCCTTCAAGGTCTGGCCTTGAAACCCTAAGAACAAACACATAGGAGCCATGGAAGGCTGGTACAAGTCTCAAATAACCACGAAGGGCCATGGATTAGGTAGATATCAAGGTGGGGTGAGAGGGAGGCGGCTAGGGTTCATGAGGGTTTCAGAGAGAACTTTAGAAGAAGAGGAGATCAAGGGCGGCGGATGGTATCAAATGATAGGGTTTTGGGGGTCCTTTGGGATAATTAAGGTAACGACAGCAGGTAGCCGTTGATCTAAATGATCAAACGGCTGAGATTTAAAAGGTTAGGTGGGGATCCGGGTATGGGTCAGTTTAATTGGGTTGGGGGTCAGGTATGAGTAGGAATTGGGCCTGGGTAATTGGGTTTAAATTGGGGTAGAATTAGGCTACAATTGAAATGAAATTTGGCTAGATTTTAAATAGCCAGTTTCCCCATTTATTTTATAAAAAATAGTAAATTAATTCCCGGAAATAAATTAAAAGCACTAAAATGATTTGTAACACATAATTATCAGTTTTACAATATTAGACTTAATTTTTATAAATATAAACGCAATTAAATCTTAAAAGGGGCTAATATTGCAATCATATGCAATTTAGCTTTGAAAATACTAAATGAATTTGTAAAAATATGAAAAAATTATATTATCTATATTTTAGTATAAATATGAGAATCCAATAAATGAATCACCAAAAATAATAATTTTGGGAATTATTATTGGTTTTTTTTATGAATAAAATAGGGGAATAAATTGGTTTAAAAATCTTTAAAAATTAAGGAAAAATAATAAAACATCTGGACATACTTATATATGCATACATATGCTATTTTGAAAGTATTTTGCATACCGAAAATATATAGGAAAAAATTGGGTATCAACAGCTGCCCCTCTTTACCCGGGAAGGATGAAAGAGTTGTCGGGTAAAGATATGATGACCAATTTTGACCGAGCAGAACAGTTTGAAGAGGTTTAGGCCACGCCCTGGCTTCTGAGCTACCTACATATCACTGGTTTTACAGGAATCAGGCCATATATAGTTCAGGATCCGTCGGCGGAGGATGCCGACAGAGACTTTTCGAGAATGGATGCAATATTTAGGGTTGAGTGTGTAGTAGATTTGTGGGAATGTTTAGGTTTGATATGGCTGCGGGAACTGGAGCGAGATCGCTCCTGCCGAGATGGTCGTTGCTCGCTAGTGTACCTGCAATTAGAAACAATACAAGCGTGTATCGCGCGTAAATTTAAACATGATACAAATTCTCGTTGGATCATGAAGGTTGTCTTTGGAGGGTTAGGATAACGTCCTTAGACCATGATGTCCTGGGCCATGGAGTGTGCAATAAAGGATTCGCAGGCCATGAAATGATGCTCTCGGGCTATGAGAATAGTGCCTCCGAACCATGATGCCTTTGAATAATGATATGCAAAAGATTAAAAGGGATCCTCAGGTCATGGCATGGTGTTCTCGGGCTATGAAGATGGTGCCTTCGAACGATGACGCAGTTGGATAATTTGGCGATCTTTCAACCCACGAGATGCGGTTTGTGGCGATCTTTCATCCCATGAGATGCAGTTTGTAACGATCTTTCAGCCCATGAGATGCGGTTTGTGGCGATCTTTCAGCCTATGAGATGTAGTTTGTGGCGATCTTTCAGCCATGCAGATGCAGATGGAGGTAAAGCTTAACCTTGAAAGCAAGAATGGTAGCCTTATGCAATGCAGAAATGCAGATGGAGACAATGTTTAGCCTCGGAAGGCAGAATGGTAGCCTTATGTAATGCATAAATGCAGATGGAGACAACGTTTAGTCTCGAAAGGCAGAATGGTAACCTTGTGCAATGTAGAACGCAGATGGAGACAGTGTTTAGTCTCGGAAGGTAGAATGGTAGCCTTATGTAATGCAGAATGAAGATGGAGACAGTGTTTAGTCTCAGAAGGCAGAATGGTAGCCTTATGCAATGAAATAAAGTGACAAATGGTAATAGAGTTTTCTTAGCTGATAGCAGATTGCGATATTGTGACTGCTGGGGAAATTGTGACACATGAAATGTCACTGGTGTGGGTGGATAATAAATGTTGGTAAGTGCAACGGTTTTGAGAGTTGTATTCCTGAACAATATTTGTCTCGTGAGTGTATAGTATGTTGGATGATTTTGCAATCCAAGTGCCTGCGCCCAAACAAAAGTCGTGAGTTTTGTAAAGGGGGAGGTTAGTTCGTATCACCACTAGCTCTACTTGACCAGCTCACGTTTGATCTAGTGATACAGTATGTATCCTTGGGGTAGCATTGCTAAACGAGGCAATTTCCGTAATAAACATGCATGATTTAGCAAAAATATGATATAAGTATATAATTAAGAATAGCTTTTAGATGAATCGATGACTGCAACATGGTTCAGGACATTGCAACCTTTCTTGTTACGGAATTTTGAGGGTCCTCCTCAAAATTCTGCCCCAGTTTAATGGGTTGATGCTTTTGACTATTGCTTGCGACGATCGGCTGAAATTACTTCGGAATTTTGAGGGCCCTCCTCAAAATTCTGCCCAATTTCCAATTACGAGGGGAATGAAAAATTTATTGAATTATGACTGAACCCATAGGGCTGCTTATGTATCCCCTCTTAAATGGGAATCAGGTCAGGTGTAGTTTAATTACATCATATAAGGACAGCGTAAAGATTACACATAGTAACGCTTGACTGCATCTGAATTGATTGGCTTTGGCCAAACTTCTCCATCCATTTCTGCAAGTATGAGGGCTCATCCTGTCAGAACCCGATGGACTATATATGGACCTTGCTAGTTGGGAGAGAATTTCCCCTTGGCTTCATCTTGATGCGAAAAAGTTTTCTTTAACATCAGCAGCCCCGGTGTGAATTGTCTCGGCTTGACTCTTTTATTGAAGGCTTTGGACATTCTGTTCTGATAGAGTTGACAATGGCATACTGCATTCATTCTCTTTCCATTTATAAGGGCTAGTTCCTCAAAATGGCTTTTTACCCACTCTGCGTCGTTGAGCTCAACTTCTTGTATGATCCTTAGGGAAGGAATCTCTACCTCGACGGGATTGACTGCCTCTGTACCATAAACCAGCATATAGGGGGTTGCCCCGTTGATGTGCGGACTATGGTGAAATACCCCAATAGAGGAAATGATAACTTTTCGTGCCACTATTTATGCTTCTCTATCATTTTCCTCAATATTTTCTTGATATTCTTGTTGGCAGCCTCTATAGCTCCATTCATCAGCGGCCTATAGGTTGTGGAATTCTTGTGTTTGATCTTGATGGTTTCACACATAGCTTTCATCAAGTCACTATTGAGGTTGGATCCATTATCAGTGATGATTGACTCTAGAATTCCAAATTGACAAACAATGCGGTCGCAGACAAAGTCTACCATGACTTTCTTAATTAGTGCTCTGTAAGATACTGCTTCGACCCATTTGGTGAAATAGTCGATTGATACTAGGATAAACATGTGCCTGTTGGAAGCAGCATGCTCGATTGGTCCAATAATATCCATTCCCCAGGCGGCGAACGGTCATGGCAAGCTTGTTGCATTAAGCTCATTCGGAGGTACCTTTATCATGTCTGCATGTATCTGATAGCGGTGGCATTTCCGGACATTTTGGATGCAGTCCGTTTCCATAGTCATCCAAAAGTAACCAGCCCGAAGCATCTTCTTTGCTAAGACAAAACCGTTCATATGTGGACCGCAGGTCCCAGCATGAATTTACTCTAGTAGCCTGGATGCTTCCTTTGCATTGACACACCTTAATAATCCCAAATCAGGAGTCCTCATATACAAGATTCCTCCGTTGTAAAAGAAATTGTTGGACGACCTCAGGAGTGTGCGTTTCTGAGTATGATTTGCAAGTTCTGGGTACTCGCCTTTTGCCAAATATTCCTTGATATCATGAAACCAAGGCTTTCCATCTGCTTCTTCTTCAACAAGGGCACAATAAGCTGGATGATCGTGGATCTCTACTGGAATAGGATCAATGAAATTCTTGTCCGGATGTTGTATCATAGATGGCAGGGTAGCCAATGCATCGGCGAACTCATTTTGGACTCTGGGAACATGTTGGAACTCCGTCTTTGTGAACCTCTTTCTCAATTCCTATACATGATGCAGATACGGGAGTATCTTGGAGTTCTTGGTCGCCCATTCTTCTCGGACCAGATATATGAGTAGGTCCGAGTCTCCAATCACTAGCAACACTTGAATGTTAACGTCAATGGCCATTCTGAGCCCTAAGATGCAAGCTTCATATTCATCCATATTATTGGTGCACGGGAAACTATGTTTGGCAGACACTAGATAATGCTGACTGGTTTCTAATACTAGGACTGATCCTATGCTGACTCTTTTGAAATTTACTGCTCCATCAAAAAACATTCTCCAACCGTCATAGGATTCTGCAATGTTTTCTCCTATCAATGATACCTCTTCGTTAGGAAAATACGTTTTCAAGGGTTAATATTCTCCATCCACGGGATTTTCAGCAAGGTGATCTGCTAGTGCATATCCCTTGATTGCTTTCTGAGGCACGTAGATAATGTCGAACTCACTCAACAGGATCTGCCAGTTGGCTAGCTTGCCAGCGGGCATGGGCTTCTGAAAGATGTACTTCAAAGGATCCATCCTTGGTATGAGATATGTAGTGTAGGCACAGAAGTAATGTCTCAACTTCTGGGCCACCCAAGTCAAGTCACAACAAGTGCGCTCTAATAGAGAATACTGAGCCTCGTACGGGGTGAACTTCTTACTGAGGTAATAAATGGCCTGCTCCTTCCTCCCCGTTTCATCATGCTGCCCTAGAACGCAACCAAAAGCTCTATCCAATACTGCAAGGTAGAGTAACAAAGGTCTACCTGGCTCAGGCGGGACCAAGACTAGTGGTGTTGACAGGTATTCCTTGATTCTATTGAAGGCCTTTTGGCAGTCATCAATCCATTTGTTAGTGGCGCTTTTCTTCAACATCTTGAAGATCGGCTCACAGATGACTATAGACTGTGCTATGAACCAGCTGATGTAGTTGAGTCTTCCCAAGAAACTCATCGCATCCTTCTTGTTCCTTGGCGGTGACAATTCTTGAATATCTTTCACTTTTGGTGGATCCAGTTCTACTCCTCGGCGACTCACAATAAACTCAAGTAATTTTCCAACAGGAACCCCAAATGCGCACTTTACGGGATTCAATTTCAGGTTGTACCTCCGCAATCTATTGAAGAACTTCCTCAAATCTCCCATGTGATCAGTAGCTTTCTTAGACTTGATGATAACGTCATCCACATATACCTCTATCTCCTTGTGTATCATATTATGGAAAATGGTGGTCATGGCCCTCATGTAGGTGGCTCCTACATTCTTCAACCCAACGACATCATCTTGTAACAATACATTCCCCACGGTGTAATAAAAGCCATTTTCTCAGCATCTTCTTCATCCATCTAGATCTGATGATAACCAGCGAAACAATCTACAAATGATTGCAACTCATGCTTGGCATAATTATCGATCAGGATATGTATGTTTGGCAAAGGAAAGTCATTTTTCAGACTGGACCGGTTGAGATCTCAGTAGTCGACACAGACTCTGACCTTCCTATCCTTTTTTGGTACTATCACAATGTTGGCTAACCATGTCGGGTATTCTACTACCTTGAGAACCTTAGCTATGACCTGCTTGGTGACTTCTTCTTTGATTTTCAAACTCATGTCAGGCTTGAACTTTCTGAGCTTTTGCTTTACCGGTGGACATGTTGGATCGGTTGGTAGTTTGTGAGCTCAAATAAATGTACTTAGACAAATCATGTCATCGTACGACCAGGCGAATATGTCCTCATATTCCCTTAGAAATTCTATATATTCCTTCTTTTCTGATGGCGATAAGTGAACGTTGATTCGTGTTTCCTTGACATTTTTTGCATCTCCCAGGTTAACAATCTCGGCCTCGTCTAGGTTGGGTTTTGTTCTGCTTTCAAAATTCTCAACTTCTTTAACAATCTCTTCTGGTATGTCTTCTTCCTCTGAATCTATGTCTACTTGTTGAGTTGTCTCATTGCATGTCACAGTCATTGGTTCTTCACGATAAGTAATAATAATTCTGTATAAGTAAAGTAATGAAAAAGAAAAATAATAATGAGTGTTGATTCATAAGAAAAGTTGAAAGGCTTTGATAAATTTCATAACTGTTTTGAACATTGAAGATCTTATTGCGGGAATTAAAATGCGGAAGGAAAATCATTTAGCAAATAAAAACAATGCTTGTTTATCCTTGCTACCCCGAGCCTAGTCGGGCTTTGGTTGTCCTGATGGTCCATTTATTGAGTTGTGCCCCTCTGCTTACAACCTATATGGAAGGGCCTTCCTCTCCCTCCTCCTCGAGAACAACACAACAGTCCATGTCATTGTCTTCTAGGAACAAATTCTTTACCGATGCAAGTGCTTCTTCTTCTTCTTTTTCTGACCCATAAACAATGTCAGCCTGCTAGAAAGTTTACTCCAAATGTGGTATTGGCTGCCCCAGCGGACAGTAAGGACCGCGCCATGGTGGCGACCAGTTGTTGAATTCTTCCCAAGTGTACTCATATCCCAGACCGAAAGTGGTGCCATGTTTCTTGAGTTTTATGGGCTTAACGATTCCTTGGAGGTTCTTTCCGAGTCCCTTGCCAGGTTCGTACCCACTCACATTCAAAATGCTCTCGATTTTGTTATCCCACCATTTGTCTTTGTCAACAGCATTCACCCGTTCAATATGGTAGTAAGTCTCTCCACCTAGATTTCTTCTTCCTTCGATTGACGGAATGGTCTGGCGGCTGTATATCGGGCTGCTACCGTCGCTATGAATGATCACCTCCTTGTAGTTCCATTCAAACTTTACGGCCTGATGAAATAGTCCTCGCATTGCACAGTGATATACAGTGCTTTGTTGCGTCCTAACCCTTCAGGTGGTAGCACGTCCTCATGAAATATGATCTTATGGCTTTACAACACCTGTCCTACCATGTTATCCATTTCTCCGCCAGTGATATTGCTTGGTATGTATACTTCGCTTAGCACCTTCAACAGAGCATTCTTGTGTGCCTCGAAATTTTGTAGCAAAGCAATAAATGAGATTTGCGCTGGTGTTTTGTTCAACTGGTCGATGACTAAGTATTCCTTGGCATGTATCTTTCTCCAAAGATCGTCTGGACCTGTCTCAACGATGGGTGACAAATTAGAATCCTGCTTGCTTGACTCAGCCAGATGTTCTGGGGTATAAACTCTACCAGTTCTTGTCATACCCTGTGCTGCAATAGTCTCTTCAAACCTAACCTTGCCTTTCCTTCTTGCCTAGGATGTATAGTCCCATGGTATAGCCTTTGTATAGAATAGTTTCATAGACGACATTGCCACTGGGATTGGTGTGGCCGTCCTTACTCCGAATGGAGCATGTGCCTTGGGTGGTAAAACTGCAACTTCAAATGATGTGGGTGCATTTGTTGGAGACACAAATTCGACCTCAATTGTCGCTGCTGTCTTTGTGGATGACGTTGCTTCAAACCCAAGTGACACAAAGATATTTACCTCAGCATCTCCGGATGGATGAATCTGGACTATGATTGGATTAAGAGTAACTATTGGCTTCTTTGGGTCATTCCCTCCTGCGATCAACACGATTGATCCCTTCGGATCCCAATAATCCTCTATTTCAATCATGTGAATACCTCCACCCTTATAGTCTGGCAGAGGGTTGTTGCGAACATTTGGAGCGGGTTCCTTTTCCACAATAATCTTGTTATCACTTAAAGTCTGGATCTTGTCTTTCAAGGAACGACATTCATCAATTGTGTGCCCTTTCATGTCAGAATGGTATGCACAGGATTTGTTTGGGTTAACCCACTAAGAAGGGTTCTCAGGAGTTGCAACAAAGATGGGGGTGCCATAGCCAGCAACTTTGAGTCACTCCTACAACTGGTTAATAGGTTCAGCAATGGCTGCATATTGTTTCAGAGCTCTACAGTCGAAATTTGGTCGAGGTCTAGGGAAGTTTTTGCATGAAGGAGGTGATTGATAGTGGGATGGTAGTGCATTGTAGGTTTGGTAGACATGGGCAAGTTAGGAATATCTAGGCGAAGTAGGCTGATATGTGGGAGGTGGAGGCAATTGCTAAGTGGGTGACGGAGCTTGATAGGATGGTGATAGTGCTTGGTAGTTCGAAGTTGGTTGATATGTGAGTGGAGGTGTTGGGTAAGTTTAGTATTTGATGGGAGACTTGGTTTTCTGTGCAACCATTACGGCCCCCACGTCCCTTTTCTTGGACACACCACTAGACTATAAGGCCTTATTTGTAGCTTGTAAGGCCTCAAAGTTTGTAACCATACCGTTTTTGATAACCTTTTCAATCTTTTCACCCAGTTTGATAATATCGGAAATTTTTTGGCTCTTAATCATCATCAGTCGCTCATAATACTGCGGGTCTTGGGCCCAAACAAAGAATTTGTTCATTTGTTCCTCCACTAAGGCAGGTCTGACCTTAGCAACTTCGGACCTCCAGCGAGTAGCATACTTGCGAAATGTTTCTGTAGGCTTCTTCTTTAGATTATGAATATAGAACACATCCGGTGCATTTCTGTGTTAAACGTGAACCTGTCCATAAAGTCGGACGCCATCCTTACTCAGCTTGACCACTTCTTTGGATATTGGCTGATGTACTTAGACAAAACATCTCCTTTCAAACTCCTCATGAAAAGCTTCATGCGACTTCTCTCGTCTTTCCCTACTCCAACCAGCTTGTCACAATACGTTCTTAAATAGACCCTTGGTTCCCCTGTACCACCAAACATTTCGAACTTCAGAGGTTTGTAATCCTTGGGCAATTCGACATCGGGCTATATGCAATGATCTTCATAGTTTAGCCCCTCAATTCCCTTGCTTCCTTCAACGCCTTGAATCCGGCTGGTCAATTTCTTAAGTTCCTCAACCAGGTTCCTGATGAGCAAGTCTTTATCACCAGACTCGGGTGTGCTCGAGATGGGTTGGGTGGAGTGCGGTATGGTCTCCACGTAGATGGGGGCATTATGGTGGGTGTGGAAGTGGTTATTTGTGGAGTTTTGGTGTTCTGGGATGAGTAGGGGAGTATTGTTTGAGGTATGGCAGGTGTTGTATTGGGTCTTTGGTGGAACAGTGCGATGGTGAGGAGCGCGATGATTCTGTTGCTTTGGGATGTTTTGAGGTGGTGTAGGGTTTTTAGTGATGAAAAAAGTGATATCCGGGGTGCTGAGGGAAAATGACAAGCTTACCAGATTCCAAACCTTATCGAGCTCTTCTTGGACTTTCAACATCTTTTGTTCAAGTTGGGATACACTCTCCTTAGAAACCTGAGTACCATGGCCAAAATTCTCCTTTCTGACGTTTTCAAATCTTCGATCTTGCCTTTGTTCTTGTTTTTGATAGTACTAAGAGGAGGAGTGGGTGGAGGGCCCCTGGATCTCGTGGAATAGGATGATGTTGCCAGAGTGCACGGACTAACCTTTGGGTAGGGGAAATAATAAAAACAAAGACAAAAATAAAAACAAAGGGTAACCAAGTTAGTGAGTATTATAGGAAGTATTGCAATATTTAAACACATAATGCAGGAATGTAAATCATGTCTGGGGACCTCTTTTTGCCTGAGGTAGGCCTAGCGACAAATTGATTTGGAGAACTTAGGATGCTAAATGCCTCATTTTATTGATAAAAAGTAGACGAATACCAAATTCACACTAAATAAACAGGAAATGAAAATCACTAATAGCCATTGGCCTTATTACATTTTATAAAGCGAAAAAAAGCTCCTATCTACTTGGTCCTAGAAAGACCTTCCCCAGATTTGGCATCCTTGGCTTCGTCGAAAAGCTTCCCTAACCCGCGAAGTCCCAGCAATAGGCAGGCTCTGTCTAGATGTCCGCCTTCGTTTCCTTTAGCATTTTAGTAGTCTTCGACCCTCTTGAGAAATATTATTTCCATCTCCACTATGCCTCGCTCCAAGTATCCCAGTCATTTGTTGGCACTAACAGCCATGTCCTTCAATTCCTCAATTAGCTTCTGGTTGGACTCTTGTATCTCGTAGTGTTCGCTTTCGTACTCCCGGATCCTTTTGCGCAGTTGGTTGTATTTGACCTCTGCCTCGGCCCTTTCATCTATGATCCTGTGACCTCGAGCAAACTCTGGCTGGCCCAGATCATCGTGATTGTCTTCCAACTAACCTGAGTAGAAAGGAGCGCAACCAGCATGATACCTGTTTGGATCGATGGTATCTCTCCCCCATTATGTTCTTGCAGTGCCACATATGCTGAGCTTGGCACTTGTAAGGGATGTCATCATTCTGGAAGTCAGCCTGGAAATGACTCATCTTGTCGACCCTGGGTATAACCTGCTTCCTACCAGCTTGTCTCATAACTCAGAGAGGGACTTAAGTATAGGTTCCCCTCTGACCAATCAATATCAGGAAAGGTTCATCTCTGGATCGAGCGATGAACTCCTCGGTAGGAAACCATACGAACATCCATTGAACCTGTTCTTCAATCAGATTATCAAATAGCTCCAACCATCCCTTGGCATCCTCAGGCTGATCGAACATATCGGGGACGTAATTCATTCGCTTTGGATGATGGAAAGTGATAGTATTCACCCTTTTGGAGATGTTCCATGATCCACAGTTGAAGTAATAAATTGCAGCCTTCAAGTGTTTTGCTCTATATATGTCGGCAATGATCATGGGCACCATGCTGAATGGCTGCCCACCGATCCCTTCCATTAGGGTTTTAGTTACCATAGCTAGCCTGGTGTGGATTCTTGATTTCTTCATCGGAAACACGATCAGCCCCAGGAAACAAAACATGAATACGAAGACCCTTCGATGGATGTGCCCCAATGATTTGATGGCAAACTCATCAGGGTAGGTACAATAGGATTTGCTGTGACCGTACCTTTCATACAAATAGTCCAAACGGATTTAGGACTCCTTCAGACACGTCAATTCTGGATTCTTCTTTAAACCCATCATTTTGAGGAAACCCCTGCCTTTACGGTTCTCGGGCATCAGTAGACCCGAAGTTGCCCATACTAGTCCAGCGAAACCTCCTATCTCCTCTAGCAAGGGTGTCATTTCAATACCCCCAAAGCGAAATAATGCCCTTTCACAATCCTAGAACAAAGTAGCAGTTTCTATGATCTTGTTGTTAGGTTGGATTTCCAGGAGGCAAGGTAGATTCCCCAAATATTTTCGGACAAGGGTTTGATCACTAGAGTGAAGATATTTACATCAGCTTAGCAGTCTTGGGTGGATTTTAGTGACCATGCTGAATCTAGGGACTTCGTGCCTCATATTTCTACAAGACAAATAAGGTTAGGCCCTTACCCCTATCAGACTTGACTATTTAATACCAACAATTACCATGAAGCATTTAGTTTTCCAAATAAATGGACAGAACGTGGTGATGTCCGTTTGGGTTTAGGGAAACCCAGTGGACTTTGGACAAGGCTATCTTAAAGGATCCTTATGTGGACAACATAACTGACCTAGCTAGGTTTGACCATGATGCATGCACAATTTGAATAGAGTAAGGTTTCTATGGGGTTTTAAACTGGTACCTTTGAGCGGACAACTCAAGGGGGAAGGCACGGAATTGTTGACTACACCGCTGATCGACTGGTATTATCGCAAATATGCCATTTCGAATTTAGGGGTGATAATATAGGAAGAGCGCAACCACTCATTATAAGTGTTGTTATGATATTTGTTTGGCACGAGTGGAGTATGATGCTGAGCATTGTTATGCAATAATTAAAAGAATGTTGGCACATATTTGCACATTAAGAATGCAGTAAATACAACATTTTCATATTTAAAGTAGGAGTAAAGGAAAGAAACAAAGAAGACAAGTCAGTTTTGCAGTTGAAAAGGGAATTGAATGTTTTAATAATTAAACAAGTAATTGCACATAAAAAGGTATAAATTCACAATAACAGTCTGAAATGGTAAAAGCCTAAATAACCCTAGTGGACTCGCCATGCTGTCGCGCCCCCTTTTTCATTCTTATGCAATCGGGAGATCGGGTTTATGACATTTCGGGTGTAGGACAACTCGTTCCTTTTGGGAACTGGGTTTTGCATTTGAATAGTCGCCACCTACTGATTTAAGGCGCATTGTGACACCTATAAGGGTTTACTTCTAAGTTCATTTGATAACCAGAGATAGGGTAAGGGCTTGAAATTATCGTAAGGGGAAGGTTTAGACACCCCTCAAGATCCACTAGTGTGGTTCCCGGCCAGACAGTTTTGTAAATTTGTGCAATTTAGCGAATAGACAAGTATAGGCTCAAATAGTAAGGGATTTAAATTTAAACACATAAGAGAACAATTAAAAAACGAGTTTTGAAAAGAAGTTTGCAAATAAAGGGCAAGGGGGCCCAAGGTTTATATTTAATATGGATCACATCAATGCGATACCCGGTATGACACTCCTCAAAAGAGGGGATACACGTGGTATTAGTGCACCGGTCATCATATCCATATCTATCCTTCCCACCTCGTTATGGTATTAAAGTGCGGAATGGTGTCGACCTCTATTGCATGCTACTACCGGTCCCTTCCTATCAATTCCGGAGGAGTTTAGGATTGCTATTCCTAAAGGGGAGGGATATTAGGCCGATTTTAGGTTTTAAAGGTGAAAACGCTAAGGCGACATACAAAAACATGTAGGGATTGCACATTAGGGGAAACATGTAACAAATAAAAGGCTCATGTATAGCTCCAAAACACATAAATAGCAGGACTTAAACATACATCTAAGGTCTGAATTTAACATACTAAGGTAAGGGAAGTTTCAATCACTGAGGCAGACCGGTTTATTACATAACTCAGATAAGATGTCCGAATCAGGCCTGCCTGCTGGTTGTAGCAATCACTAATTAACAAAAGGCGGATTCAATTTTTATTGTTATTATCACCTAAGGCTTGCCTAAGTGGTGTGGTTCTATTATATATAGTTGGTTCAAAATATGGCAAATCAATTCAATTTTAGAACAAACGATTTGAGATCCTACATGCATGCTCTCTAAACTATATTAGTAGGAAACGAGAAAGTTATTTAAAAACTAGTTAAGAATAGTATGGATTGGACTTATTTTAGACTAGCCTAATTTCGGATCATGTAGGCATGATATCTATTATTGTTGATCTAATTCCTATATACATGATACCTAGTTGAACATGTAATGAAGCAGGTAGAATTTACTCGCAATTCCTATGGGCATGATTTCTATAAAAGATACTGATTTTAAACTACTAGACATGAAGCCAGATTATAACTAGTTGGATCCTAAGAACATGGCGTCTACGTGGTAATGCAGAATTTAAGAAAAAGTCCTATATATAGGTTCTAATTGTGTAGAATTTAAATCCTATAGGCATATTTTCTAAATGTAGAATATGCAGAATTTTAGTGAAAATATATCTTATAGACATGGTATCTAAATGCAGAGTTAAACATGCATAATTTAAAACAACAGAACTTATAGGCATGATTTCTAAATGCAGAGTTAAACATGCAGAATTTAAAGCAACAAATCTTATAGGCATGATTTCTACCCTTAAGCATGCATAATTATCCAGCCCTTTTCAGTAACGAGCCCCAGTATTTATTACAAATTATTACAAACTGAATAATAAATTACATCAAGGGAGTATAAAAGAAAAAGTTAGAACCACAGGAAGCCTGATTCTTGAGTTCCTCTCTGAGTTATGGAATAAACCACCTCAAATGTCATTGTTTCAAAGCCTTTCTCAAACTTGAGTGTGTCAAAGTTCCTTAAGGGTCTCAAGGGGACCTCGGGCAGTGCTCACACCCAAGTTGCATAACCAGATAGAGATGAGTGCAGTATGAAAGGGGTCAGACCTCATATGTCCAAGTTTAGAGAGAGCTCATGGGTCCCAAGGAAAGGCTCACATATGAGGGGCAGAACCTAAGTCTAAGAGTATAGTGGAAGTGTAGGAGCAGAGAGTTGTTTAAGAACTGGGTTGAGAATAGTAAGAGGGTAAGGGTAATTTGGAAAACAGTAGTAGTTTAACTAAAATTATATAGCATCAGTAATTGCAGAAAGGGGGCATGGGGTTTGGGAATACATTGCAGGTGGTATATAACCCTAGGAGGGGTCAAAAATCTGGACATGCACAGCAATAAGTGATGCTAGCATGCCCATAAACCAGCCAGAGGACACACACATAAAAAGGATATAAAGTATATGATTAGGGAGGATCAGGTTTGGGTCACGCACAGTAATATTTAATGCTGACATGCCCTTAAACCAACCAAGGAATACAAGCACATAGGGGATATGGGGTTTGGGGTTCATAGAGTTCATACATAAGGAAAACATGAATTCAGAAAAAGGAAGGGGCAAATTACAACATACTTAATAATGGAACTTGATTAAAACACTAACAGAAATGGGCAAGAGTGAAGGCAGTAGCAAAGAGAACATGTTGTTGTTGATGCTAGAAAATTAATTAGAACATTCCAGTAAAGAAGCAAATGCAGAAAGAAAAAGTAAGCAAGTTTCCCACAGCCTAGCCTTGGCTTTCAGCCAGCTAGATAAGGTAGCAACACAAGGAGCAGCAGAGAAAAAAAGAGAGAGTTTGAGTGAAGTGTGTGTTATGAACTGAAGTGGTTACCCTTTTTGAAAGAAGAGGGGTGCAAGGTATTTATAGTTTTGAAAACATGTGAGAAATAAGGTAATAAGTAAAGTTTCAATACAACTAAGGAAACAATCAACAGCCAGGATCAATTAACCAAGTGATTCCCCTTTAATTAAGGAATCCTTGTTTAATAGTAGTGACAGGTTTAAAATAAGGAAAGAAAATCAGTTTGTAAGCAGACTGATTATTGCCATAAAAGGAGCAGTAAAACCACTGAGTAAGTAATCAAGTCTAAGTGCAGAAATATACTTTTTATAGAAAAAGATTCAGTAAGGGAAAATAAGGAAAGTAATCAATTAATCTTTAACAGGCGAGTACAATTAGAGCTCACAAAAGAAATTTTTTGAATTAAGTCATAAGATTGAAGGTCAATAAAAGAAGGAACCTCAACATATAAATAGAGTGAACAAACCAGACATGCGAGGCCAAACCCATTGGCAAAAGAAACAGCATACAGAAATAGGCATAAGGTTCAGTAGTAAAGCAGACATTCGAAGCATAGTAGTCATGTAGGTCAAGTCACATTGAATCGATAGTGGAGAAAATAAAATATCATAAACATGCGAATGTCTCACAGTAGCAGACGAGAAAAACCTTTTGAAAAGTTAGGGTTTCAAGCATAGTCGAGTTTTAAAGATAATAAAAACCCAGAATCAGAGGAATCGTATAAAGAAAAAGGGTTCTGAAACAAAGAACTTTAAATCGAGTCAGGTATTCAAACGAACAATTTCAGACCCAAAGACATAGATCCTTCAACAATAGTCGAGGTAAAAAGATGATAAACAAATAAATCAAACAAAACGTAACCAAACAAGCACTCATCTAACAAACAGCCAAAAGAAAATAAGGTTTTCAATATGCTAAATCAGATAAAAGAACAACATGAGCAACACATCGAAAAAATTGGAAGCATGTTAAAGTCAGAGAAGATATTTTGAAATAACTTAAGAGAAAAACCCTAATCGGAAAAATAAAGAGTCGTTTTGAATGCAAAGTTAAAGAAACTTCGAGAAAATGCTTAAAAGTTCAAAGCAAGCACAGATCTAAAGCAGATCTGAAATAACTTGAAAGATCTTAGAGATTAGGGTTTCAAAAACCCAGAAAAGGTGAGAAAGGCCCTGAATGATACTGATCTAACCAGGAGAGTCAAGGATCTGACTCGAGCGGCAATGGCTGGCTGGAGAAAGGTCAAGGATGACCAGAGAAGAGCCAAGAACTAAAATCGGACAAGGACTGGACCAAGCTTGTTCAAGGTCTGGCCTTGAAACCCTAAGAACAAACACATAGGAGCCATGGAAGGCTGGTACAAGTCTTAAATGACCACGGAGGGCCATAGATTAGGTAGATATCAAGGTGGGGTGAGAGGGCGGCGACTAGGGTTCATGAGAGTTTCAGAGAGAATTTGAGAGATAAGAGGAGTTCAAGGGAGGCGGATTGTATCAAATGATAGGGTTTCGGGGGTCGTTTGGGACTAACTAAGGTAAGGGCAGCCGGTAGCCGTTGATCTAAATGATCAACGACTGAGATATAAAAGGTTAGGTAGGGATCCGGGTATGGGTCGGTTTAATTGGGTAAGGGGTCGGGTATGAGTAGGAATTGGGCCGGGGTAATTGGGTTTAAATTGGGGTAGAATTAGACTACAATTGAAATAAAATCTGGCTAATTTAAAAAGCCATTTTCCCCCATTTATTTTATAAAAAATAGTAAATTAATTCTGGAAATAAATTAGAAACACTAAAATGATTTGTAATAATTATCAATTTAAAAATACTGGACTTAATTTTTATAAATATAAAAGCAATTAAATCTTAAAAGGGGTTAATATTGCAATTATATGCAATTTAGCTTTGAAAATACTAAATGAATTTGTAAAAATATGCAAAAATTATCTTAGATATATTTTATTATAAATATGAGAATCCAATAAATGAATCACCAAAAATGATAATTTTGGAAATTATTATTGGGTTTTGTATGAATAAAATAGGGGAATAAATTGGTTTAAATTTTTTTAAAAATTAAGAAAAAATAGTAAAACATCTGGACATACTTATATATTTATACATATGCTATTTTGAAAGTATTTTTCGCATCGAAAATATATAGAGAAAAATTGGGTATCAACAGCTGCCCCTTTTTACTCGGGATGGATGAAAGATTTGTCGGGTAAAGATATGATGGCAAATTTTGACTGAGCGGAACGGTTCGAAGAGGTTTCGTCCGCGCCCTGGCTTCTGAGCTACCTACATATCCCTGGTTTTATAGGAATCAGGCCATATGTAGTTCAAGATCTGTCGGCGGAGGATGCCGATGTAGACTTTTCGAGAATGGACGCAATATTTAGGGTCGAGTGTGTGGTAGATTTTTGGGAATGTTTTGGTTTGATATGGCTACGGGAACTGGAGCAGGATCTCTCCTGCCGAGATGGCCATTGCTTGTCAGTGTACCTACAACTAGAAACAATACAAGCGCGCATCGCGCTTAAATTTAAACATGATGCAAATTCCCGTTGGACCATAAAGGTTTTTTTAAACGGTTAGATGACGTCCTTAGACCATGATGTCCTGAACCATAGAGTGTGCAATAAAGGATTTGCAGGCCATGAAATAATGCTCTTGGGCTACGAGGATGGTGCCTCCGAACCATGATGCCTTTGAATACTGATATGTAAAAGATTAAATGGGATCCTTAGGCCATGACATGGTGTTCTCGGCCTATGAAGATGTTGCCTCCGAACGATGACACCTTTGGATAATTTGACGATCTTTTAGCCCATGATATGCGGTTTGTGGCGATCTTTCAGCCCATGAGATGCAGTTTGTGGCGATCTTTCAGCCCGTGAAATGCAGTTTGTGGCGATCTTTTAGCCCATGAGATGCAGTTTGTGGCGATCTTTAGGCCATGCAAATGCAGTTTGTGGCGATCTTTAAGCCATGCAGATGCAGATGGAGGTAGAGATTAACCTCGGAAGGCAGAATGGTCGCCTTATGCAATGCAAAAATGCAGATGGAGACAACATTTAGTCTCGGAAGGCAGAATAGCAGCCTTATGCAATATAGAAATGCAGATCGAGATAGCGTTTAGTCTCGGAAGGCAGAATGGTAGCCTTATGCAACGCATAATGCAGATGGAGACAACATTTAGTCTCGGAAGGCATAATGGTAGCCTTATGTAATACAGAATGCATATGGAGACAACATTTAGTCTCGGAAGGCAGAATGGTAGCCTTATGCAATGAAATAAAGTGGCAAATTGTAATAGAGTTTTCTTAGCTAATAGCAAATTGCGATATTGTGACTGCTGGGGACATTGTGACACACGAAACGTCACTGGTATAGGTGGATAGCAAATGTTGGTAAGTGCAACAGTTTTGAGAGTTGTATTCCTGAACAATGTTTGTCTCGTGAGTGTATAGTATGTTGGATGATTTTGCAATCCAAGTGCCTGCACCCAAAGAAAAGTCGTGAGTTTTGTAAAGGGGGAGGTTAGTTTGTATCCCCACTGGCTCTACTTGACCTGCTCGGCTTTGATCTGGTGATATTGTATGTATCCTTGGGGTAGCATTGCTAAACGAGGCAATTTCAGTAATAAACATGCATGATTTAGTAAAAATATGACATAAGTATATAATTAAGAATAGCTTTTAGATGAACCGACGACTGCGATGTGGTTCAGGACATTGCAACTTTTCTTGTTATGGAATTTTGAGGGTCCTCCTCAAAATTTTGCCCTAGTTTAATGGGTTGATGCTTCTGACTGTTGCTTGTGACGATCGGTTGAAATTACTTCAGAATTTTGAGGGTCCTCCTCAAAATTTTGCCCCAGTTTCCAATTGCGGGGAAATGAAAAGTTTATTGAATTCTGACCGAACCCATAGGGTTTCCTACGTATCCCCTCTTAAATGGGAATCAAGTCAGGCGTAGTTCAATTACATCATATAAGGAAAGCGTAAAGATTACACATAGTAACGCTAGACTGCATCTGAATTGATTGGCTTTGGCTAGACTTCTCCGTCCATTTCTGCAAGTATGAGGGCTCCTCCTGTCAGAACCTGGTGGACCATATATGGACCCTTCCAGTTGGGAGATAATTTCCCCTTGGTTCCAGCTACCCCGGTGTGAACTGTCTCGGCTTGACTCTTTTATTAAAGGCTCTAGACATTTTGTTCTGATAGAGTTGACCATGGCATAATGCATTCATTCTCTTTCCATCAATAAGGGCTAGTTGCTCAAAACGACTTTTTACCCACTTTGCGTCATTGAGCTCAGCTTCCTGTATGATCCTTAGGGAAGGAATCTCTACCTTGGCGGGAATGACTGCCTCTGTACCATAAACCAATATATAGGGGGTTTCCCCAGTTGATGTGCAGACTGTGGTGAGATACCCCAATAGAGCAAATGATAACTTCTCGTGCCACTGTTTATGCTTCTCTATCATTTTTCTCAATATTTTCTTGATATTCTTGTTGGTGACCTCTACAGCTCCATTCATCTACGGCCTATAGGGTGTGAAATTCTTGTGTTTGATCCTGAAGGTTTCACACATAGCTTTCATCAAGTCACTGTTGAGGTTGGAGCCATTATCAGTGATGATTAACTCTAGAATTCCAAATCTACAAACAATGCAGTCACGGACAAAGTCTACCATGACATTCTTAGTTACTGCTCTGTAAGCTGCTGCTTCGACCCATTTGGTGAAATAGTCGATTGCTACTAGGATAAAACTGTGCCCGTTGGAAGCGGCATGCTCGATTGGTCCAATAACATCCATTCCCCAGGCGATGAACGACCATGGTGAGCTTGTTGCATTAAGCTCATTCAGAGGTACCTTTATCAGGTCTGTATGTATCTAATAGCAGTGGCATTTCTGGACGTATGGATGTAGTCAATTTCCATAGTCATCCAAAAGTAACCAGCCTGGAGCATCTTCTTTACTAAGACAAAACCGTTCATATGTGGACTGTAGGTCCCATCATGAATTTCCTCTAGTAGCATAGATGCTTCCTTTGCGTCGACACACCTTAATAATCCCAAATCAGGAGACCTCTAGAGTGTGCGTTTTTTAGAAGGATTTGCAAGTTTTGAGTACTTACCTTTTGCCAAATATTCCTTGATATCATGAAACCAAGGCTTTCCATCTGCTTCTTCTTCAACATGGGCACAATAAGCTGGCTAATCATGGTTCTCTACTGGAATGGGATAAATTGAATTCTTGTCCAGATCTTGTATCATAGATGACAAGGTAGCCAATGCATCGGTGAAATCATTCTGGATTCTGGGAACATGTTGAAAGTCCATATTTGTGAATCTCTTTCTCAATTCCTGTACATGATGCAGATACGAGATTATCTTGGAGTTCTTGGTCACCCATTCTTCTCGGACCTGATGTATGAGTAGGTCCGAGTCTCCAATCACTAGCAACTCTTTAATGTTCATGTCAATGGCCATTCTGAGCCCTAAGATGCAAGCTTCATATTTAGCTATATTGTTAGTTCATGGGAACCTAAGTTTGGCAGACACCGGATAATGCTGACCGGTTTCTGAAACTAGGACTGCTCCTATGTCGACTCCTTTGAAATTTGTTGCTCCATCGAAAAACATTCTCCAACCATCATAGGATTCTACAATGTCTTCTCCTATGAATGATACCTCTTCATCAGGAAAATATGTTTTTAAGGGTTCGTATTCTCCATCCACGAGATTTTCAGCAAGGTGATCTGCTAGTGCCTGTCCCTTGATTGCTTTCTGAGTCACGTAGACAATGTCGAACTCACTCAACAGGATCTGCCACTTGGCTAGCTTGCCAGCGGACATGGGCTTCTGAAAGATGTACTTCAAAATATCCATCCTTGATATAAGATATGTAGTGTAGGCCACCCAAGTCAAGGCACAACAAGTGCGCTCTAATAGAGAATACCGAGCCTCGTACGGGGTGAACTTCTTACTGAGGTAATAAATGGCATGCTCCTTCCTCCTCGTTTCATCATGCTACCCAGAACACAACCGAAAGCTCCATCCAATACTACGAGGTAGAGTAACAAAGGTCTACCTGGCTCAGGCGGGACCAAGCCTGGTGGTGTTGACAGGTATTCCTTAATTCTATCGAAGTCCTTTTGGTAGTCATCAGTCCATTTGGTAGCGGCATCCTTCTTCAACATCTTAAAGATCGGCTCACAGATGACTGTAGACTGTGCAATGAACCGACTGATGTAGTTGAGTCTCCCCAAGAAACTCATCACGTACTTCTTATTCCTTGGCAGTGGAAATTCTTGAATTGCTTTGACTTTTGATGGATCCAGTTCTACTCCTTGGCGACTCACAATAAACCCAAGAATTTTCCAGCAGGAACCCTAAATGCACACTTAGCGGGATTCAGTTTCAGGTTGTACCTCCGCAATCTATTGAAGAACTTCCTCAAATCTCCCATGTGATCAGTAGCTTTCTTAGACTTGATGATAACGTCATCCACATATACCTCTATCTCCTTGTGTATCATATTATGGAAAATGGTGGTCATGGCCCTCATGTAGGTGGCTCCTACATTCTTCAACCCAACGACATCATCTTGTAACAATACATTCCCCACGGTGTAATAAAAGCCATTTTCTCAGCATCTTCCTCATCCATCCAGATCTGATGATAACCAGCGAAACAATCAACAAATGATTGCAACTCATGCTTGGCACAATTATCAATCAGGATGTGTATGTTTGGCAAAGGGAATTCGTCTTTCGGACTGGTCCGGTTGAGATCCCGGTAGTCGACACAGACTCTAACCTTTCCATCCTTTTTTGGTACTGGCACGATGTTTGATAACCATGTCGGGTATTCTACTACCCTGAGAACCTTAGCTTTGACCTACTTGGTGACTTCTTCTTTGATTTTAAAACTCATGTCAGGCTTGAACTTTTTGAGCTTTTGCTTTACCGGCGGACATGTTGGATCGGTTGGTAGTTTGTGAGCCACAATAAATGTACTCATACCAATCATGTCATCGTATGAATAGGCAAATATGTCCTCATATTCCCTTAGAAATTCTATATATTCCTTCTTTTCTGATGGCGATAAGTAAACGCTGATTTGTGTTTCCTTGACGTTTTCTGCATCTACCAGGTTAACAATCTCGGTCTCGCCTAGGTTGGGTTTCGGTCTACTTTCAAAATTTTCAACTTCTTTAACAATCTCTTCTGGTATGTCGTCTTCCTCTGAATCTATGTTCGCTTGTTGCGTTGTCTCATTGCATGTCACAATCATTGGTTCATCAAGATAAGTAATAGTAATGCTATATAAGTAAAGTAATGAGAGAGAAAAATAATAATGAGTGTTGATTCATAAGAAAAGTCGAAAGGCTTTGATAAATTTCATAACTGTTTTGAACATTGAAGATCTTATAATGGGAATTAAAATGCGGAAGGAAAATCATTTAGCAAATAAAAACAGTGCTTGTTTTAGCCTTGCTACCCTGAGGATAGTTAGGCTCTAGTTTAATGGTCTAGTTATTAAGGCATGCCCCTCTGCTTACAGCCTGTATAGAAGGGCCTTCCTCCCCCTCCTCCTTGAGAACAATACAACAGTCCATGTCATTATCTTCTAGGAACAAATTGTTTACCACTGCAAGTGATTCTTCTTCTTCTGACCCATAAACAATGTCAGCCTACTGGAAAGTCTGCACCAAATGTGGTATTGGCAGCTCCAGTGGATAGTAAGGACCGCGCTATGGTGGCGACCAATTGTTGAATTCTTCCCAAGTGTACTCATATCCCAGACTAAAAGTGGTGCCATGTTTCTTGAGTTTTATAGGCTTAACGATTCCTTGGATGTTCTTTCCGAGTCCTTTTCTAGGTTCGTACCCACTCCAATTCAGTATGCTCTCGATTTTGTTATCCCACCATTTGTCTTTGTCAACAGCATTTACCCATTCAATGTGGTGGTAAGTCTCTCTACCTAGCTTCCTTCTTCCTTCGATTGACGGAATGGTCTGGCGGCTGTATATAGGGTTGCTACCATCGCTATGAAAGATCACCTCCTAGTGGTTCCATTCAAACTTTATGGCTTGATGTAGTGTTGACGCTACGGTCCCAGCAACATGAATAAATGGCTGTCCCAACAGCAGATTGTAAGATGCTGGCACATCTATTACCTTGAAATCAACGTCGAACCAGGTTGGTCCCAATTGCAAGCATAAGCTGATCTCCCTAATGGTGGACCTTTGGGAGCCGTCGAAGGCTTTCACATTGATGGCTTTGTCCTTTATCTTGTGTAGTCCTTTACCCAGCTTCTTGAGTGTTACCAGTGGACAAATGTTGAGACTGGAACCCCTGTCGATCAGGATCCTAGCGATGAAATAGTCCTCGTATTGCACAGTGATATGTAGTGCTTTGTTGTGTCCCAACCCTTCAGGTGGTAGCTCATCCTCATGAAATGTGATCTTATGGCTTTCCAACACCTGTCCTACCATGTTAGCCATTTCTCCACCAGTGATATTGCTTGGTACGTATACTTCGCTTAGCACCTTCAACATAGCATTCTTGTGTGCCTCGATATTTTGTAGCATAGCAAGAATGGAGATTTGCACCGGTGTTTTGTTCAACTGGTCGACGACTAATTATTCATTGGCATGTATCTTTTTCTAAAGATCATCTGGACCTGTCTCAATGATGGGTGACCGATTAGAAGCCTGCTTGCTTGACTCAGCCAGATGTTCTGGGTATAAACTCTACCAGCTCTTATCATACCTTGTGCTGCAATAGTCTATTCAAACCTAACCTTGCCTTTCCTTCTTGCCTAGGCTGTATAGTCCCATAGTATAGCCTTTGTATGGAATGGTGTCATGGACGACATCGCCACTGTGATTGGCGTGGCTGTCCTTACTCTAAACGGAGCATGTGCGGTGGGTGGTAAAATTGCAACTTCAAACGGTGTGGGTGCATTTGCTGGAGACACGAATTTGACCTCAATTGGCACTGGTGTCTTTGTGGATGACGTTGCTTAAAACTCAAGTGGCACAACCATATTTACCTCAGCATCTTCGGATGGCTAAATCTGGACTATGATTAGATTAAGAGTAACTATTGGCTTCTTTGGGTCATCACCTTCTGCGATCAACCCGATTGATCCCTCCGGATCTCAATCATCCTCTATTTCAATCATGTGGATACCCTACTCTTATGGTCCGGCAGAGGGTTGTTGCGGACATTTGGAGCGGGTTCCTTTTACAGAATAATCTTGTTATCAATTATAGTCTTGATCTTGTTTTTCAAGGAACGACATTCATCGATGGTGTGCCCTTTCATACCGGAGTGGTATGAATAGGATTTGTTTGGGTTAACCCACTGAGAGTGGTTCTCAGGAGTTGTAGTAGGGATGGGGGTGACATAACCAGCAGCTTTGAGTCTCTCGTACAACTGGTCAATAGGTTTAGCAATGGTTGTATATTGTTTCAGAGGTCTGCGGTCAAAATTTGGTCGAGGTCTAGGGATGTTTTGGCATGCAGGAGGTGATTGATAGTGGGATGGTTGAGCATTGTCGGTTTGGTAGACATGTGAGGGTTGGGAATATCCGGGAAAAGTAGGCTGATTTGTGAGAGGTGGAGGCGATTGATAAGTGGGTGAGCGCCCCACGTCCCTTTTCTTGGACACACCACCGGACTGTAAGGCCTTATTTGTAGCTTGCAAGGCCTCGAGGTTTGTAACTATACCGCTTTTGATACCCTCTTCAATCCTTTCACCCAGTTTGATAATGTCAAAAAATTTGTGGTTGTCAATCATCATTAGTCGTTCATAATACTGCGGGTCTTGGGCACGGACAAAGAATTTGTTCATCTGTTCCTCCTCTAAGGTAGGTCTGACCTTAGCAGTTTTGGACCTCAAGCGAGTAGCATACTCGCAAAATGTTTCTGTAGGCTTCTTCTTTAGATTCTGAATATAGAACACATCCAGCGCTTTTTCTGTGTTAAACTTGAACCTGTCCATAAAGTTGGACGCCATGCTTACCCAGCTTAACCACTTCTTAGGATCTTGGATGATGTACCAAGACAAAGCATCTCCTTTCAAACTCCTCATGAAAAGCTTCATGCGGATTCTCTCGTCTTTCTCTACTCCAACCAGCTTGTCACAGTACGTTCTTAAATGGACCCATGGATTCCCTGTACCATCAAACATTTCGATCTTCGGAGGTTTTTACCCCTTGGGCAGTTCGACATCAGGCTGTATGCAAAGATCTTCATAGTTCGGCCTCTCAATTCCCTTGCTTCCTTCAACGCCTTGAATCTGGCTGGTCAATTTCTTAAGTTCCTCAACCAGGTTCCTGATGAGCAAGTCTTTATCATCAGACTCGGGTGTGCTCAAGATAGGTCAGGTGGAGTGCGGTATGGTCTCCACGTAGATGGGGGTGTTATAGTGGGTGTAGAAGTGGTTATTTGTGGAGTTTTGGGGTTCTGGGACGAGTAGGGGAGTATTGTTTGAGGTATGATAGATGTTGTATTGGGTCTTTGGTGGAACAGTATGATGGTGAGGAGCGAGATGATTTTGTTGCTTTGGGTTGTTTTGAGGTGGTATAGGGTTTTGAATGTTAGAAAAAGGGATATTCGGGGTGCTAAGGGCAAATGACAAGCTTGCCAGATTCTTAACCTGATCGAGCTCTTCTTGGAATTTCAATAGCTTTTATTCAAGTTGGGATGCACTTTCCTTAGTAACCTACGTATCATGGCCATTAGTGGCCTCTATCAGTTCAGTTGAATTCTCCTTTCTGATATTGTTCAAATCTTCCATCTTACCTTTGTTCTTGTTTTTGACGGGACTAAGAGGAGGAGTGGGTGGAGGGCCCCTGGATCTCATGGAATAGGATGATATTGCCAGAGTGCACGGACTAATCTTTGGGGAGGGGAAATAATAAAAACAAAAACAAAAATAAAAATAAAAACAATAGGTAACCAAGTTAGTGAGGTTTATAGGAAGTATTGCAATATTTAAACACATAGTGCGGGAATGTAAATCGTGTCCTAGTTTGGGGACCTCTTTGTGCCCGAGGTAAGTCTAGCGACAAATTGATTTGTAGAACTTAGGATGCTAAATGCCTAATTTTATTGATAAAAAGTAGACGAATCCCTAATTGATACTAAATAAACAGGAATGAAAATCACTAATGGCCATTGGCCTTATTACATTTTATAAAGCGAAAATAAAAACTCCTATCTACTTGGTCCCAGAAGGACCTTCCCCAGATTCAGCATCTTTGGCTCCGTCGAACCGCTTCCCCAACTCGCGAAGTCCCAGCAATAGGTAGGCTCTGGCTAGATGTCCCGCTCCAAGTATCCCAGTCATTTGTTGGCACTGACAGCCATGTCCTTCAATTCCTTAATTAGCTTTTGGTTGGACTCTTGTATCTCGCGGTGTTAGCTTTTGTACTCCCAGATCCTTTTGTGAAGTTGGTTGTATTTGACCTGTGCCTTGGCTCTTTCATCTATGATCTCATGACCGGGATTGTCTTCCAACCAACCTGAGTAGAAAGGAGCGCAACCAGCATGATACCTGTCTGGCTCGATGGTATCTCTCCCCATTATGATCTTGTAGTGCCACATATGCTAAGCTTGGCACTTGTAAGGGCTGTCATCATTCTAGAAGTCAGCCCAGAAATGACTCATCTTGTCGACCCTGGGTATAACCTGCTTCCTACCAGCTTGTCTCATATCTCGGAGAGGGACGTAAGGATAGGTTCCCCTCAGACCAATCAATATCAGGAAAGGTACATCTCTGGATTGGGCGATGAACTCCTCGGTTGAAAACCATTCGAACATCCATTGAACCTGTTCTTCAGTCAGATTATCAAATAGCTCCAACCATCCCTTGGCATCCTCAAGCTGAGCGAAAATATCGGGGATGTAATTCATTCACTTTAGATGATGAAAAACGATATGATCATCCCAGTCCCTTCGCTGAATTTTGTCGGTATTCACCCTTTTGGAGATGTTCCATGACCCACAGTTGAAGTAATAAATTGCAGCCTTCAAGTGTTTTGCTCTATATATGTCGGCAATGATCATGGGCACCATGCTGAATGGCTGCCCACCGATCCCTTCCATTAGGGTTTTAGTTACCATAGCTAGCGTGGTGTGGATTCTTGATTTCTTCATCGGAAACACGATAAGCCCCGGGAAACAAAACATGAATACGAAGACCCTTCGATGGATGTGCCCCAATGATGTGATGGCAAACTCATCAGGGTAGGTACAGTAGGATTTGTTGTGACCATACCTTTCATACAAATAGTCCAAACGGATTTAGGACTCCTTCAGACACGTCAATTCTGGATTCTTCTTTAAACCCATCATTTTGAGGAAACCCCTGCCTTTACGGTTCTCGGGCATCAGTAGACCCGGAGTTGCCCATACTAGTCCAGCGAAACCTCCTATCTCCTCTAGCAAGGGTGTCATTTCAATACCCCCAAATCGAAAAACTGCCCTTTCACAATCCTATAACAAAGTAGCAGCTTCTATGATCTTGTTGTTAGGTTGGATTTCCAGGAGGCAAGGTAGATTCCCCAAATATTTTCGGACAAGGGTTTGATCACTAGAGTGAAGATATTTACATCAGCTTAGCAGTCTTGGGTGGATTTTAGTGACCATGCTGAATCTAGGGACTTCGTGCCTCATATTTCTACAAGACAAATAAGGTTAGGCCCTTACCCCTATCAGACTTGACTATTTAATACCAACAATTAGCATGAAGCATTTAGTTTTCCAAATAAATGGGTAGAACGTGGTAATAAATTGCAGTCTTCGAAGTGTTTTGCTCCTCGTTGACACTTCTCCAAGGCTCGATATATGTAGGCAATGATCATGGGCATGATGCTGAATGGTTGCCTACTGATCCCTTCCATTAGGGTTTTAGTTACCATAGCCAGCCTGGTGTGGATTCTTGCTTTCTTCATCGGAAACACGATCAGCCCCAGGAAACAAAACATGAATATGAAGACCCTTCGATGGATGTGGCCCCAATGATGTGATGGCAAACTCGTCATGGTAGGTACTATAGGATTTGTTGTGACCGTACCTTTCATACAAATAATCAAAAGGGATGTAGGACTCCTTCAGACATGTCAATTCTGGATTCTTCTTTAAACCCATAATTTTGAGGAAACCCCTACCTTTACGGTTCTCGGGCATCAGCAGACCCGGAGTTTCCCATACTAGCCCAGCCAATCTTCCTATCTCCTCTAGCAAGGGTGTCATTTCAATACCCCCAAAGCGGAATATAGCCCTTTCACAATCACAAAACAAATTAGCAGCTTTTATGATCTTGTTGTTAGGTTGGATTTCTAGGAGGGAAGGTAGATTCCCCAAACATTTTTGGACAAGGGTTCGATAAGATCTTTCTACCAGCTTAGCAGTCTTGGGTAGATGTTGGTGACCATGCCGAATCTAGGGACTTCGTGCCTCATATTTCTACAAGACAAATAAGGTTAGACCCTTACCCCCACTAGACTCGACTATTTAATACCAACAATTAGCATGAACCATTTAGTTCTCCAAATAAATGCACAGAACGTGGTGATTCCGTTTAGGTTTAGGGAAAACTAGTGGACTTTGGACAAGACTATCTTAAAGGATCATTATGTGGACAACATAACTGACCTGGCTAGGTTTGACCATGATGCATGCACAATTTGAACAGAGTAAGGTTTCTATGGGGATTTAGACTGGTATCCTTGAGCAGACAACTCAAGGGGGAAGGCACGGAATGGCTGACTGCACTGCTGATCGACTAGTTTTATCGCAAATATGCCATTCCGAATTTAGGGGGTGATAATATAGGAAGAGTGCAACCACTCATTATAAGTGCTGCTATGGTATTTGTTTGGCACGAGTGGAGTATGATGCTGAGCATGGTTATGTAATAATTAAAAGCATGTTGGCATGTATTTACACATTAAGAAAGCAGTAAATACAGCATTTTCATAATTTAAAGTAGGAGTAAAGGAAAGAAACAAAGAAGACAAGTCTATTTTGCAGTTGAAAATGGAACTGAATGCTTTAAGAATTAAACAAGTAATTGCACATAAAGAGGTATAAATTCACAATAACAGTTTGAAATCGTAAAATCCTAAATATCCCCAGCGGATTTGCCATGCTGTCGCGCCCCCTTTTACCCTCTTATGCAATCGGGAGATCGGGTTTATGACATTTCGGGTGTAGGACAACTAGTTCCTTTTGAGAAATGTGTTTTGCATTTGAATAGTCGCCACCTAATGATTTAAGGCGCATTAGGACACCTATAAGGGTTTAATTCTAAGTTCATTTGATAACCAGAGATAGGGTAAGGGCTTGAAATTATCCTACGGGGAAGGTTTTAGGCACCCCACAGGATCCACTAGTGTGGTTCCCGGTCAGGCAGTTTTGTGAATTTGTGCAATTTAGCTAATAAACAAGTATAAGGTCAAATAGTAGGGGATTTAAATTTAAACACATACGAGAACAATTAAAAGACGAGTTTTGAAAAGAAGTTTGCAAATAAAGGG
Source organism: Nicotiana sylvestris (assembly GCF_000393655.2). Classification (NCBI taxonomy): domain Eukaryota; kingdom Viridiplantae; phylum Streptophyta; class Magnoliopsida; order Solanales; family Solanaceae; genus Nicotiana; species Nicotiana sylvestris. The sequence continues at coordinate 28,479,991 of NC_091057.1, forward strand.
CAAGGGGGTCCTAGGTTTATATTTAATATGGATCACATCAATGCGATACCTGGTATGACACTCCTCAAAAGAGGGGATACACGTGGTATTAGCGCACTGGTCATCATATCCATATCTACCCTTCCCACCCCATTAAGGTATTAAAGCGCGGAATGGTCTCGACCTCTATTGCATGTTACTACCCGTCCCTTCCTATTAGTCCCGGAGGAGTTTAGGATTACTATTCCTAAAGGGGAGGGATATTAGGCTGATTTTAGGTTTTAAAGGTGTAAAAGCTAAGGCGACATACAAAAACATATAGGGACTGCACATTAGGGGAAACATGTAACAAATAAGAGGCTCATGTATACCTCCAAAGCACATAAATAGCATGACTTAAACATACATCTAAGGTCTGAATTTAACATACTAAGGTAAGGGAAGTTTCAATCGTTGAAGCAGACTAGTTTATTACATAACTCAGATAAGAAGTCTGAATCAGGACTGCCTGCTGGTTGTAGCAATCGCTAATTAACAAAAGGCGGATTCAATTTTTATAGTTATTATCACCTAAGGCTTGCCTAAGTGGTGAGGTCCTATGATATCTAGTTGGTTCAGAATATGGCAAAGAAGTTCAATTTTAAAACAAACGATTTGAGATCCCACAGGCATGCTCTCTAAACTATATTAGTAGGAAACAAGAGAGGATTTTAAAAACTAGTTAAGAACAATATGAATTGGATTGATTTTAGACTAGACTGATTTCGGATCCTTTAGGCATGAAATCTATTATTGATGATCTAATTCCTATAGACATGATACCTAGTTGAACGTGTAATGAAGCAGGCAGAATTTAGTCGCAATTCCTATAGGCATAATTTCTATAAAAGATACTGATTTTAAACTACTGGACATGAAGCCAGATTATAACTGGTTGGATCCTAAGAACATGGTCTCTAAATGTGGTAATGCAGAATTTAAGAAAAAGTCCTATAGATAGGTTCTAAGTATGCATAATTTAAATCCTATAGGCATATTTTCTAAATGTAGAATATGCAGAATTTTAGTGAAAACAAACCTTATAGATATGGTATCTAAATGCACAGTTAAACATGCATAATTTAAAACAACAGATCTTATAGGCATGATTTCTAAATGCAGAGTTAAACATGCAGAATTTAAAGCAACCGATCTTATAGGCATGATTTCTACCCTTAAGCATGCATAATTACCCAGCCCTTTTCACTAGCCAGCCCAAGTGTTTATTACAAATTATTACAAACTGAATAATGAATTAAATCAAGGAAGTATAAAAGAAAAAGTTACAACCAGAGAAAGACTGATTCTTGACTTCCTCTTTGAGTTATGGAATAAACCACCTCAAATGCCATTGTTTAAAAGCCTTTCTCAGACTTGAGTGTGTCAAAGTTCCCTAAGGGTCTCAAGGGGACCCCGGGTAGTGCTCACACCCAAGTTGCATAACCAGATAGAGATGAGTGTAGTGTGGAAGGGCCAGCCCCCATGTGTCCAAGTTCAGAGGGAGCTCATGGGTCCCAAGGCAAGGCTCACATAAGAGGGGCAGAACCTAAGTCTAAGAGTATAGTGGAAGTGCAAGAGCAGAGAGTTGTTTAAGAACTGGGTTGAGAATAGTAAGGGGTGAGGGTAGTTTGGAAAACAGTAGTAGTAAAACTAAAATTATATAGCATCAGTAATTGCACAAAGGGGGCAGGGGTTTGGGAATACATTGCAGGTGGTATATGACCCTAGGAAGGGTAAAATATCTGGACATGCACAACAATAAGTGATTTTGGCATGCCCATAAACCAGCCAGAGGACACACACATAAAGAGGATATGAAGTATATGATCAGGGAGGATCAGGTTTGGGTCATGCACAACAGTGTCTAATGCTGACATGCCCTTAAACCAACCAAGGAATACAAGAACATAGGGGATATGGGGTTTGGGGTTCATAGAGTTCATACATAAGGAAAACATGAATTCAGAAAAAGGAAGGGGCAAGTTACATCATGCTTAATAATGCAATTTGATTAAAACACAAACAAAAATAGGCAAGAGTGAAGGAAGTAGCAAAGAAAACATGTTGTTGTTGATGCTGGAAAATTAATTAGAACATACTAGTAAAGAAGCAAATGCAGAAAGAAAAAGTAAGCAAGTTTCCCACAGCCTAGCCTTGGCTTTCAGCCGTCTAGATAAGGTAGCAACACAAGCAGCAACAGAGAAAAAGAGAGAGAGTTTGAGTGAAGTGTGTGTTCTGAACTCAAGTGGTTCCCCTCTTTGAAAGAAGAGGGGTGCAGGGTATTTATAGTTTTGAAAATATGTGAGAAATAAGGTAATAAGTAAAGTTTCAATACAAATATGGAAACAATCAATAGTCAGAATCAATTTACTAAGTGATTCCCCTTTAATTAGGGAATCCTTGTTTAATGGTAGTGACAGGTTTAAAATAAGGAAAGAAAATAAGTTTGTAAGTAGTCTGATTGTTGCCATAAAAGTAGCAGTAAAACCACCGAGTAAGTAATCAAGTCTAAGTGCAGAAATATACTTTTTCTGGAAAAAGATTCAGTAAGGAAAAATAAGGAAAGGAATCAATTAACTTTAACAGGCGAGTGCAATTAGAGCTCATAAAAGAAAAGTTTTGAATTCAGTCACAAGATTGTAGGTCAATCAAAGAAGGAACCTCAGCATATAAATAGAGTGAACAAACTAGACATGTGAGGCCAAACCCATTGGCAAAAGAAACAACATACAGAAATAGGCATAAGGTTCAGAAGTAAAGCAAACATTCAAAGCATAGTATTCAAGTAGGTTAAGTCACATTGAATCGATAGTGGAGAAAACAAAATATCATAACCATCCGAAGATCTCACAGTAGCAGACGAGAAAAACCCTTTGAAAAGTTAGGGTTTCAAGTATAGTTGAGTTTTAAAGATAATAAAAACCCAGAATCAAAGGAATCACATAAAGAAAAAGGGGTTCTGGAACAAAGAACTTTAAATCGAGTCATGTATTTAAACGAACAGTTTCAGACCCAAAGACATAGATCATTCAACAATAGTCGAGCTTAAAGATGATAAACAAATAAATCAAACAAAACGTAACCAAACAAGCACTCATCTAACAAACAGCCAAAAAAATAGGGTTTTCAACATGCTAAATGAGATAAAAGAACAACATGAACAACACATAGCAACATCGGAAGCATGTTAAAGTCAGAGAAGATATTTTGAAATAACTTAAGAGAAAAACCCTAATCGGAAAAATAATGAGTCGTTTTGAAAATAAAGTTAAAGAAACTTTGCGAAAATGCTTAAAAGTTCAAAGCAAGCACAGATCTAAAGTAGTCTGAAAGAAATCGAAAGATCTTAGAGATTAAGGTTTTAGAAAAACCAAAAAAGGTGAGAAAGGCCCTGAAAGTTACCGATCTAACTAGGAGAGTCAAGGATCTGACTCGAGCGGCCATGGCTTGCTGGAGAAAGGTCAAGGATGACCGGAGAAGAGCTAATAACTGAAATCGAACAAGGACTGGACCAAGATCCTTCAAGGTCTGGCCTTAAAACCCTAATAACGAAAACATAGGAGCCATGGAAGGCTGGTACAGGTCTCAAATGACCACGGAGGGCCATTGATTAAGTAGATATCAAGGTGGGGTGAGAGGGCGGTAGCTAGGGTTCATGAGAGTTTTAGAGATAATTTGATAGAGAAGAGGAGTTCAAGGGCGGCGGATTATATCAAATGATAGGGTTTTGGTGGTCGTTTGGGATTAATTATGGTAAGGGAAGCCGGTGGCCGTTGATCTAAATGATCAACGTCTGAGATTTAAAAGGTTAGGTGGGGATCCGTGTATGGGTCAGTTTAATTGGGTTGGGGGTCGAGTATGAGTAGGAATTGGGCCGGGGTAATTGGGTTTAAATTGGGGTAAAATTAGGCTACAATTGAAATGAATCTGGCTAGATTTTAAATAGCCATTTTCCCTATTTATTTTATAAAAAATAGCAAGTTAATTCCTGGAAATAAATTAAAAGCACTAAAATGATTTGTAACACATAATTATCAATTTAAAAATAATGGACTTAATTTTATAAATATAAACACAATTAAATCTTAAAAATGGCTAATATTGCAATTATATGCAATTTAGCTTTGAAAATACTAAATGAATTTGTAAAAATATGAAAAATTTATATGAGCTATATTTTAGTATAAATATGAGAATCCAATAAATGAATCACCAAAAATGATAATTTTGGAAATTATTATTGGATTTTTTATGAATAAAATAGGGGAATAAATTGGTTTAAAAATCTTTAAAAATTAAGAAAAAATAATAAAACATATGGACATACTTATATATGCATACATATGCTATTTTGAAAGTATTTTGCGTATCGAAAATATATAGGAAAAAATTGGGTATCAACAACATCTCGCTTAGTACTCTTAGCAATAATGTTCACGGAACTACCTGGATCAATCAAAACCCGTTTCACATGAGTATCATGTACAAGTAGAGAGATTACAGTGCATCGTTGTGTGGACTTAACACGTCGTCCGCATCTGCATAATCAAATATAATACTTTCTTCCTCCAAAACATGTCGGACTCTTTTCCTGTGGGTAATTGTAACTTTAGAAACTTTATTGGCCGTCGTATAAGTTACGCCATTGATATCCTCGCCCTCGCTTATAACATTAACGGTCCTTTTCGGAGAAGGAGGTTTAGGGGGCTCTTGCCTATTCTTCATACATGCTTGCTTACCTTTTTCACTAAATATTTTAGTAAGATACCCTTGATTCAATAGATGGTCGACTTCTCCTTGTAGCAATCTACAATCTACTATTTTATGACCATGATCGTTGTGAAATTCGTACCAGTGGTCAGGATTACGTCTATTTGGATTTGAGTTCATTTCTTTTGGCCACCGCACCTTATCACCCATGCTTCTTAATATGGCTACTAACTCTGAAGTGCTGACATTAAAATTATAACCGCCAAATCTTGCCTTCAAGTTTCTATCATCATCTCACATCTCTCTCGTGTTTCGATCATTTCCAAACCTCGATGATGAGCCTGACTCTCTATCCCTTGATCTATGATAATACCTTGAATTGTCCTGCTTTGATCGTGAGTCTTTCCCTACTGGGCCCATATATGGTTCGTATCTATTTTTTCCGGACCTTTTTCGGTTTCTGCACGTCTTCAACTCACTTTCTCCTCTTTTTCAGACCGGGAGATAGTATCTTCTTCTATACATAGCTTCTGCTGTATCTATTGTAAACGTCATTCCAGGTTGTTGCTGGAAATTCACACAGACTTTCCTTGAGTCGTCTTGTGGCTTCTGAGCTTTTCTCATTCAAATTACTGGTGAAAGCCATAGCTGCCCAGTTATCAGGTACGCGTGGTAGCGTCATTCTTTCATGCTAGAACCTATCCACGAACTCTATAAGAAACTCTAAATCTCCTTGCTTGATTTTGAAAATATCTTCCATTCTTTTTTCGACTTTATGAGCTCCCGAATGCGCTTTGATAAATAAATCTGCAAGCTCAGCAAAAAAATTTATAGAATTTTCCGGTAAGAGAGAATAACATGTCAATGCTCCCTTGGTGAGTGTTTTACCAAATTTCTTGAAAAATACTGATTCGATTTCTTGTTTGGTTAAATCGTTGCCTTCCACACCAATTGTGAATGCAGTCACGTGGTCTCGTGGATCAGTTGTGCCATCATACTTTGGAATATCGGGCATCTTGAACTTCTTTGGTATTGACACTGGAGTAGTACTAGGCTTCCATGGTTGTTGTGAATATTTATCCATGTCTATTCCTTTGATTACAGGTGGTACTCCAAGTATTTGTTCTATGCGATCGCTTTGTTCCTTGAGCTGCTTTTGCAGGGTTAGAACTAAACTTTGTAAATCAGAATTAACTATGTTACCTGGTTCGCCATCACGAGACTCGCTTGGAGTTCCACCAGTGCCTGAATGAACGAGCCCAGAACGTGGGTTTTCCAAGGTATTCTGATTCGGAGTTGGCGTTGGTGGCGCAATGGGCAACTGGATGGTAAAAGCCCAGAGAGCATTACTAACTTGTTGAGCAATTAGATTCTTCAGAGCATTATCGAGTGCTTGCTCGTTCGCAACTCCAGTATTTTGATTTTCCTCAAATCCGCTTTGGTTCGCAATCCCGTTATTTGTTTCAGATCCATCTGAAGTTCCTTCTCGTGACTGACATTGTGAATCATGCGGTGAGGGAAGTGGAGTCCTGTCACCCGCATCATTCTCCTGATGTTGAGGATCTTTTTGGTTGTTATTGTTATTCGACATGGTAAGTTTTTTGATGAAAGAATTGATTAAGAAAGTAAACGATTATCTGATTCCCGGTAACGAAACCAATTTATTTAAACAAAAATAGGGATTTTGGTCAAAGCTTATGTTAGAAGAACTTGGGTTACTGATAATCAAATAGAAATAAGAATAATTGAGAAATAATAGCTGAATGCAAAGTAAATCAATGTATTCCAATAGTATTTCATGTCCTTAAAAATGATCAATCTTCTCCTTTTATAGCTATTTCTAGGGAATACATTTTGTTTTTACCATAACAATGCCATTACTGATAATTAATAGCATATATTGTAACGTTACAATCAGTAATCATATTTGATTCAATATAGATTCCTTAACGTTTTCCGTATTTAATGCCCAGTAGTACGTATCTATACCTTAATTACTATCAGATTCATTCCCTTCCATCATAAAGAGGTTCGAACGTCTATCTCTCTTGACTTTTCTTGAATATCTACCCGTGCCTGTTGAAGCTCGTGCCTCTTTTATTATTCTTCTTCACCTATCCTCCTTTGACTGGTTCACGTGTCATGACATGTCATATTATAATAAATTCTATATATAAACTTAAGTTTTCCCAATACAACGCCCAAGTCCCATATTTTATTGCGGACTTCCCGGGATCATCGGAACACGGATCCGGGTCCATTTGCTCAAAATGTTGACCAAAGTCAACCATAATCAAATTTTTAACTCTAGAAATTTCTATTTCTCATATTTTCACATAGAAGGATTTTCGGATATAGGTCCGGACCACGCATGTAAATCAATGTAAGGTAAAAAGGAGGTGTTTAGGCCTCGAAACACTGAATTCACTTGCAACACAAGTGATGACCTTTTGGGTCATCACAACTAGACTTCACCCTCTTATCTTTGGGGGTGAGCATCATGAGGATACCCAGTAATTCATAGATAGGTGTAGGGACAGACTGCACAACATGAGGATATTGGAGTCGCATGGGATTGACTTCACTACTTTTCAGCTTGAGGTCAAGGCCCGTAGATGGTGGCAGTCCTATGTTCTTGGTAGGCTAGAAAGTTCTCCTACCATCACTTGGAGTCAGTTCACACAGTTATTCCTAGATAGGTATATTCCACCCTCTGAGAGGGAAGATCTATGATATCAGTTCGAGTAGTTGGAGCAGGGTGAGATGTCGGTAACCGACTTTGAGGCAAGGTTTTCTAAGTTATCCTGCCATGCATTGATGATACTTCCTACTTACACAGAGAGGGTGCAGAGGTTCATTGCAAGGTTGCATTCTGGCATTAGGGCACACATGGCCCGAGTGGTGGAGATGGTGACTCCTTATCAACTAGTGGTGGAGATTGCTCGGAGGATTGAGGGCTACCGTTTGAGGGATAGAGACCAGATGCAACAGGACAAGATGGAATTCTCTGGAGAGTTTAGAGGTTCCCCGGCTAGGGGTATAGGTTAGTTTGGGAGGGGTCAGTCCACCACGCTCCCATATTCAACACCGCCACCTACTCGGGGTGCTCCGACACGCCCCTATTTAGATGCCTTGCCAGAGAGTTCTTATCGCCCTCCAACTATTCAGGGTTTTTCCAATGGGTATTCAGGTCCTCAGGGTTCTTCTGATTCTTATTTCAATGCTATGCCGGAGAGTTCGTACCGTCCATTGGCTATCCATGCTTCTTCCAGTGGGTCTACAGGCCATCAGGGTCAGCCATCAGGGCAGCAGGCTACCGCACCGTGGGGTTGTTTCGAGTGCAGAGACCTTGGTCATATGAGGAGATACTGCCCCAGGCTTCGGGGCAAGGCAGTACAGCAGGGTCAGCAACCTATGATTTTAGCACCGGCTGCCCCGCCACCTAGAGGTGGAGGGCAGACTAGTAGGGGCCATTCAAGAGGTAGAGGCCAGGTAGGGAGAGGTCAACCAGCTACTACTCAGTTAGGTGGAGGCCAGCCAGCTGGCGTTCCAGCCAGATTTTATGCCCTTCCAGCTAGGCCAGAGGCATTGGCCTCAGATGCCATCATCACAGGTATCATTTTCATCTGCGGTAGGGATGCTTCAATGTTATTTGATCCAGGGTCTACTTATTCATATATATCATCTCTGTTTGCTCGCTTGCTGGTTATTTCTCCTGAGCCTTTGGGCACTCCTATTCATGTGTCCACTCCTGTAGGCGATTCCGTGGTTGTGGATCGGATCTACTAGTCCTGTGTGGTCACCTTTTGTGGTTTAGAGAATAGAGCAGATCTCATGTTGCTTGATATGGTCGATTTTGAGGTCATCCTGGGAATGGATTGGTTATCTCCATATCACGTCGTCCTAGATTGACATGCTAAGACTGTTACTTTAGCGATGCCAGGGTTTCCAGGGTTGGAGTGGAAGGGTTCCACGGTTGATAGGTCTAGCCGGGTTATCTCTTTCTTGAAGGCTCGACAAATGGTCGAGAAGGGGTGTTTGGATTATTTGGCATATGTTCGAGACACCACCGTAGAGTCTCCAATGATTGATTCAGTTTTAGTAGTTCGAGAGTTCGTTGATGTGTTTCCTTCTGATCTTCCTAGCATACCACCGGATCGTGATATTGATTTCTGTATTGATTTGGCTCCAGGCACCCAGCCTATATCTATTCCACCATACTGTATGGATCCTAAGGAGTTGGAGAGCAGATTGAGGAGTTGTTAGCAAAGGGGTATGTTAGGCCCAGTGTATCACCTTGGGATGCACCAATGTTATTTGTGAAGAAAAAGGATGGGACTATGTGCATGTGCATTGATTATCGCCAGTTGAAAAAAGTCAACATCAAGAACAAGTACTCGTTGCCTCGTATCGATGATTTGTTTGACCAGTTGTATGATGATAGGGTGTTCTCTAAGATCGACTTGAGGTCGGGTTACCATCAGTTAAAGATTCAGGACATGGATGTTCCGAAGACTGCATTCCGGACTAGATATGGCCGTTATGAGTTTCTGGTGATGTCCTTTGGCTTGACTAATACCCCAGAAGCATTTATAGACTTGATGAATAGAGTGTTCAGGCCTTATATTGATTCCTTTCATCGTCTTCATTGATGACATCTTGATATACTCCTGTAGTCTGGGGGAGCACGAGCAGCATTCGAGAGTAGTGCTTTAGATATTGCGAGAGCAGACGCTATATGGTAAGTTCTATAAGTGCGAGTTTTGGCTAGAGTAAGTGGCATTCTTGCGGAATGTTGTGTTATGAGAGGGTATTAAGGTGGATCCCAAGAAGATTGAGACAGTTTAGAGTTGGCCACGTCCTACTTCAGTGACCGAGATCCGGAGTTTCCTGGGGTTAGCAGGTTATTATAGATGATTTATGCAGGGCTTTTCATCTATTGCATCACCTCTGACTAGATTGACCCAAAAGGGTGCTCCTTTCTATTTGTCTGATGATTGTGAGGCAAGCTTTCAGAAGCTCAAGACAGCCTTGACTACAACACTAGTTCTTGTGTTGCCTTCCGGCTCAGGATTGGGATTGGGATGCGTATTGATGTAGGAGGGGCGAGTTATTGTATATGCTTCACGTCAGCTGAAAATCCATGAGAAGAATTATCATGTGCACGATCTGGAATTGGTCGTGATTGTTCATGCTCTTAAGATATGGAGGCATTATCTGTATGGGGTATCATGTGAGGTTTACAATGATCATCGCAGCTTACATCACTTGTTCAAGTAGAGGGATCTCAATTTGAGGAAACGTAGATGGCTTGAGTTGCTAAAGGATTATGACATCACCATTCTTTATCACCCAGGCAAGGCAAATGTGGTTGCAGATTCCTTAAGCAGGAAAGCTGGGAGTATGGGTAGCATGGCATTCATTCTAGCAGAGGAGAGGCCACTAGATTTGGATGTCCTATCCTTGGCTAACAGGCTTGTGAGGTTGGATATTTTAGAGCCCAACCGAGTTCTTGCGTGCGTTGTTGCTCAGTCTTCATTATTAGGGTAGATCAAGGCCGATAGTTCGATGATCCACATTTGGCAGATCAAGAGAGACAGTGCTTCAAGGTAGTGCCAAGGAGGTTTGAATTGGCGAGGATGGTGTTTTATGACTCTAAGGTCGCCTATGTGTTCCTAATGTTGATGATTTTAGGGAGAGGATACTAGAGGAGGCACACAGTTTGCGATATTCCATTCATCCGTGTGCTATAAATATGTATCGTGACTTGAGGCAACATTATTGGTGGCGGAGGATGAAGAAAGACATAATGGAATATGTGGCTAGGTGTTTGAATTGCCAGCAGGTCAAGTACGAGCACCAGAGGTCAGGTGGTCTACTTCAGCAGATGCCTATACCATAGTGGAAGTGGGAGCGCATTACTATAGATTTCGTAATTGGCTTGCCCCGAACCTTGTGGAAGTTTGATGCAGTGTGGGTCATCGTGGATAGGTTGACCAAGTCGGCACTCTTTATACCGGTTGTGACTACTTACACTTCGGAGAGATTGGCTCAGATCTACATTCGGGAGATAGTCTGGTTGCATGGTGTGCTCGTTTCCATCATATCAGATAGAGGCCCTCAGTTCACTTCCCATTTCTAGAGAGCTGTTCAGGGTGAGTTAGGGACCCGCATGGAGCTTAGCACAATATTTCATTCGCATACCGACGGGCAGTCAGAGTGGACAGTTTAGATCTTGGAGGATATGCTTAGATCATGTACTATTGACTTTGGAGGACAGTGGGATCAATTCTTTCCTTTGGCAGAGTTTGCTTACAACAACAACTATCAGTCCCGCATTGAGATGGCTCCATTTAAGGCTTTATACGGTTGGCGGTGTCGTTCTCCTATCGGGTGGTTTGAGCCTGGTGAGGCTAAGTTATACGGTATAGATTTTGTGTAAGATGGCTTGGACAAGGTAAACTTGATTCAGGAGAGGCTTCGCATAGCTCAGTCTAGACAAAAGAGTTATGCGGATCAGAAGGCGCGCGATGTGTCATTCATGGTTGGCGAGAAGGTCCTCTTGAAAGTCTTGCCAATGAAAGGCGTTATGAGGTTCGGGAAGAAGGGAAAGTTGAGGCCAAGGTTTATTGGCCCATTTGAGGTGTTGAGACGAGTTGGGGAGGTTCCTTACAAGCTTGCTTTACCCCCAGTTTATCGGTAGTTCACCTAGTCTTTCACATGTCCATGCTTCGAAGGTATCATGCCGAATTGTCCCATGTGTCGGAGTTCAGTACTATTTAGTTGGGTGAGAGCCTGAGTTACGAGGAGGATCCAGTTGCCATTATTGATAGACAGGATCGCTAGTTAATATTCAAGAGGATTTCAGCAGTAAAGGTCCAGTGGAGGGGCCAACCAGTCGAAGACGCGACCTGGGAGTCCGAGGGAGACATGCAAAGCAGATACCCACATTTATTCAGCACCTCAGGTACTTTTCTATGTTCATTCGAGGATGAACGTTTGTTTAAAAGGTGGAGAATGTAACGACCCGACTAGTCGTTTTGCCTCTTAGAACCCCGTCCCCCTAAATAAAACTTCCCACACTTAATTTAAATAATTTACTACCCGCGGGGATGGTTGGTTCGGGAATTGGAAGAATTTAGGTTGAAATATGCTCATTTGATTCCTTAAGATTTTCTTAAAAGGCTAAGTCTGACTTTGGTCAACATTTTAGCAAACGGACCCGGATTCGTGTTTTGCTGTTCTAGAAGGTCCGTAGGAAAATATGGGACCTGGGCGTATGCCCAGAATCGGATTCCGAGGTTCCTAGGCCGAGTAATGAATTTTTAATTAGAAATTGTTAAACTAAAATTTTAAGGATTAGTAATGGGTATCAAGCTCGTATGTTGGTTCTGGAGCCCCGTACAGGTTCAATATAACATTTAAGACTTGCCCCCGAAATTTGGTGTCAATCCGAGTAGTTTAAGGGCGTTTCGGCTCGTTATAGAAAAATTAAGAACTTGAAGTTCATAAGTTTGATTCAATTGGTTTTAGGGGAGATTCTTAGATTTAGCATTGTTACGGGCGTTCCAAATGTTTGAATAGGTCCGTTTCGTGATTTAAGATTTGTCGGTATGTTCGGGCAGGGCTCGGAAGACCCGAGCGTCAATTTGGACGAGGATCGAGTGAAGTAGAAAATGTTGAGAAGTGCTGAAACATCTGCTTCTGTCATAACTACACCTGTGGTTGGTTGACCGCATGTGCGAGACCGCAGAAGCGGTCCGGCTATCGCAGATACGGCCAAGGTAGGCTATGCCCAGAACCGCAAAAGTTGCTCCCCAGCTGCAGAAGCGGCTCTGCAGAAGTGGCTTCAAGACTATCGAAGCGATCGCAGCCCGCTTGTCTTGGTCCGCATCCCAAAATTTTGCAGAAGCGGGACCGTAGATGCGGAAATCGCTGAAGCAGTGAGACTCATTTAATACGGGTTCTAAGCCATATTTGCCACTTTTCACTCCTCCATTGGCGAATTTGGGAGCATTTGAGCGAAGACTTCCACCTAGCACCTTAAGTTTTGCATTGTTCGGCTCCAAATTGAGAATTCGGGCTCGCTCTTGGTATTGGAAGTGCACTTTGGAGCGAGGTGAGTCTCCTTTCTAACCTTGTAAGAGGGAATTGTCCCCATAGGTATAATAATTGAATAATTGCTACTAAATGTGCGAGCTAGGTACGCAATAGGTAATGAGAGTCCGTGCGTAGCTACTATTATGTTAATTGTTCGGGTAGTCTAGGACCTGTACCATGCTATATTATGAATGTCTCTATATTTTCTTGCTAATGTTATCACTTAGCGTATGCTAGAGACTTGGAAAGGAAAATAAGCGAATGTATACACTTTTTGGACACTTGTATGAATTTGTTTGAAAATAAATGCGCCTTCCTGTGTTTTCTTGATATTAATTGATAATTGTGGATCGGGCCAATCGCCTCGATAGAAATAGATGCATCTATCGTTCGCGCCATTCGACCCTCTGGCAGTGTACAGTTTATTTTCTGTTGGATCGGGCCGTCGACCTCGACTTAATGTGCGCATGATATCTATGTGAAATCTTATCCATGACTTGTTCTGCTAAATATTTGATATGTAAATGGCTAACTATATAATGGTTAAGAACATAACTTATTATCTCTTACTATAAACTGTTGATTAATTGTGACCCCCATGCTTAGCATAACACTTCATTATATTATTTGACCTTAGTAAGTATCAAGTCGACCTCTCGTCTCTACTTCTTCGAGATTAGACGGGATACTTACGGGGTACATATTGTTTATGTACTCATACTACACTTCGGTACTTAATTGTACAGGATCTGAGGTAGGTACATCTGGCTACCAGTCTGGTGTGCGCCCCTGATTCATAGTCCGAGACTTCCACGGTGAGTTGCCCCTTCCTGTGCCGTTCAACAGCTTGATGGAGTGTTTCTTTACTTTTGCTGTCTATTCTGTTTCGGACAGTAGGATAGTTTTATTCTTTTGTACATTCTGCTAGTGTCCAACTACTTGTGACTCCAGGTCTTGGCACACACATTAGCAGACTTTTATTTTGAGGTTGTATGATTATTTTTGGCACATTACTATTCAATTCTGGTTTTAACTTTAACTTAAGAAATTACTGCACTTATTTTGGTGAAAGTAAAATGAAAACTTAATTATAATTCCGCATCGGCTTGCTTGACTATGGTGTTGGGCGTCATCACGATCTATTGGGGAAATTGGTCGTGACATGACCACTGATGGCAAAGAGACTTAGTCCACCAAGGATTTGGAGAACCAAATAGTTAAGCCACAAATTCCATCTTAAATCCTAAGGAGAATAGGATTAATAATGTAGCATTATTAAAGAAAGGAGAAGAAGATGCCAAATGTATTAAAAGGAAGCAGTATTGAATGTAGAAAATAAGTAGAAAGAGGAGGAAAATAAGGATCAAAATGCAGCTAAGGAAAGTTCTCCTAATCCTATTGCTACACGGACTGGGGAGGCCATAAGAAAGGAATCTACTATTGAATGGGTGCATAGGTGATTTGGTACGAGCAAAGAAGAACTTAGAGATCTCAATGTCAAAGTCAACCACTCTTGTCATGAGATTCCATCTCAAACTTATGAGGATTCTAGAAAGAAGGAGGAAAATATTGAAGTTAACTCTAGGAGATCTTTATGGAGTGATGAAGTTGATGATATGGAGGCACAAATGGGCACAACAGTTGCTACAGAAGGCAAAGAAAAAGAATCAATATGCATGAGAAACTAGGAGGCACACCTAGAGTTGATAAAGGATCATGAAAAAAAGCTAGAACAACTAGAGGATTAGCTGCTGAAGCTGCAGCTAAGAAGCAAACCAATGTAACAGTAACCCCTAGTGGAATTGTTGAGGATTTCACCAATGTTGAAGGTGTTTAGGTGGATCTTTTAGGTGGAGAACAAGTTGGATATGTTCATGTGGAAGTCTTAGAACCTACAGTAAGGCCAGAACACCAAACAGTTGGTGGCAAGGCTGGTGAACCTAATAGAACAATAATTCCTACGAGTAAAGCTATAGTAAACCCTAGCCTGGGTTCAATATATAAGATTTAATTTAAAGCAATCCAGGAGTCATTGTCTATTCAAGAGCAGGGTTATGAGGTCTTGAAAGATGATACAATTATGGTTCAAGAGCAAATTGAGCAAGCTATTATACCTATGAGTTCAAGTGCAATTGAAATAGTACCAATGGCATGTGCCTCAAGTACAGGACTTCCAATGCAAATCCAAATCAATGTTCCTTTGTAATCTCCCAATCAAGTGTTACATGATATTATTACACACAATGTGTTGTATGTGGACATTCACAATGCACTAGTAGAGCAACAACAATTAGAAGATGAGGGTGATGACGAGTCTACTGTTGGGAATTTCAAAGTTATGGCTAAAGAAAGAGGCTTGTCACCTAGACCTTCTGCAAATTGTGGGAAGAAAGGGAAGAAGCAAGCAGAGAATAAAGAATTGCTGCAACCTATAAGAATTTTGCCCAAGAGGGTAGCCTCAATGACTAAATGATGATTAAAACACTGATTTAGAATATAAGGCATGTTAATACTCAACAGGCCTTTCAGAGGATAATTAATATTCAAAAGGGACATATTTTCTTCAATGTGGCACTTATATAACCATTTCAAAACCCTCGACACATTAAGCAGTACAGGAGGAGATTAGGTGTCGAGGCTGCAATGTCAAATATCAATGGTAAAATATGGTTGTTCTTTGATGCTATAGTTGATTAGGAATTATTGATGGATACTGAACAGTAGATGACTATAAAAGTGTATCATTAGGACATTGGCAAACATACCATGATGGTCTTTGTGTATGCTAAATGTTTAGCTCTTGGAAGATTGGAATTGTGGGACAATTTATACTATCTTGCTAGTGACATGGAATTACTTTGGCTAGTTGGAGGTGATTTCAATGTGGTGCTTCATGAAGATGAGAAAATTGGTGGTTTGCTAGTATATCCACCCGAGTATGAGGATTTTGCGTTTTGTTTGAATTCTAATGGTTTGTTTGATCTTGGCTACAAAGGGAGTCCTTTTACTTGGTGGAATGGTAGACCAAATGCAGAATGTATCTTCAAGAGGTTGGATAGAATCTTTGTTAACTTTCCTTTCCATAATCTCTTTCCAAACATTGAAGTTGAACAACTTATAAGGTGTCACGACCCAAACAAAAGGGCCACAACAGGCACCTGGTGCCTTACTCAACCGACTACTAACGTAACATATCTTTCTTATTATACTATCATTGGTAACTGGGCCAACATGGCCACAACTCGTAATGTATAACTATAAGTGGGAGAGCATTATATAAACGAACAATCTTTCTTAAAACATGAATACATACTGGTCGTCAAGGCCTCTGACATACTGTACAAAATGAACCTCTGTCTACAAAGCCTCTAAAAGTATTTGACATTAAATAGGACAGGGTACTGGCCTACCCATATGTATATAGCAAAATTCTGATACGATGACTCATAGACTCGGCAGCACAACGAATGAGGTGGAGTCTTACCTATCCTTCGCTGAATGCTAACCTCGTCGACTATGAGGGCTTGCCAAACTGATTGTTTATACCTGCAAACATGAATGCAGAGTCCCCAACAAAAGGATATCAGTACGAATAATGTACCGAGGATGTAAGGCACATTAATAAGTATATAGAAGACATAGAAGAAACATGGAGTAAATGACTCAATATGTGAGTCTGGATAACTCTATAAATCATGAAATACTTATAGTGTTATGCATATGTGTTTGAATGTCATGTCGTGCATAGGTACATATGTTTATAATATAATCAAAACTTTGAGGGCATCCCATCATATTATCTCGGTCACTGTGGGCAAAATTATCAACGTTTACCAGCTGATCAGGTGGTGGTGCGTATATAACACCATAACCTTTTACCATATCCCATATACATATAATATGCATATATACGTGTATATGATGTCGTACGGTCATGGGTCAATATACATGTATAAATGAATGCAATGCATGAGAAGTATGTTAATAAAATCTCTCCAACGTCATAAGACCATTATATATTTGGTTAATATCATGAAACAAACTTTATCAACTTACGTATTTTCTAAGACCCATGAATAGATAATAGAACAAGAAGACATATGGGAATACAAGAACATAGGCATCTATAATATTTCTATGAATAGAGTAATTTATGGAAATTGTGCATTTGCTCGTTTCGTTTGTGTCGTCTAGATCATGCCGAAAAGAAAGAAGGGATAGCCTTAACATGCATAAGCTGATTCTCATGACAATTTCTCTAACACACGTTAATTGTGACTAAACACGAAACAAGTCGTATGAAAAGCTCGATGCAATCACATTGCTTATGCAAAGAAAAACTTGGTCGAAACCTTTCCTTAAGAATTTTGCAACAACGTTGTTATTTGGAAATGGAATTAATATTGCTATGTTTCTTAGATTTAGAAAGTGTTTTGGATGGTAACGTTTCTATGTGTTTGGATGAAGCTTTCTTGTTATTGTAGAGATTTACAAAATGACTTAAAAACGATTTCTTAACCTTTGGGAGTGGGCCCCATTTGATGGCTTAGTTGGCCAACAATTTCTTCAAATTTTACCACCTTTCATGTGACATTAAGAGTCATTAATTTGAACATAATTGGCTGCCATGTTTTTACACCTTGAGCCCATCCAAAGACCTTAGTTAATTATCCATAATTCGTTAATCAACTTGTTAATCTCCTTAATCAATAATTAACCAATTACCCACATAATTAAAAAATATCTCAAATTACTTAAAATACTACTCACTTTTAACACACCTTATACACCTTACTATCATGGCCATGGGGTACCTTGTATGGTACTAGTCCATAATCAGGTATTTTAGCTCGGGCCGTATTTTGTCCCAAAATGTCAAACCTCGACGAACTTCATTTTCTTCGACTTTCTTACTCTCTCAACTTCACAAATTTACTCATCACTTTTTTGAAATAGCAAAATGCTTATAATCTCAACATAATCCCATTCCCGAACTTACGTTGATTAACTTATGACAAAACTTTAACGTATGAAAATGCGGGATGTAATATATCATTTCCGAGCTTTCACCAATTTCCTTATGGAATACTTTTACGTAAGAAAATATGGGGTATAACATCATTCCCCCCTTTGGAACATTCATCCTCAAATGTTTACTGATGCACTTATCATTCTCATAACCCATATCTCTTGCAAATACTTTAATACTCTTCTTGCCATTTAGGTAGCTGGTCTTGTGAATGAATCCCAAAGGCCAGGGCATTCCCCCCTTTAAGCCTCTTTCTCACACCACGAGTTGTAGTCAGAATCCTTCTAATCTCATAATTGTTGCTACCTTCTATCATGTAGCCTTTATGAATCTAACTTTGTATGTGCGCCTATGCGACTCTTCTCTTCTCTTTCCTCCAGCTTTTAGCCAATTTTTAAGCTTCACTTTGTGAACATATACAAAATTATGTCAAGCTGTCCCTCTAGGCATCATTAGCTTTACTACATCTAAGTAGGCCATACTATACCATAATTTTTACTTCGATTTATCGTTTTGGAGTTCTACTACTAAATTCCAGCTTACTCTTGCTGCTTATCTCAAATGTATAAATCTAAGTCCTTTAACGCTTCTTCATTACTGGTTATCTTAAGACTGATGGCCTCATCTCATCTCATACTTTGTAACTTGTAGACATCTATTACTGATTCACCTCAATGTTGTTCTACAGTCTACCATTTGAAGACTTGAAACATCTTATGTAATATATTACTGCTAGGGCCCATGTCTCATCGGGGACATCTAGAGTAATTAGACTGATCCACTTAGGGGTGATACTATAATTCCATAGTTTTATTTTATAGCATATCAATTTGACTCACCTTACGTGGGTATTTTAATCCCGTAGAATTCATGAAATCCTCTTCAAATCATTACTCAATCGAAGGTCCAAACGTCCATCTATCACAATTACACCTTTATTCTACTACCAGGGCAACATTCCATTTCTTTTAAATTCTACTAGTGCTTAGACTCCTTTGAGTTCATTTAGGCAATACTGAGCTTTCTATAACTTTGAGAAACCATCAGCTTCCTTGTTTTCACGGGCTTAATCCCGAGACTCATCTACTTTCGTCACCTTCTCACTTGCCCTTTTCTTATCCTTACTCCTATCTTTCTAAAACCTTGTTGTTCTATCATACTTTAGCTTGCGAACGATTTCCTTATGCTTTTCTAGAACATCAAGCCTTCTTGAGCCGAGGGTCTCCTGGAAATAGCCTCTCTGCCCCTTGGTGTAGGGGTAAGGTCAGCGTACATATTACCTCCCCAGACCCCACTTGTGGGATTACACTGGACCGCTATTGTTGTTGTTGTTGTTGTTGTTTTTTCTGGAACATCAAGTGAGACATGACATCGTCTCTAACTCTTCTTTTACTCTCTTAACTAGATCCCTCGGTACCTAGACACCATAGGCTGGAAGATATGCCACTAATGATACCGATATCCTCCTTGGATACTGAGTCCCTACGCTTCTAACCCTCTATCTGAAGTATGGATTATGTATAATCTTCGGCACCTGAGTATATTGTATGTTGTTCACCTTTACCTTACATCGTATATTCTATCTCTTTCATGACCTTCCTCCCATATAGGTATAGTTCATGTCCATAACTTGAAGCTCTATTATTATACTTGCACCTCTAGTGTATACACAATTCGGTGGGAGCTTCATATTGATTTCTTATGAGGCGGGTGCTCTTCCTTTTGACTTTATCGTAGACCATTATAGAATATGGATATTGTACTATATCTCTTGTACCTCTGATATTAAGAGTGATCACGCAGTGTTCTCAATCACGATTTCTATAATTTTCTAGGTCCAATAATCAGACTCCTGATTTACTTTATTGTTGTAGCTCTATAGTTTCCTCTTTCTTCTGATCAGCCTTTATGTAGGATTAAGCTATCTTCCGATTTTTGGCTCACAATATTATTCATTACTTTAGCCTTACATGGATGCTATGGAATATCCAAAATACAATATTCTAACAATTCAATCCTTTGTTTATGACGTGGGCTCAATTTTCTTTTAACTTATTCCGAAATCTTCTACGACATATATGCTTTATGGATAATACTCCAAAATCATAAGTGCATTCATAACGTAACTAACTCTAGATCATTGATCGAATAATTCCTTTTGTTCCTTCTCAACTTT
Organism: Nicotiana sylvestris; assembly: GCF_000393655.2. Classification (NCBI taxonomy): domain Eukaryota; kingdom Viridiplantae; phylum Streptophyta; class Magnoliopsida; order Solanales; family Solanaceae; genus Nicotiana; species Nicotiana sylvestris. Next base: position 28,500,024 of record NC_091057.1, read on the forward strand.
CTTTAATCGTAGGAAATTACTTTTCCTGGTTTTTCTGCCCCCTTGTTGCATGCATACTTAGCTTATCTTAGTTCCCATGTATGCCGGAGTTTTTGCTCAATTCATATGATCTCGAATATTACTTTTGATTTTAATTCATGTTCATTAGCCACAGTAGGTGCCACTTTATTATGGAGTGCATATAATGATGTAGTGAAACTATTTTTACTTCTTCAAATTACTATGTTTAGCTTGAAACCTTCTTTCTTATTTCCTCAGCTAGACTTTCATTGTAGTACTTAGGGAGGACTCTCTAACTCTTGTAGAGCTGCGAGCTTATTACATCGCATACTTGTCGGAATTTTTGATGTCCTTTCTCGCCTATAATTATCCGTAGTTATTTACCTCCACGCCCTTGTGCTTGTAGGTTTACTTCTGAACTGATATTTCGACTGTCTTCCTAGTGGCATTCTCTTTTATTTCCGTAATATTCATACGATGCCTTTTTAACTTCCCCAACTCCTATATGAATATATCTCAAGGATCACGATGTCATAACTGCGAGGCTGAATTCATTATACTGGGTTTTACTATGTTTATCTTGCGCGATCTATTGATTTATTTGTATCTTCTTGTCTAACCATAACTAGGCTCTTCCGGAATCAACTGCTAATTGCTCGTTGGCACATTCTCATATCAATATTAAACATAAACTTTCTTGGGTTATTTCCTTTATCTTATCTTACCTCTCGCATTAGCTCTTTTTTATCAATAATATCTCGGGCCAGAACCCTTACTCCCTCTCCTTGACGTCGTGCTTGCATAATTTTCTGGAATCGTAGCATTTCTGTAGGATTTGGATAAGTGAAATCTCATTTTTATCGCATTCTTCCTTTACCATTCCATAATTACTAGAATCAGTTAATTCTGATTTACCGCCACATCACTCCATATTCCCCCTTTAGGGGAGTACTAAGATCTAGAGCTACGATGATTTACCTATAGATGTTTTACCTCTTTATCTTTTTCATCTTTTCACATCATCGATGATCCTTACTAACCTTGTGGTAGTCCTTCTACACCAATGATAAAACAATTCCTTACTCACAAGGGTGACACTTAGTGTAACTGGCACATACAGTCTCTTAAGCTTAACTTTGCTCACATTGCTTGTTTAGGGAAGCGTCTTTCTGAATAACCATTCTCTGAATTTCTCATGAATCTTCTTCTGTTGTCCATTCTATTATCGCCGGAATGCAATATGAAGTTCTCATGATGCCGACATCATCAAATTACTCAATCCCTAATTCATGTTTACTTTATCTTTTTCACCTGTCCATACTGATTTCTATTACTCTGGGGTCTAACTTTTTCTTCTAGTAATTATGTTCGCATCGCGAACTTATTTGTCGAAATGAGGATATGACTTTAGGGCCTATACTCCTTTATTCTCTCAAGGCCTATCACCTCTCATCTTTTCTTTCACTTGACTATAAACTCTGTAATATTGTCATCTTTTTGATTTGTCGTTGTCATCCATGTATCACATGTTACTTATAATGCTTTATTAACTCTCTTCTTATTTCCCTGCTAACATTTCTATCTATCACTTTATTCCAAAAACTTTAACAAGATATTCTTTTTCTTTTTGCTCCCCTTGCTCAATCCACTCACTCTTCAGATTGCTTAACGTTCTCGCTCTACTAGGGACGGGAGCCACACTTAGGTTATATTTATCCCTTCAAGGATTTCAGTGCCTTTCTTTATAGTACTCATGTCTAGCTGTACTATTTTAGACTGCACCATCTAGATGTCTCACAAGGAGATTTATTAGCCTTTTGCAGTATCCTTTGAAAACGTCAACTAATACAAACTATCCATCCACCATTTTGGGTTACTCTAACCCCAGCCAGATTCTGATTCATCCTTCTCTTAAACCATATATATTAGCTCCTATAGGGCATAACTGAGAACGGTATGGCCAATTGTATATACCTCTATTACTGTTGAAGGTAACTCAAAATGTTTATATTCCTCTGCCTGAGTTGCAAAACTGTTAACAATCATTAACTGGGTGCCTCGTACCCTTCTTCATCTTGCTTCTTTTCCTTGTTGAAACTTGTATTTATCTTATGAATCTCTCATTGTCTTTCCCCATAAAGGTGGATAGATATTCTTGCCTTAAGGCTCCTTAACAAGAGGCTTATATGTATTAGTACACACATGATCTACTAAAGACCTTACAATTACTTATCATAAGTATCATGAAAAATTGAGTTCCTCTGACTCAACTCTTCCATAGTTATATCTCTTTCCAACCGTCTTTCTGGATGTAGGCATCGTCATATTATGAATAAGATGGAGATTAGGAAATTGAGTTCTTACAACTGAGCTCTACTACATGATCTAGAGTAACAAGAAAGAATGTCAGTCTTAAATGCCCTATAGCCTCCTGCTTATAAGTGTGGTGCACGACACACCCATAAATAAGACTCCACTAGACACGACTTGTAGAAATCCCTAGGAAAGAACTACTTTGATACCACTTTGGTCACGACCCAAACCGAAGGGTCACGATGGGCACCCAGTGCCTTACTCTACCGAGTACCAACGTAACATATCTTTCTTATCATACTAATATTGGTAACTGGGCCAACATGGCCATAACTCGTAATGTATAACTATAAGTGGGAGAGCACTATATTAATAAACCATCTTTCTTAAAATATGGATACATATGGGCTGTCAAGGCCTTTGACATACTGTACAAAATGAACCTTTGTCTATAAAGCCTCTAAAAGTATTTGGCATCAAATGGGATAGGGTGTTGGCCTACCCATGTCTACTTTGAGGGCTCTTCAAACTGATTGTCTATACCTGCAGACATGAATGCATCGTCCCCAATAAAAGGACGGCAATACGAATAATGTACCGAGTATGTAAGGCATATAAATAAGTATATAGAAGACATGGAAGAAACATGGAGTAAATGACTCAACATGTAAGTCTGGATAACACTGTAAATCATGAAATACTTATAATTTCATGCATATGTGTATGAATGTCATGTCATTGATCAGGTCCAAGCATACACTACTATTGAGCTGCGAGGATGGTCGATGCTGTTTTACCCAACAAAGGTCGGGATCGAATCCATAGGAAGTTAATTTGTTTGGAGTTAGGTTTATATCCAAGTAGAGATGTGGGTTTTGCTCTTAATTGCACTTTCACAAATGGTTGGTTGTTTTCTACTTCTACTTCTATTCTATAGCATGCAGTATTTGAAACTAAGTATAATGTTTTTGTTGGCTGTTTTCAGAGATTTAAAGAGACTAGGGTAGTGACTTCTGCCTAGGTGGATATCTAACGAGTAACAAGAATCTAGGGCAATCATATGATTAATTGGGGTCGTAATATAGCTATCACACTCGGGTACTCACCCTATACCTCTCGGTAGTTTGAATGATTTTGCCCAATTTGGCCTTATCAAGTGCAAATGGATATTCATGCAATTCAAGTGATTTTAGCTCAAGTCGGGTATTACTATCTCTAGGTTTAACCCTTTAATTGGGGCTAACAATTTCTTGAGTTCACCCCAATTCCTTGTTAGCCTAGTTTTCCTAGACATAGTCCCTCTTTCTCAAGTAGAGACAAGTCATAAAGGCATAAATCAGTGTTTGCAACCACTAATTCAATAGTTCTAGCAAGAACTAGGCTAAAAATCACAAACACATACACATTCAAGCCCTAAAATTCAAGACCCATCAAATACTCACACTATGGTTGGGTCATAACCCTAGCTATGGGTTTAACTACTCATGAAAATAGCAGAAATCAAAGATATAGAAGAAAAAATCCATAATGCTAAATTAAAAGATGAAAATCTAATGTTATAAGGTAAATCTTGTACTAAATTGCCCAAATAGGAAAAACTAGCCGTCTCACGTACTCAGCAAAACATAACTTAACCTAAAAATGTGAAAAAGATCTATTTATACTAGGCTGAAATTTTCGAACAAAAATGCACATGCAGAGGATTCACGGCCGCGTAATTCTGACCACGACCGCACTCTTGCTTTCGCGGCCGCATAATATTGAGTGCGATCTATGTTTCTTTACATTTGAGACTAGGCTGGAACTTGTTTTCCGAGCCGCATAATAGTCACCGCATCTGCGTGAGAGCCTTCCACGGCTGCGTAATTTTGATGCAGTCCGCTCTTAACATTTTTGCCTATTTAGTAAGCTCTCTGAACCTTAGCAAACGCGGTCCGCGAAATTCCAATCGCGGCCGCTATGGTATATTCGCGGCCACCAATTTCTGACGTGGTCTGCGTCCATGTCTATGCCCAAAAACCACCTCTCTGATTCTCCCTTTTGCGGTCCGCGAATTAATGACCACATCCGCATTAACACTTTCGCGGCCGCACTTTTCTATCGCAGTCCACGTTCTAGAGCTCTTGGCCCAGTCTTGGTATTTGTTCAAGTTTTGACTCCTTTATGGGTTGATCATGGCTACCTTAGCTCTTTATGAACAATCCCTGCAAACAAGCATATTACATTAGTTTTTGGGAATACTTTCATGCATTTTAGGCCCAAAACGCAAATGAGAAAGATCAAATAATCGGTTAAAATCCGCACTTATCAACTCACCCAAACATAAAGGTTTGCTGGTCCTCAAGTAAATAAGGTAATTCCAACCTCCACTAAAACAAAATAGAAGGATATTTCAGCTGCCCTAATGTGAATCAAACATGCATCAATTGGGACTAACAATTACCCTTAACACGAATGAATCATCAACAACACACAACCTTTTGAGTACCATAGTTCTAGTGCGACATAAGAGCATCAAGAGTTGACTTAACTCACCAAGGATGCTCGCTCTACTACGTAGGTCATTGTGTCACCCAAACTCTTCCTCCTCTACTCTCCATAAGCAAATCTCACTTTAGAATATAGCACTTAAAACAAGGATTGTGGAGAAGTACACTCATCTCTCTCAAGGGAATGTCACAAGTACGACTCTAAGTACCATATGCTTGTCCCTTATGTAAATCACCACTAATGTAAGCTCACTGAACTCGAAATATAGGGTTTTTGCGGGAATGTAATGAAGACTTTTGGTTCAAGGTAGGACTTATTGGCATATGATGGTTTCATCTTTCCTTAAGCACTCCATTTTCTCATTTCGGCTCACACTTTCTTGACTTTTTGAGTCATTTTCTTCTTCTTTAGGGGAAGTAGAGAGACACACTGTCACTCTTTCTTGCTCATTATGATCATTTTTCTCCTTTGTTAATCATTCCATGCCTTTCATCATTGCTTCCATTGAATCCCTTTACTTTTTTATATTATTCACTTTCTTTTTGACTTTTTGGCTTTTCTTTCTTTTCTTTTGCCTTTCCTTTTTTTCATTTTATACCTTTTATCACTTTTACATTCCTCGTCTCTCCACCAAACTTATGCTTTTGTTAATTGTGATTGCTAAGGAAAGATTGGGTGCCAAGAGATGGTCATTATAGAATGGATAAAGGCTTGTGTCATGGTTATTGAAAGAAAAAAGGCTTCAGCTCAACGGGGTTGACTAGGGATATCATATTTGGTAGGCTATGGATGCTTTCATGTTTTAGATTGGATCAAGGAGAGCCTATAATCATTTCTCAAGTTGAGCTACACTTAGAATTTCGTCTAGACAAACATTCAGGGCAAGCTCTAGACTTATTGGCACGAGACTTGGACATGTAATTTAATACCCCACCTCACAAGCTATTTGATTGTTAAAGAGGATAGAGTCGAGGACCCACGACAACCCTAGCTAAGATTGAGCATCACAAATGGCTCCAAGAAGCCACTCGATGATTGTTTAGTCAACATAAGAGTCTAAAGGTCACAACTAGAACTATTCTTTGCCAATCATGTTGTTTCCAACCATAAGATCGAAGGTAAATGTGTTAGGCCCAAGTGACGCTTGCTTGTGACACTTCTATTCATTACTACTATTTACACAAATACATAAAGAAAATAGACTCAATTCATAAAGAAGGTTGTCACGCTATCCATCATCAGGAAGAGCGACCCGGCTCACACAACATCCACCTTTGGAAAGAACCGTAACATTAAGAAAACCAAGGCTTATTGTCCACATAAAATGTAAAAAGAAGCTAACAACTTAATAAGAAACTACTAAGGAATATAAGAAGCTATGAAGTAAAATACGAAAATCAACTGAATATATACAAAATTTGAAGTAAAGCGAATATTTACATAAATGAAAACGAATATATACATCAAATGGTAAAAATATATAAATACCAAATGTGAAAGTAACGAATATATACTTACCAAAAGTAAAATAAAGAGAAGATAAAGAAAAATAGTCTCATAGTTATTAGATACCAATGTTATCCAATTATCACCAAATCAAAGTAGAACACCCCCCCCCCCCAAAATAAAAGATAGCATTGTCTTTAGTGCTAATATCAAAATAAGATCAGGGAAAAGGGTTAGAGAGTAAAGAAAACTCCCTATGTGGTCTGAATCGGGTCCGGCACATGAGTAGGGTCTTCGGATTGCATAGGATCAGCAGCTCCCTCTGGGTCCTCTAATTGGATCTCCAAATCTGACTGGGGGACCACAGGGTTGTGGAGCATCTGGATCATCTCCGCAGCAGTATGTGTAGTGGAAGTTAGCTCCTCAGACTGGCTAGCTGCTGGTGCCTCATGCTCTGCTGCCTGTGCTGTTGTGACTTGGTCCTCCAAGAGCAAGTCCAGTGGGATATCTCCAGCAGCAGTGAACCTCTCCACATCCTTCTTCAGCTGCTCCACTGACTCCTTTGAGGCCTGAGTCTTTTTTATCTTCTTGACTTTCTTGCCTAGATCCTTTATAGCCCTTCCATGAATATCCAGAGTATCAATGATCTTCTTCTAGTTGTCCAAGAGTTTCTTTTCCTTGTTCAGAAGCTCCTTCAATGACTCCTCCATTGATGAAGGTACATGTGGTTGTGCAGGGGCTGCCTGCGCTGCTACTACACTAGATTAGATAGACAACTTTGATGTAGCTGCTTGCATCCAGTTGTTGATGCTGGAGAAAGTCTGATAAACCTACAGTGCAGTCTAAGGGTAAGTAGAAGAAGAGGGCACAGACAATGGCATGGTGATGGATGGCCCAGATGAAGGAGGAGGTATGGCAGCTGAAGATTCTCCTGCTGTGGAAGACTCTGACCCGGCAACCACTACCCCTAGCTCTTCAGACTAGCCAGTGGATATAACGGCTTTACCATTTGCTTTAAGGATGTTCGGTCCTTTGGTGTTGTACCAGGAGAAGGGCTTCTTTGGCTTTGTCTTAGTGTCATAAATCTTCTTCTCAAATCCTTGGTCCTCTAAGTATGTGGTGAGGAAGTTGGGGTAGGGGTAGCATCTTTCTTCCTTTACAACTACCTTTGTGATGTGATAGTACATGAGGTTCCCCACATTGATAGGATATCCTGCCATGATGGAGGCTATCAAGACACACTGGGTGAGTGGGAGAACATTGTCATCCTGACACAGATCCAGCCGGCTGCACACAAAAGTGGACCACCCCTTGGCTTCAAAAACGAGGGTGTTTCTGTATATTGGGACTCCAGCTGTGAGCCATGTCGGTGTTGTCCCTAGGGCTAATATCTCCGCCAACCATGGATGAGTTGCTTCATCAAGTGCCAACTTCTCCAAATATTGCACTGCTTCCACATCCTCAAAACCATTATATTAATTCAACGTGTGGCCATCAAATCGGTTTTCATGTTTCAGACCTTTGTCACAGTGGAGCCCTTTTTTTATGTGGGCAACGTTTGTATAGAATTCTTTGACAAGATATTCATGGGCATTCGGAACTTTGCTAGTGAAGAACTTCCACCCCATTCTCTCCTCAAACTGCCTCTTGACATTTGGACTATGGGGAAGGAGGTCTCTATCTATTAATTATCTCTCAAGGGTGAGTGACTTTTGGGGACACCATTCTCGAAAATTCTGATAGGCTAATTCACTCACAAATATGTCAACCCACACCTCGGCTTTTCTGGATCTAGCCAACCCCCCAATATTAGTGTTACCCCCTCTCTCATCATTAGAGACCTCATCATCATCATCCGCAACAGTAGGGGTAGCTGGTGAAGCCGAAGTTGTAGCAGGTGGGGAAGATGGTGTCGAAGCCTCACTACCTTCCTCTAAGACATTAGACGACTCAGAAGAGGAGGTAGGTTCATCTCGTCACTGGTATTTCCCCGGAATCTGTGTGGGGACATGAGTTGGCACAAAGTTTCCTTCTGAATCCTCCCAGGAAGGGACATACTCATTAGTGTCTGAATGGTCTGCGGCTCTATCTGTAGCTTTGATGGGAGCTCTCATCTTGCCAATTGATTTTTGGATTGCTAGGGGTATCTTGGTCTTTCCTTTACCCCTGCCCCGGGAGGGTTCTGCCATCCCTTTAGATGTATTTCCTCTACCTCTGGATCAGACCATTGTCTGTAGCAAACAAGTAATGAAATACAGTTCGAATAAAGCTTCAAGCTTATGTTAAAATAGTGCAGTTGAAATGCAGAAACTGCTTCTCAGAACCAGGCACTGCGGATCGCGAAAAAGTGAACGTGGCCGCGAAGTGCCCATTGCAGACCACGAAAAAGTAATTACCGCCGCAAAAAGGTTAGGTTTAGAATACTAACTCTCTGATCTTGGTTGAATGCGGTCTGGGGAAAAGAAGACGCAGTTGCGAATGATCAACCGTGGACCACAAAAAAGTAGACACGGCCGTGAAAGCGATTATTAGACTTTTCTGAAGTTCAAGAGCGCAGTCCGCGAAAATATAGATGTGGTTACGAAAAACAAACCGCGAATTGGAAAAACATGACCGTAGACCGCGAAAAGTGACCGCAGATCGCGAACTTTTACCAATACATAGTAATGAAAAGGTAGGGTATCACGGACCGCGAAAAACTAACTGTGGCTGTGAAATTGAATGCAACTGGCTCTGATGAACAAATTAACCTAGGCTTTTCACTAAGTGCATAAAATTCGTTCAATTAGCAATAAAGGTTACTAACACTATCCCCCATTAGGCATGTAAACATTACCCATATATGAGTAAGCAATAATTTTAGATTAAGGGATGTATTTCACTCTAACTAAAAATTGAAAAGAAAAATTAAAATAAAAAGAAAAGAAAATAAGCAGATAAAATTAATTCAAGGATTTGAACATACCAGTTGTGAAATGATAGTAGGAAAATAATGCTTGATTCAAAAGTGACGAGATTGAAAACCAGATAAGATGAACGATGCTCTTTGTTCGGTGAAACTTTAGTGTTCGAAAAGGGTAAAAGGTTTAATGACCCCCTATTTATACTTAGCAAATGTGGACCCACCGACTTACCTGAACGTAGCCACGAAATTCTACTGTGATCCGCATTTTGTTATCTGATGAAGAACAACTTCAAGCATCTGATTGCGCTCCGCAAAATATTGAGCGCGGCCGCGGAATTCACCGCGGACCACCAAACTATGGACGCGGTCGCGAAAGCTGAAGGGTATTTGATAGTCCAACTTCAGAGAGCTGGAATTTTTCTCTTTTCAACTATGCATCTACGAGCAAAAAGATGCGGCCACGAAATGCTCAAGCGGACCGCGAAATTGTGGGCGCGGTCCGTGAACTTCCAACACTTAGCCAAAATTTTCCTTTGTCAATTTGCTGCACTGCACAACCAATTCCTATATACACTTCACAACCAGTTAGTCCATTACAATGCCTAATCTAAGAACAAACTCAAAAGAATGAAAAAACACATGGGTTGCCTCCCAAGAAGAGCCTGATTTAACATCGCGACATGACGTATGTTACCATCATTCACTTGAAATGGATCAATGCCACAATGTGACCATCATCAACCTTACCAAGGTAGTGCTTCACTCGGTGCCCATTGACTCTAAAGATCTCATCATTCTTGGTTTTCAAATTTATAGCACCAAAAGGAGTCAGATGCACCACTTCAATGGGACCGCTTCATTTTGACTTTAGCTTTCCCAGAAACATCCATAACAGAGAGTTGAATAAGAGAAAAAGGTCACCTTCTTTGAATTCTGTGCCGGATATACTTGTCATGTAGGTACTTCATCTTGTCCTTATACAAGGACGAACTAGAGTAAGCATGGAACCGGAACTCGTCAAGTTCATTCAATTGCTCCACCCGAGGATTTGCAGCTACATCCCACTCTAAGTTTAACTTCTTCAACGACCACATGGCCTTATGCTCTAATTCTACTGAGAGGTGACATGCTTTCCCAAATATAAATCGATACAGGGACATACCAAATGGAGTCTTGTAAGTTGTTCTATAGGCCCATAGAGCATCGTCAAGTTTCCTTGACCAATCAGTCCGGTTTGCATTGAAAGTCTTGGAAAAAATACTCTTGATCTCCCTGTTGGAGACCTCAATCTGTCCACTTTCCTGGGGGTGATAGAGGGTTGACACCTTGTGAGTGACACCATACTTGGAGAGTAAAGTGTCAAAGGCTTTGTTGAAAAAATGAGAACCCCCATCACTGATGATCGCCCTTGGAGTGCCGAACCTTATGAATATATTTTTCTTTAAGAAAGCCATCACACTCCGTGCTTCATTGTTGGGCAAAGCCACATCTTCAACCCATTTGGAGACATAATCCACAACAACAAGAATATAGGTGTTCCCACATGAACTCACAAATGGACCCATAAAGTCGATGCCCCATACATAAAAAATATCAATCTCAAGGATGATGGTGAGAGGCATATCATTCTTCTTGGAAATCCCACTGGCTCTTTGGCACTCATCACACCGCTTAACAAGCTCGCTAGCATCTTTGTACAAGGTAGGCCAATAGAATCCACAACTTAAGACCTTTGTAGCAGTTCTAGCCCCTCCATGGTAACCACCATAAGGTGAGGAATGATAAGGCTCAAGAATACCCAATTTCTCTTCTTCTGGAACACATCTCCGTATAACACCATCTATGCAAATTTTGAAAAGATATGGCTCGTCCCAATAATAATCCAAGTAGTCCCATTTGAGCTTCTTCCTTTAGTTTGAAGAGAACTCATTCGGGAAAATTCCACTCACAAGATAGTTAGCCACATCGGCAAACCAAGGCATCCCCATCAAAGACATGGAAAGGAGTTGTTCATCCGAAAATGAATCATTAATCTCAAGGCCATCATGGGGCCTCCCCTACTCTTCCAAACGGGACAAGTGGTCCGCCACTTGATTCTCACTCCCTTTTCGGTCTATGATTTCAAGATCAAACTCTTGTAGAATAAGTACCCACCTCATCAATCTAGCCTTTGAGTCCTTCTTACTCATCAAATAGTGAAGCACCGCGTGATCGGTGTGAACAATCACTTTGGTACCCATGAGGTAAGGGCAAAACTTTTCCATAGCAAAGACAATGGCTAAGAGTTCTTTATCGATCACCGTATAGTTGACTTAGGCATCGTTCATGGTCTTACTAGCATAGTAGACTGGATAAAATATCTTGTTGATTCTTTTCCCCAATACCGCTCCTACTACTATATCGCTAGCATCAAACATGAGCTCAAATGGTAAGCTCCAATTTGGTGCGGTAATGATAGGAGTGGTAGTCAACCTATACTTGGGTATCTCAAAAGCCTTCATGCAATCATCATTGAAAACAAATTTGGCATATTTTTCCGAAAACTTGCACAAGGGGTTCACCACCTTTGAGAAGTCCTTGATGAACCAGTGGTAAAACCCCGCATTCCCTAAAAAGCTCCTCACTCCTTTGCCGGAACTAGGAAGAGGGAGCTTTGATATCACTTTAATTTTTGCTTTATCCACTTCAATACCATTCTTGGTGATCTTATGGCCAAGGACAATGCCTTCGTCAACCATAAAGTGACACTTCTCCCAATTAAGCACCAAGTTCGTCTCTTCACAACGTGCCAAAACATTATCAAGATTACCCAAAAGCTCATCAAAGAATTCCCCACAATAGAAAAATCATCCATGAACACTTTGAGTAAGTCCTCCACCATATCTATAAAAATTGCCATCATACACCGATGAAAGGTGACAGGTGCAATACACAAACCAAATGGCATATGTGAGAATGCAAATGTGCCATACGGAGATGTGAATGTGGTTTTCTCTTGGTATTCAGGTGCAATCAGAGTCTGGTTGTATCCTGAGTACCCATCCAAAAAGCAATAGTAGGCACCCCCGGCATGTCTATCCAACATTTTCAAGAAAGGGCAATGAAAAATAGTCTTTATGGGTCACTTTGTTCAGCTTTTAGTAATCCATGCATACGCTTCATCCGGTTACAGTCCTAGTGGGGATCAACTTATTTTTCTCATTTTTGACCACGGTCATACCCCCCTTCTTTGGCACACATTGTATCGGCGAAGTCCATGAACTATCCGAAATGGGGTACACAACCCCTGCATCTTGCCACTTGATAAATTTTTGACAATTTCTTGCATGGCCTCATTCAATCTTCTTTGATGTTCCACGAAGGGTTTGGAATCTTCTTTCAATATGATTTTATGCATGCAAAAGGCGGGGCATATACCCCGAATGTCCACCAATGTCCAACCTATCGCCTTCTTCCTCATTTGGAGCACTGCAAGGGTGATATCTACCTCCACATTAGTTAAGCACGAGGAAAGAATAACAAGTAAAGTGGAACAAGGGCCTAAGAACTCATACCTGAGGTGTGAAGGTAAAGTCTTCAACTCCAATATGGGAGGCTCCTCGATTGAGGGCTTTGTTGGTGGAGTCTTCCGGTTTTCCAAGTCCAAATTTTTTTTTCGATGCTCATATGTATATGAACCCATTCCTTACAAAGCATTGACATATTCAACCAAGCCCTCCTTCTCATCCACATCATGATTCAACAACACAACTTCCAATGGGTCTTTCACATTAATCACGACATTTGTGTCTTCAACAATCACTTTGGTCACTAGATCCACAAGCGAACATACTTTGTTGTTATTGGGCTGCTTCATTGACTTGCAAACATGGAACACAAATTTTTCATCACCCACCCGGAAGGTGAGTTCCCCTGCTTCCACATTAACTAAGGCCTTCCTTGTAGCTAGGAAAGGTCTCCCCAGTATGATCGGCACCTCATAGTCAACCTCATAGTCAAGTATCACAAAATCCGTGGGAAGTATGAACTTATCGACCCGAACAAGCACATCATCAATTATCCCCAATGGCCTCTTCATTGTCCTGTCCGCCATTTGCAGCCTCATAGATGTGGGCCTTGGTCTTCCAAACCCCAATGTCTTGAACACATAATATGGCACCAAGTTAATTCTAGCCCCCAAGTTACACAAAGCTTTTGCAAAATTGGCACTACCAATAGTGCATGGGATTGTAAAGGCATCAGGGTCTTCTAACTTTGTATCCATGGAATGCACAATAGCACTCACTTGGTGTGTCATTTTTATTCTTTCACAATTCATTGATCTCTTCTTTGTTACCAAGTCCTTCGTGAACTTGCCATATCCCGACATTTGTTCTAGAGCTTCAACCAAAGGCACATTTATGGACAAACATTTCATTATATCAATAAATTTCTTGAACTGGTTCTCATTGTTTTGTTTTACAAGCCTTTGAGGATATGGTGGAGGAGGACTTGGCAAAGGAGCCTTGGCTTTGGGCACTATCATTTCCGGTATGTCTATAACATGTTCCCTAGATGGGTTCAAATCATTTTGTGTCTCCTCCACGTTGTCATCAATGTCTATCCCCACCTCTTCATTCACATTCTCATCACTCACTTCCATATCATTGCTTGGCGCATAATCATCTTGCACCAACACATCATCACTCATAACCTTTCTTTTATTAGAGATGCTAGCAACTCCACCTATACCACTTCTTGTAGTCACTGCCATAACATGGCCCGTATTGTTCCCACCCTTCGGGTTTACTATCTTGTCACTTGGTAGTGCCCCCTTAGGGCGAGTATTCAAAGCTTGTGAAATTTGGCCAAGTTGGACTTCTAAGTTGCGGATGGAAGTGTTGTGGGAGGACAGTTGGGCATCAGAGTTGGCATTTTCTTCATCATTTGCTCAACATGGTTTCAATCTGTCCCATCTCATGATTATACGAGCTAGGACCATGTGATGGATATTAAGGTGGATTGTTTGGTTGTTGATACATCGAAGGCCTTTGAAAGCCCGACCCCGATTCACTTGATTGTTGTTGTTCCAACCCCCTTGGTTGTTATTACCTCTCCAATTGCTATTATTGTTGCCACCCCAATTGCCTTGGTTTTCTTGGTTGCCCCAATTTTGATTGTTGTTCCCCCAGTTGCTTTGGTTGTTGTTGTTGCTACTATTCCAATGTCCTTGTTGATTTTTATTTCCCCAATTTCCTTGGGATCTCCACAGTTGTTAATTCGGAGCATTGCCGCATTAACCTTAGTAGTTGTTTACATATTGAACCTCTTCACTTAGATCAACATACATATCATCTTGTTTGTAACAACTACCAATTCTAGATACATGCAGACATGATACGAGTGCCTCCAAACGAACTTAATGCAACAAGATCACCTTGGCCTGCTGCCTAGGGAATGGATGTCATCGGCCTAATAGAGCCCACCGCTTCTAACGGATACCGGTACATTTTAGTGGCCATCAAATATTTCAATAAATGGGTTGAAGCTGCATCATACAAAGTTGTGACCAAGAAAATCATCGCAGATATTGTCAAAGATCATATTGTTTGTCGATTCGGGGTTCTCGAGTTCATCATCACTGATAATACCGCCAATCTCAACAGTGATATGATGAAAGCCATGCGTGAAACTTTAAAAATCAAGCACAAAAGCTCCAACACATATAGGCCTCAAATGAACGGAGCCGTGGAAGCTGCCAATAAGTACATCAAGAAGATACTAAGGAAAATAGTAGAAAATCACAAGCAATGGCACGAGAAGTTACCCTTTGCCCTATTGGGGCACCGTACCACAGTACGCACATCAAACGAGGCAACTCCCTATCTGCTGGTTTATGGTATCGAAGTTATCATTCCTGCCGAGGTAGAAATTCCTTCTTTAAGGATCATACAAGAAGCCGAACTCAGTGATGCAGAATGGATAAGAAGCCGCTATGAGCAGTTAGCTCTCATAGATGGAAAATGTATGAATGCATAATGTCACAGTCAGCTTTATCAGAACAGAATGTCCATAACTTTCAACAAAAGGGTCAAACCCAGACAATTCACACCGGAGCAGTTGGTGCTGAAGCGAATCTTCCCACATCAAGATGAAGCCAAAGGGAAATTTTCACCTAACTGGCAAGGTACTTACATGGTTCATAGGGTACTAACAGGAGGAGCACTCATACTTGTAGAGATGGACGGAGAAGTCTGGCCAAAACCTATATATTCAGACGCAGTCAAGAGACACTATGTTTAGATTGTTTACATTCCTTCATCTGATGTAACTAAACTATGCTTGACCTGATTCCCATTTAAGAGGGGATACGTAGGCAGCCCAGTGGGTTCGGTAACATCTTAATAAAATCTTCATTTCCCCAAAACTAGAAACTGGGACAGAATTTTGAGGAAGCCTCTCAAAATTCTAGAGCAAGTCCAGCCGACGTCATCATATGCAAGACAGTCAGAAATCGGTTAAGTAACAGGGGAAGAATTTTGAGAAGGATTCTTAAGATTCCGGAACAAATCCAACAGACTTCATTACATGTAGAACAGTCGAAGGATCATAACTTCTAAACTAGGGCAAAATTTTGAGGAGGACCCTCAAAATTCTAACGCAAAGAAGCCGCAATGTCTCTAAAAGTGTCACAGTTATTAGTTCATCTAATTTACTTGATATTATACACCCCCATATTTTATAAAATGATTTTATTCTATCAATAAGTGCATATTTTCAAAAACATTATTTTCATGGCCGCCAGGTGTTACCCAGGGTAGCTCGAACAGGATCTCTAGAGCAAAGTAAAGCAAAACAAGTAAACAAAGGCACGAACCAACCTCCCCGCAAAATTCATGATTTTTCTTTGTATGCAAGGACAAGGAATAACCAAGTGTACATACACCTTAAATCATTACCTTCATAACAACCAGACCGCCAAGCACAATTATATATCCAACTAAGAAATATTCTACTCCTATTTTCTATTTGTCCATTATGCATAAGGCTAGCATTGCCTTCTCTTTGCATGAGACTAATACCTGTCTCAAATCATGCATGAGGCTATGCCCTGCCTCCATATTTGCATAAGGCTAAGCATTGTTTTTCTTTGCATGAGACTCAACCCTATCTCAAATCGCATGAGGCTAAGCCCTGCCTCTATATTTGCATAAGGCTAAGCATTGCCTTCTCTTTGCATGAGACTAAGTCTTGTCTCAAATCGGGCATGACACTATGCCCTGCCTCCCTATTTGCATAAGGCTAAGCATTGCCCTCTCTTTGCATGAGACTAAGCCCTATCTCAACTCCTGTATGAACCACTACCTCTATATTTGCATAATCCTAAGCATTGCCTTCTCTTTGCATGAGACTAAGCCATGTCATAACTCATACATGAGGCTAAGCCCTACCTCTACATTTACATAAGGCTAAGCATTGCCTTCTCTTTGCATGAGACTAAGCCCTATCTCAAATCTGGCATGAGGCTAAGCCCTGCCTCCCTATTTGCATAAGGCTAAGCATTGCCTTCTCTTTGCATGAGACTAAGCCCTGTCTCAAACCTTGCATGAGGTTAAGCTCTGCCTCCCTATTTGCACAAGGCTAAGCATTGTCTTCTCCTTGTATGAGACTAAGCCTTGTCTCAAATCGGGAATGACATTATGCCCTTCCTCCCTATTTGCATAAGGCTAAGCATTGCCTTATCTTTGCATGAGACTAAGCCTTGTCTCAACTCCTGCATTTGGCTAAGCCCTTCCTCTATATTTGCATAAGGCTAAGCATTGCCTTCTCTCTGCATGAGACTAAGCCTTGTCTCAAATCCTGCATGAGGTTAAGCCTTGCCTCCATATTTTGCATAAGGCTAAGCATTGCCTTCTCTCCATATGAGACTAAGCCCTGTCTCAAATCCTTGCATGAGGCTAAGCCCTACCTCCATATTTGCATAAGGCTAAGCATTGCCTTCTCTTTGCATGAGACTAAGCCATATCTCAAACCTTGTATGAGGCTAAGCCATGCCTCCCTATTTGCTTAAGGCTAAGCACTGCCTTCTCATGAGACTAACCATTGTCTCCCTCAACATAAGTATTGCTCTATTCTAAACTTTGCATTATCTTCTTCTCTCGAGGCTAAGCTCTGCCCCCAAACTCTGCACAAGGCTAAGCTTTGCCTTGTTATTACCTTTGGTATCATGTCTCTGCACTTTATGGGCTGATGTATAGCCAACTTTTCCAAAGGCGTCATAGTCCGAAGGCATCATCCTCATAGCCTGGAGACACCATGTCATGGCCTGAGGATCTCTCAACACTACACATTATTCATACCTTGCCGTTATTTCAAACATAACTGATTTCCATCAATTACTCGCCTTTACTCTATGACCGTTCATATATCTACCATGTGATACATCTGTTATGATTCAGTTTCATATTCATAACTCCACATAAACCCATTCGATGTTATCCTTCCAAAAGGAACCCTTTCCAAAACATACGACCATTTCTATAACAATTCCATTGGTTCTATTCACCTTTGGGTCCAGAACTACACACGGCCTAGTTCCTGTAAAACAGGGATATGTAGGCAGCTCAAAGACCAGGGTGTGGCCTATATTTTTCAAAACACTCCATTCGGTCAAAATCGTTCATCATTTCTTTACCCGACAACTCTTTCATCCTTCCGAGGTAAAGAGCAGCAGTTGATACCCAATTTTTCCCTCATATATTTTAAATATGCATATATATTTTCAAAATAGTTCAAATGCATTATTATTATATTTACAAACATGCACAAGTATTTTTATGATTTTTCTATAATTTTAAAGGTTTTAAATCAATTTATTTCTGCATGTTTGTTACACAAATTCCAATAATTATCCCTCATATTATTTTAGGATGATCCAATCATATAAATTTATCATTTATGCCCATACAGTTCTTAAATATTTTAATTGCAATTTTTATAATTACATTTATATTTTTAAGGCTATAATTGCACATTTTGCAATAATAGCCCATATATACGCATAATTATATTATCTATATAGAAAATGACTTTTTATATTTTTATAAAGTTAAAAAAATATTTTAAATTATTTTCATGCACAAATAATATTTTTATTATTTATTAATTATTTTTATAAATAATTTTACTGATTTAATTAGGTATTTAAAATCTAGCCCCTTCTAATTAATTTCGGACCTAGGCCAATTGTATACACTAGCCCAATACCCAATTACCCCCGCCCAATTAAACCACACAACCCATAAACCCCTTAAATCAGGATCGTTGATCTCTATGATCAACGGTCCACATTACATCCGCCTTTTTTAACTTAACCAAACCCAACCCTAATCCTTATTATCCCTTCTCCGCTGCCCCTAAACGCTCTCATCTCCTCACCCTTCACCCTCTCGAACTCTAACCCGCCGTCACCATTTCCCCTTTGATTCTTATCAGAAATGGAATCCTCTCTTGATTCCATGCCTTATTTGGCTTTACTTCTTTACTTGCTACCCGGTTTTGATGTTACTTAAGCTTATTTGCCTCAAATGGCAAGTGTATCTCAAGATACTCGAACCAAATCTGGTTCAAAATCTCTCATATTTTGAATATTCCCATCTATGTTCATCCCAAAACCTGTGAGTGTGAATATTTTTCATATTTTTCAGTTAGGGTTTTGGATCTCTGGTTCAAACCAGATTTTGGTTCATTCTGGTTTGCTTTAATGTTATTATTTACCTTTTCACTCGTTGAATCTGTCTATTTTTGGTTGAATCTTTTACTTATCCTAAAACTAGGGTCCAAGATCTTTCCAGATCAAAAATGACTTCTTATTTTTTCAGTATTTTTCCTTTAATGTTTTAGTATATCCATCTCTGTGTTTATGATTTCTTTACTATTTCTGACCGATTTCATTTACCCTAAAATTAGGGTTTTGATTTTTCCAAAAAAAAAAACCAAAAATGTTGTTTCATCTCTGTGAATCTATTATAGTTACTTCATTACTTCTGATTGATTTCACTTATCCTAATTATTTCCGTCAATGTGTCTTTGTATTTCTACCTATTCTTAGGGTTTCGATTATTTAAGTATTCCTCTTAATGTTTCTGTCTATTTGTCCTTAACTCTAACATTGATTGCTGACTAATTTTATTTACCCCAAATTAGGGTTTTTGAAATCTTTACTGAAATTCCAGTCTTTCCTTTCTTGTATGGTACTTATATTTTCCTATTTTTTGTTCAATTTACTTGTTCTCATTACCCCCTACCATATATGATCTGGCATCGTCACTATTTGATTGACTCTGTATAATACTTTACTTAACCTGAATAGTACTAGCCTGATTTTATGATATTATGTCATGTTAATTGATTGAAGCCGACTCTAATTGATTTTGAATATATTCTCATGCCTTATTTGTGTAGGACTGATTCATTACCTTATTTATCTACCTCATTGATTATTATTTAAACCCCTCTCCCCTTTCCCCTCTAGGACAAAACTCGAACTCTCTGATTCTCACAAAACAAACTTAAGCTCTCTTTGTTCTCTCTCGTGTTCTGATTTCTGTACTGAGTGGTTATTGTTTGGCCGGCTAAAATCCAAGGACAAATTACTCTGGAATTTAACGGTTACTACACCTTTAGTTGCTTTCTTCTCAACTGATATGCCCTAACCTTTACAATTTCCTTCTCTATGCTTTGCTTGACTAGTCTGTTTTATTTCTCATCATGATTCTATCCTTCACCTGATTGTGTGATTCCATTTAGTGACACTGTTAACCTAGGACTAATTAGTTTTGAATAATATGAATCCTCTCATGGGTTAGCCTAATGTTTAATCTGTTTCATGCATTGTTTGTTAATCCTCTACCCGTCCTGAACTCTGCACCCGATAAGCATGTAATCAAATATGTTTGTTGCTTATCTCATATTCTTGTCTGTTCAATTCAACTGTTTCTGCCTAATTGCTTATGTGACTAAGCCACGACTGTTTCAAATACTAGCATGAGTATTTAGCTTAATCAGATATCATCTTGTTTGAACTATGTGTTGAACATGAACCTTGTTTGCTTTTTGGTGCAGTTCTGCCAGCAACACTGTGTTCTGAACTTTCCTTCTTCTGAAATTGAACTATTTTAAAATCTCCTCGGTTCCTTTATGTACTGGTTTTCAAAGCCTTTACTCTTAGTTATTTAGGTTCTCAATCACCCCAGTGTGAGCAATGCCTAAGGTCCTTGAGACTCATTTGAAATCTAACACATTGGGGCTGTTTTTCCAATCTTTTTTGAACTCTTTGCTGAATATGTGGTTCTGGTGTGAGCATTGCCTGGGGTCCCTAAGGCTCTTTGGGAACTTTGACACACTAGAATCCCGTTTTTAATGTGTTGTGGATGAATCATTGTTATGTTCCCAAGCTTTCGTGTGGGAAGGCATGGTTCCTAGGTTCATTTGGGCCTATTAAGGCTCCCTATTGCGTACTGATACCTTTATATAATTTATTTGGCTATTTTGGTCTTTAATAACTATGTAATGATAGATTTGGGGATATTTAGTAAAGATTGGGGGGTTTATTCTTATATCTTTCGTTAAAACTGGGTAGAAATCCTGCCTATAGGATTTAATTATGTTGCTTGAACTGTGTGAGTACTATATTGTGTTTAGAAATCCTGCCTATAGGACTTTCATGATCATTTCGATTCTGCATATTATATTTGCATACTAGTGATCCTGCTTATAGGAATTCGTTCACTTCTATACATTAGAAATCCTGCTCATAGGGTCCATACATGTTTTCAACAAATGTGCATTAGCAATCATGCCTATAGGATCTGGTTGTTTGAATTAACTGTCCTTCCTGATAATTTGTTTCATTTCTGCCCATACACAATTAATAGATTTCATACCTATAGGATTTAAATCAATGTCAAACATAGAAATCATGCCTATAGGGTTTAAATCAATAGATATCATGCCTATTGGATTTAAATCAATTCAGCAATTAGAAAGCATGCCTATAGGAAAATAAAATCTATTCTTTTTACGAGCTAAAATTAGTACTACACCCAGAAATCATGTCTATAGGTTTGTAATTAATAAGATTTTAGAAATCGTGTATATAAGATTTTGTTAATCGATTCTGAATTCAATCGCTCTTGTTAATCACTTAGGCAACGTATCTGTAGGCCTTAATAAGGATTCTGGGTCTAAAATCGTGACATGTTACTACTTGTAGTGCCTAGATTCATGCTGAATAAAATTAGTTGGCAAACAAATAGGTCTTAATGTTGGCCTTAATAGAACTGCCCTTATACTCCGTTTTCTCACGTAGATATCCTGCCTATATGATTCCAAAGTTAATAAAGTTGGTTGATTCAATTGCGTTCTTTTGTTGCCTATGTGTGGAGGTTAATGTGAGCCCATACTTGTTCTTTATTTGAAATTCCTACTTGTTCTTTATTTGAAATTCCTACTTGTTTTGTTTGTCGCCTAGATTTCACATGCTTTAAGCAATATAGGTTGGTCTAGAACTATCTGAAATAGAGGTCCTAATACCTCCAGGGCCATAGGTAAGGGATGGGTAGTGCACGCATAAGGAACGAGCTAGAAACTACTAGAATGCTTAAGTAACAACTTAAAGATAGTAATTGGGTAGTAAAGGAGATGATAGTCCATGCTCTAATGCTATCAGTAACACCCCGACTTGAGGGAGTTACAAAGTATTGCATGGAATGATCCTATAGGCTAATACACTTAGGACCACCCCCTATATCCCTGTTTAAAATAAATTAATATTGTATTTGTCCAAATGGCTTTCTCTGCTTTTTAGACTAATTTGCTTAATTTAAGTTCGGTCGGGACCCACTGTTGTGGACCTCGAGGGGTGCCTAATACCTTCGCCTCAAGGTAATTTCGAGCCCTTACCCGATCTCTGGTGATGTAAACTGGTTATGTGAGTTATATTCTCTAGGAGCCCTAACGCACCTTAATTCGTTAGGTGGCGACTCTTTCAAATCCAATTCCCTACCTTCTCAGAAAAGAGTAGTCCCAGAAATGTCGAAAACCGATTTTGCGAGAAAAAGGGGGCGGGACAGCATGTCGACTCTGCTGGAAATATCTTTAGGCTTACCATAATGAACCTTTTTGTGAATTAGTCTCTAAGCATGTCTTTATTATTCCGTTAATAATTGCACACCCCTTCCCTTTCCCACTCTATGTGAATTTATTTTCCCATTTTCATTCATTTATGATTTTTCTTCCCTTTTTATCACTTTTTACTGTGGAAACTGACTTGTCTCCTTGTTTTTCTTCTTAACTGTCTTAATAATTATTAAATACCGCATTTTATCATTTTTCATCGTGCAAATACTTGGCAACATGCTATTTTCTTTTGCATAACTTCATTCTCAACATCATATTCCACTTGTGCGTACTAATACTATAGCGACACTTGACGAGTGTCCGCGATGTTCCTAAAATCACCCTTTAAATTTGGAAAGGCTTATTTGTTGTAAAACAAGTCGATCAACGTTGCAGTTGACGGTTCCATGCCTTTCCCTCTCAAGTTGTCCGCTTGAGGGTACCAGTCTAGACTTTTATAGAAACCTTACTCTGATAATGACTGTACATGCATCATTATCAAATCTAGCCTGGGTTAATATGTTGTCCGCATAATAACCCTCTAAGAAAGCCTTGTCCAAAGTCCATCCGAATTTCCATAATTCCAACGGGTGCAATCACGATATATGCATTATTTGGAGAGATAAATGCCGACATGCTAATCGTTAATGTGTAAGTAGTCGAACCCGGAGGGGAGCAAGGGTCTAACTTTGTTTATTTTTGCAGAAAATGAGGCACGAAGTTCTCAGGCTCGGTATGGTCCGAAGTATACCAAAATTGTTGTTAGATTGGTAGGAAAACCTTTCGCCGAGCGACAAAAATCATGTGAAAAGGGTACATGGAATTTTACCTTCCTTATTGGACATCTAACCAAACAACATGTTGATCGAGGCTGCTACTATGTTCTGGGATGGAGAAAGAGCTGTATTCCGTTTTGGCAACATAGAAATGACTCATCTCTTGGAGAAAATAGGAGGATTTACTGGATTACCATGGGATAGTCCCGACTTACTAGTATTGGAAAACTGAACTACTCGAGGTTTTCTTAAGATGATGGGTTTGAGAAAGAATGATGACCTGGAGTGCCTGAAGAAGTCCTACATACACCTTCAACTTCCTCTATGAACGATGTGGACACTTCAAATCTTACCGTATCTTTCATGATGAATTCTCCATCACTTCTCTGGGTTGGACTCACCGTAGGGTCTTTGTATTCATTGTCTACTTTCTAGGTATGATGATATTTCCAAGCCAAGGGACAAAATTCAGACCAGGTTGGCCATGGTGACCAAAGATTTAATGGAGGGAATCGAGGGAAAAACCTATACTATTGTTTTGATGATTGTATCAGACATATACCGAGATTTGGGTCGTTGCAAGAAAGGGTTCAAACATTTTGAGGGTTGCAACTTGCTACTACATTTGGTTGTTAGAACATCTTCTGTGGGGCCAATACCGCCAAGAGTTTCCACGGAGACCATGGAACGATCACATAACTTTCAACCATCCTAAAAAAATGACCTTTATCCTAGAAAGATGTGCACAACTGGAGAATGCTACAGAATGGGCACAGTTTTGCAGCAATTTGATCGAGGACCAGGTTCACTAGATGTTCGAGTGGTTCCCTACTAATGAATTCATCATCAGATCCAGGGATGTTGTGCACTTGGTATTGATTGGGTTAAGGGGAATACATCCCTATGTTCCTATCAGAGTCATGAGACAAGCTGGTAGAAAACAATTCATACCACGAGCCTCCAAAGTGAGCCATTACAGAGCATATTTTTAGGATGACGTCATTCCATACAAATGTGAGGCCCATCACATGTGGCATTTGAAGATTATTGTGGAAAAGGATACCATCGAGCCAGATCGATATCACGCTGGTCATGTATACTTCTACCCATCATGGTTAGAAGATGACACAATAGGAATGGTCAAGCCAGGGATTAGTCGAGGAAACAGAGTCATAGATGAGGTTGCTGAAGCATAAGTGAAGTATTAAAGGCTGCGCAAAAGATTCCTTGAGTCTGAAGCCAGGCATTTGGAACAACACAAGTTACACATGGAAGCACTTAACGAGTGGAAGGAAATGGCTACAGGTCGATAGAAAGGTTGGAATATTTGGAGCAGGGCCTAATGGAACTGGAAGGGAAGATGAGGAAAAGGGTCGTAGACTGTCAGAATGCAGAAGGCAACGAAGGAGGACACCTAGAAAAGGCATACCTGCTGTTGGACATGCACGACCTGGGGAATCTGATTAATGGAGCCAAGAGGACCAAATATGGAGAAGGTCCCTCGGGGACCAAGTAGATTGGGTTTATCTGTTTTGAGTCATTTTGAAATTCGAATGTAATAAGGTAGATACCATTAGTAATTCATTTATTTGTCATCGTTATTAGGTTTGTCTTATTTATTACATTAATGAAATAAGGCATTTATCAACATTAAATCTCTCCAAATCTACTTATCGCTAGTCCTACCTCGGGCACAACGAGGTTACCCAAATTAGGATGTGAATTTACATTCTCGCAATACGTGTTTAAATACTACAAATGCTT
Organism: Nicotiana sylvestris; assembly: GCF_000393655.2. Lineage (NCBI taxonomy): Eukaryota > Viridiplantae > Streptophyta > Magnoliopsida > Solanales > Solanaceae > Nicotiana > Nicotiana sylvestris. The sequence continues at coordinate 28,524,876 of NC_091057.1, forward strand.
CTCAGAATCCTTACTGACTTATTTAACTTTTTGGCCTTTTCTTTATTTTGATTATTCCCATCCCCTAAAGTTGGTTCGCACATACTGGCATCGTCAGCATATCACACCAGATCTAGAGGCCCTCCACCTCGTCCTCCTCCAAGTAATCCGAAAAACAAGGGAAAGGCTAAGATGGACGATATGAGTGGTATCCGGAAAGAAAATGCTACGCATGTGGAAAATGTTGAAACTTTAGACGGTTCCGACCTAGAATGATTTGGTCCTACGGTTGGAACAGAAAATACTGGAATTGCAAGGCAAACTGGAGAAAGTCCGCAACTTGGCAAACCTCTCCCTCGCCCTAAATGTCCCAGACGTTAACCTACAAAATGCTCAAAACCCAGTACATCCTCAGAACATACCAAACCAACACCTACAAAATCCTTCCGCACCCCATCAATATGCAACTCCTCCCCAAAATCCTAATCCTCCACCAGTACCCACTCCTCCTCAACACCAACATATTCCTACTCAATACCCACAAACCACTTACCATACTTCTCAGAATATCCCACAACCTATCCCTAATCCACAAAATTCAATGAATGATCACCACTACACTCAAACCCCTGGCACCCACCATAACAATCACATATACGTGGAAACATTACCTCACTCTACTCAACCAATCTCATACACTCCATAATATGCCGAGAAGGACCTGCTCATTAAAAACATGTAAGAGGAAATGAAGAAGCTCACAAGCCGAGTCCAGGGTGTTGAAGGAGGCAAAGGAAGTGAATGTCTGAATTATGAGGATCTGTGCATTCAACCAGATGTGGAACTGCTAGAGGGCTACAAACCTCCTAAGTTCGAGATGTTTGATGGAACAGGTGACCCGAAGGTACATTTGAGAACATACTGTGATAATCTCATGGGAGTTGGGAAAGATGAAAGGATTCGCATGAAGCTGTTCATGAGTAGTCTCACCGGAAATGCCCTATCTTGGTACATAAGTCAAAATCCCAAGAAATAGTTCAACTGGGTAAGCATGGCGTCAGACCTCATGGACCTATTCAAGTTTAACATAGAGAATGCACCAGATGTCTTCTACATATAGAATCTCAAGAAGAAACCAACAGAGACTTTCTGCGAGTGTGTTACTCGATGGATGTCAGAAGCTACAAAGGTCAGGCCAGCACTAGAGGAAGAGCAGATGACAAAATTCTTCATCAGGGCCCAGGATCCACAATACTATGAAAGGTTAATGGTCATCGAAAATCACAAGTTCTCCAACATCATCAAACTCGGGGAAAAGATTGAAGAAGGGATCAATAGTAGGATGGTGACCAATTTTGAGGCATTGCAGGCCACGAACAAAGCATTACCGTCAGGGGGTATATCAAAGAAGAAAGAAGTAGGGGCAGTAATGGTGGCCCAAGGTCCAAAATATCCACTCACATACCAAACACCTCCACTCATATACCAACCTTCACCTCCTAGATATTCTCAACCCGCTACCGCTTATCACGCTTATAACACCCAGCCAACCTATTATCATTCACCTCCAACCCGTCAAAACTATCAAAAACCTAGACCCAATTTTGATCGTAGGCCTCCTAGACAATACACCCCTATTGCTGAACCCAATGACCATCTATATGAAAGGCTGAATGCTGCTGGATATGTCACCCCCATTCCTGCTATTGCCATGAAAAACTCTTCCCAGTAGGTCAACCCAAAAAAAACATGTGCGTACCATTTTGGCATGAAAGGTCATACTATTGATGAATGTCACACCCTGAAAGACAAGATTCAAATCCTGATTGATACCAAAGTTATACAAGCAAAGGAAGTCGCGCCAAATGTCCACAATAATCCCCTTCCAGATCATAGGGATGAAGCAGTAAATGTGATAGAAACTGATAAAGAATGGGATCTTGAGGGGTCGATTGGGCTCATTCGGGAAGGTGATGACCCTAAACCTACAGTCACACTCACTCCTATTGTGGTACAAATACAACCACCAGTTGAAGTTGAAGTAGCTACATCAGTCCCCTTTGAAATTGAAGTAACAACACCTGCGATTACACCGGCTCCATTTGAAGTGGAAGTATCCACACCCTTCATTGTGACAGTAGCACCCACACCTCTTTTCAAGTCCAATACCATACCTTGAGATTACGTTGTCGAAGCTAGAAGAAAGGGAAAAGCAAAGATGGAAGAATTTGGTGCCGCACAGGGGATGACCAGAACTAGAAGAATCTATACACCCAAAAATTTGGGAGGAACAAGCAAGGAAGCTTCTACCAAAAACTCGTCATTGAAACTGGTCCAGATGATCTCTAGAGGAAAGTAAAGGCAAGAGAATACTCTGTCGTTGATCATTTGAACAAGACTCCTGCCCGATATCCATCCTGTCGCTGCTGCAAAATTCTAAGGCGCATAAGAATGCTCTGATGAAGGTGTTGAATGAAGCTTATGTTCCCAACAACATCATCAGTGGAGAGATGGCCAATATGGTAGGTTAAGTACTAGAAAGTCACAAGATTAACTTCCACAAAGATGAACTACCACCTGAAGGATTAAGTCACAATAGTGCACTGCACATCACAGTACAGTTTGAGGACAAATTGATTGCCAGAGCCTTAATAGATGGGGGTTCAAGCTTCAATATTTGTCCATTGACTGCTCTAAAAAGGTTGGGTAAAGATTTCCATGAGATATGAGCAGGGAGTATGAATGTGAAGGCATTTGACGGGTCTCAAAGGACCACAATTGGGGAAATCAACCTTTGTTTTTAGATGGGCCCAACTTGGTTCGATGTTGATTTTCAAGTATTAGATATATCTGCTACGTAAAATCTTCTATTTGGGACGACCTTGGATACATGCCGCTGGAGCTGTGGCTTCAACGTTACACCAAGCCGTGAAGTTCGAATGGAACCATCAGAAGGTAATCATTCATGGAATGGAAGTAATCCCATTTATAGCAGTCAAACTGTCCCGGTTGTCGAGAATAAAAGAAGGTTGGGTAGAGAAACTTATCACTACATTGAGAGTGTCAATGCAATTAAGAAATATAAGTGGTGGAGAAGCAAAATAGAAAGCATACTGGCATGGTCAAGGTATGAACCCGACAAAGGGCTTGGGAAGAAACTCCAAGGCATTACCAAACCGATATAGTTGAAACGTCATGGCACAACTTTCGGGCTCGGATATCAGTATACATGGCAAGAATATGATGATTGGTCGTCTCCAAAGCATGGTCCATATTACCCTCTTGAGCAGCCTGTACCGCATCTAAGTCATACCTTTCACCAGCCGACACAATATGGGGATCTACGGAGGATAAAGCTTTGGTTGGGCTAAGGAACTTGTTTCTAGAAGACGAGGATATGGATTGCAATGTGATAGTTGAGGAGGAGGAGGAAGAAGGCCTTACCATTCAGCATATGGAGAAGGGGGTTGTTCTCAAGAATTGGACTGACACACCATCACGGGCCCGTCAAGTTCCTGGCATTACTATTTTTTACCTTGATAAACCAACGACTGTGACAGGTAATGAGACAACGCAACATAAGGATAGTGACTCATAAGAAGAGGATGAAATACATGAGGAAGTTATCAGAGAAGTTGAGAATTTTGAGAAAAAACCTAAGTCCAACCTGGACGAAACCGAGGTAATTAATTTAGAAGATTCTGAAACCATCAAAGAAACTCGCATAAGTATTCACCTATCACCATCAGAGAAAGAAAAATACACTCATTTCCTAAAAGAATATGTGGATATTTTTGCATGGTCATATAATGAAATGACTAGCCTGAGCACATCCATAGTGGCTCATAAGTTGCCTACCAATCCAATGTGTCCACCAGTGAAACAGAAACTCAGAAAGTTCAAACCAGACATAAACCTAAAAATCAAGGAAGAAGTCACTAAGTAGATCGAAGACAAAGTCATCAAAGTAGTTGAGTACCCAACCTAGTTAGCCGACATCGTACCGGTTTTGAAGAAAGATGGAAAGTCAAGGTATGTGTTGACTATCGGGATTTAAACAGAGCAAGTTCCAAGGATGATTTCCCAGTACCAAATATACACATTCTGATCGACAATCGCGCCAAAATCAAATTCGAATCCTTTGTAGATTTCTTCGCGAGCTTTCATCAGATTTTGATGGACGAAGAAGACGTAGAAAAAACAACGTTCATTACACCGTGGGGAGTGTACTGCTATAAAATGATGCCATTCGGTCTAAAGAATGCTGGGGACACCTACATCAGAGCCATGACGACCATCTTCCATGATATGATAAAAAAGAAAATAGAGGTGTATGTTGACGACGTCATCATCAAATCCAGGAGGGTCACAAATCACATAGCAGACTTGAGGAAGTTCTTTGATAGGCTACGGAGGTACAATCTAAAACTGAATCTCGCAAAATGTGCATTCGGGGTTCCTGCAGAAAAATTATTGGTATTCATCGTCAGCCACTAAGGAATCGAGTTGGACTCATCAAAAGTTAAAGCTATCCAAGAGTTACCACCACCGAAAAGCAAAAAGGACGTGATGAGTTTCCTGGGACCATGGAGACAGACTACATACGGTATGTTCAGAAATGCTGCCAATGCCAGATACATGCAAACATGATACGAGTGCCGCCAAACGAGCTTAATGCCACAAGATCACCTTGGCCTTTTACTGCCTGGGGAATTGATGTCATCGGCCCAATTGAGCCCACCTCTTCTAACGGCCACTAGTTCATTTTAGTAGGCATCAACTATTTCAATAAATGGGTTAAAGCTGCATCTTACAAAACTGTGACCAAGAAAGTCGTTGCAAATTTTGTCAAAGATCGTATTGTTTGTCGACTTGGAGTTCCCGAGTCCATCATCATTGATAATGCCGCGAATCTCAACAGTGATCTGATGAAAGCCATGTGTGAAACTTTCAAAATCAAGCACAAAAACTCCACAACATAAATGCCTCAAATGAACGGAGTCGTGGAAGCTGCCAACAAGAACATCAAGAAGATACTAAGGAAAATGGTAGAAAATCACAAGCAAAGGCACGAGAAGTTACCCTTTGCCCTATTGGGGTACCGTACAATAATACGTACATCAACTGGGGCAACACCCTATCTGCTGGTTTATGGTACCGAAACTGTCATTCCCACCGAGGTAGAAATTCCTTCTTTAAGGATCATACAAGAAGCTAAACTTAGTGATGCAGAATGGATAAGGAGCTGCTATGAGCAGCTACCCTCATAGATGGAAAAAGGATGAATGCAGTATATCACGGTCAGCTTTATCAAAACAGAATGTCTGGAGCTTTTAACAAAAAGGTCAAACCAAGATAATTCACACCAGGGCAGTTGGTGCTGAAGCGAATCCTCCTACATCAAGAAGAAGCCAAAGAGAAATTTTCACCTAACTAGCAAGGTCCTTTCATGGTTCATAGGGTACTAACAGGAGGATCACTCATACTTCCAGAGATGGATGGAGAAGTCTGGCCAAAACCTATCAATTTAGACTTAGTCAAGAGATACTATATTTCGATTATTTACATTCCTTCATCTGATGTAACTGAACTACGCTTGACCTGATTCCCGTTTGAGAGGGGATACGTAGGCAGCCCTGTGGGTTCATTCACATTTTAATAAAATCTTCATTTCCCCGAAACCAAAAACTGGGGTAGAATTTTGAGGAGGACGATCAAAATTCTGGAGCAAATCCAACTGAGGTCATCATATGCAAGACAATCAGAAATCGATTAAGTAACTGGGGCAGAATTTTGAGAAGGATTCTCAAAATTCCGGAACAAATCCAACAAATTTCGTTACATGTAGAACAACCGAAGGATCACTTACTAAACTAGGGCAAACTTTTAGTAGTACCCTAAAATTCTAATGCAACGAAGCCGCAATGTCTCTAAAAGTGTCACAATCATTAGTTCATCTAATTTACTTGATATTATACACCACCATATTTTATAAAATGATTCTATTCTATCAATAAGTGCATATTTTAGAAAACTTTATTTCTATGGCCGCTAGGTGTTACCCAGGGTAACTCGAATAGGGTCTCTAGAGCAAAGCAAAGCAAAACAAGCAGACAAAGACATGAAAGGATGAACCAACCTCCCCGCAAAACTCATGATTTTCCTTTGAATGCAGGGACAAGGAATAACCACAAGTACGTGTGACTTAAATCATTACCTTCATAACAACCGGACCGCCAAGCACACATATATCTCTAGCTAAGAATTATTATGCTCCTATTTGCTATTTATCCATATTTGTATAAGGCTAAGCATTGTCTTCTCTTTGCATGAGACTAAGCCCTGTCTCAAATCGTGCATGAGGCTAAGCCTTGCTTCCATATTTGAATAAGGCTAAGCGTTGCCTTCTCTTTGCATGAGACTAAGCCCTGTCTCAAATAGTGCATGAGGCTAAGCCCTGCCTCCATATTTGCATAAGGCTATGCATTACCTTCTCTTTGCATGAGACTAAGCCTTGTCTCAAATTGTGCATGAGGCTAAGCACTGCTTCTCTATTTGCATAAGGCTAAGCATCTCCTTCTCTTTGCTTGAGACTAAGCCCTGTCTCAACTCTTGCATGAGGCTAAGCCCTGCCTCTATATTTGTATAAGGCTAAGCACTGCCTTCTCTTTGCATAAGACTAAGCCTTGTCTCAAATCTTGCATGAAGCTAACCCATGCCTCTCTATTTGCATAAGGCTAAGCATTGCCTTCTCTTTGCATGAGACTAAGCATTGCCTCCCCAATTGTATAAGGCTAAACATTGCCTTCTCTCTGGATGAGACTAAGCCCTGTCTCAAATCGTGCATGAGGCTAAGCCCTGTCTCAATACTTGTATAAGGCTAAGCATTGCCTTCTCTCCACATGAGACTAAGCCTTGCCTCTATATTTTCATAAGGCTAAGCATTGCCTTCTCTTTGCATGAGACTAAGCCCTATCTCAAACCTTTCATGAGACTAAGTCGTGCCTCCCTATTTGCATAAGGCTAAGCAATGCATTCTCATGAGACGAAGCATTATGTCCTTCTGCATAAGTAGTGCTCTATTCTAAACATTGCATTATCTTCTTCTCCGAAGGCATCATCCTCATAGCCTGGAGACACCATGTCATGGCCTGAGGATCACTTAACACTACACATCATTTATACCTTGCCGTTATTTCAAACGTAACTGATTCCCATCAATTACTCGCCTTTACTCTATGACCGTTCAGATATCTACCATGTGATACATCCGTTATGCTTTAGATTATATTCATAACTATGCATAAGCCCATCCGATACTATCCTTCCCAAAAGAAACCCTTTCCAAAGCATACGACCGTTCCTATAACAATGCCACCGGTTCTATTCACCGTTGAGTCTAGAACTACACACGACCTGATTCCTGTAAAACTAGGGATATGTAGGTAGCTCAGAGACCAGGGTGCGGCCTATATTTTTTAAAACGCCCATTCGGTCAAAATCCGTTATTATTTCTTTACCCGACAACTCTTTCATCCTTCCCGGGTAAAGAGGAGCAGCTGTTGATACCCAATTTTTCCCTCATATATTTAAATATTTATATATATTTTAAAAATAGTGCACATGCATTATTATTAGATTTACAAACATGCACAAGTATTTTTATGATTTTTTCTATAATTTTAAAGGCTTTAAATCAATTTATTTCTTCATTTTTTATTACACAAATATCCAATAATTATCTCTTATAATTACATTTGCATTTTTAAGGCGAGAATTGCACATTTTGCAATAATAGCCCATATATATGCATAAATATATTATCTATACATAAAATGACTTTTTATATTTGCATAATGTTAAGTAATTATTTTAAATAATTTTCATGCACAAATGATATTTTTATTATTTATTAATTATTTTTATAAATTATTTTACTGATTTAATTGGGTATTTAAAATCTAGCCCCTTTCTAATTAATTTCGGACCTAGCCCAATTGTATACACCAACCCAATACCAATTACCCCGACCCAATTAAATCATCAGACCCAGAAACCCCTTAAATCGGGACCGTTGATCTCTATGATCAACGGTCCACCTTACATCTGCCTTTTTTTAACTTAACCAAACCCAACCCTAATCCCGATTATCCCATCTCTGCCGCCCCTAAATGCTCTCATCTCCTCACCATTCACCCTCTCAAACCCTAACCCGCCGTCACCATTTCCCATTTTGATTCCTATCAGAAATGGGATCCTCTTTTGATTCCCTGCCTTATTTAGCTTTACTTCTTTACTTGCTACCCGGTTTTGATGTTACTTAAGCTTATTTGCCTCAAAAGGCAAGTATATCTCAAGAGACTAGAATTCGATCTGGTTCAAAATTTCTCATATTTTGATTATTCCCGTCTATGGTTATCCCAAAACCTGTGATTACGAATATTTTTTGTATCTTTCAGTTAAGGTTTTGGATCTCTGGTTCAAACCAAATTTTGGTTCATTCTGGTTCGCTTTAATGTTATTATTTACCTTGTCACTCGTCGAATCTGTCTATTTTTGGTTTAACATTTACTTATCCTAAAACTAGGGTATAAGATCTTTCCAGATCTAAAATGACTTCTTATTTTTTTAGTATTTTTCCTTAATGTTTCAGTATATCTATCTATGTGTTTATAATTTCTTTACTATTTTTGACCGATTTCATTTACCCTAAAATTAGGGTTTTGATTTTTCAAAAAAAAAAAAAGAACCAAATCTGTTGTTTCATATTTGTGAATCTATTATAGTTCATACTTCCTTCATTACTTCTGATTGATTTCACTTACCCTAATTATTTCCATTTATATGTCTTTGTATTTCTACCTATTCTTAGGGTTTCGATTATTTAAGTATTCCTCTTAATGTTTCTGTCTATTTGTCCTTAACTCTGGCGTTGTTTGGTGACTAATTTTATTTAGCCCAAATTAGGGGTTTTGAAATCTTTACTGAAATTCCAGTCTTTCCTTTCTTGTATGGTACTGATATTTTCCTATTTTTGTTCAATTTACCTGTTCTCATTACCCCTACCTTATTTGATCCGGCATCTTGACTATTTGATTGAGTCTGTATAATACTTTCCTTAACCCGAATAGTACTAGCCTAATTTTATGCTATTATGACATGTTAATTGATTGAAACCGACTCTAATTGATTTTAAAGTTATTATCATGCCTTATTTGTGTAGGACTGATTCATTACCTTATTTGCCTATCTCATTGAGTATTATTTAAACCCCTCTCCCCTTTCCCCTCTAGGACAAAACTCGAACTCTCTGATTCTCACAAAACAAACTTAAGCTCTCTTTGTTCTCTCTTGTGTTCTGATTTCTGTACTGAGTGGTTATTGTTTGGCCGGCTAAAAGCCAAGGGCAAATTACTCTTAACTGTTATTGCACCTTTACATGCTTTCTTCTCAACTGGTATGCCCTAACCTTTGCGATTTCCTTCTCTATGCTTTGCTTGACTAGCTTGTTTCACTTCTCAGCATGATTCTGTCCTTCACCTGATTGTGTGATTCCATTTAGTGACATTGTTAACCTAGGACTAATTAGTTTTGAATAATATGAATCCTCTCATGGGTTAGCCTAAGGTTTAATCTGTTTCATGCATTGTTTGTTAATCCTCTACCTGTCCTGAACTTTGCACCCTATAAGCATGTAATCAAATAATTTTTATGCTTAACTCATATGTCCTGTCTATTCAATTCAAATATTTCTTCCTAATTGCTTCTATAACTTAGCCACGACTATTTCATATACTAGCATGAGTATTTAGCTTAATCAGATATCATCCTGTTTGAACTATGTGCTGAACATGAACCTTGTTTGCTTCCTGGTGCAGTTCTGCCTGCAACTCTGTGTTCTGAACTTTCCTTCTTCTAAAATTGAACCATTTTAAAATCTCCCATGTTCCTTTATGTACTGGTTTTAAAAAACCCTACTCTTAGTCATTTAGGTTTTCAATCACCCCAGTGTGAGCACCGCCTAGGATCCTTGAGACTCATTTGAACTCTGACACATTGGGACTGGTTTTCCAATCTTTTATGAACTATTTGCTGAATATGTGGTTCTGGTTTGAGCATTTCCCCGGGTCCCTGAGGCTCTTTGGGAACTTTGACACACTGGAATCCTGGTTTTAATGTGTCGTGGATGAATCATTGCTTTATTCCAAAGCTTTCATGTGGGAAGGCCTGGTTCCCAAGTTCATTTGGGATTATGAAGGCTCCCTATACGAAAAGCCTTTGACCTCGACTGCAACCACCCGGTTCTGTGCTCCCCTTCCGTTCTCTTACCGAGGAATTGGGTAGACTTTGCCCCCGATTATATCTGTACATGGATGTGTCAAAAACTTTGTTTGCCAAGTTATGGTGGAAGTTTAGGACATCAAAATATTTATGGTCCGACTTCATGTGGAATAAGTACTACAAAAAAGAGTTACCTACAGTGGTGCAATTTAGAGAGGGCTCTTATGTATGGAGAAAAATGTTGGAGACAAGAGAGGAAGTGGAACATGAAATTCTATGGGAGATGAATAGAGGATCTACAAACGTATGGCATGAAAACTGGATTGGAATTGGTGCTTTGTATCATGTACTACTTTCTTGATTTTCATAGTAATCAAGAACTACAAGAAGTAGCAGATTGAAGGATGCAGAAGGATGGAATGATCAACTGTTGGATCAAACTTTCCCAGAGGATATTGCTAAGCAAATAAGGCAGGAAGTGCACATTGATCATACTAATGACTTCTGGGATACACCTAGGTGGATGCCAACCCTTTCAGGTAACTTCTCAGTGACCAGTACCTGGCAAATATTGAGGCATAGAGCTACTACAAAGCAGATTACAAGCTAATGTGGGTTAAAGGACTATCTTTCAAGATAAATTTCTTGATATGGAGATTATGGCAAGGGAAACTGCCTACTGATGATTTATGAAGAATAAATGGGTACATAACATTGTCTAGATGTTGGTGTTGCCAGAATCCGGTGGAAGAGACATTTCAACACATTTTCCTAACAAGTATTACTGCTACTAGGGTTTGGAAGACCTTCCTTCAGCTGCATGTTTGATTGTTAATCTGGTGCATGTGCATTAAGTGATCAAAACATGGTGGAGTGCTAGATGTTGTGCGAAGCTTAGGTCATTATTTCAAGCAGTACCAACTATTATCACACGGGAGCTTTGGAAGAGGAGAAGTACCATGAAGAATAGAGGTAAAATATCATGTCATAGGGTGGCGCATGAAGTAAATAAAACATTATACTTCCTAGAAAAGGCGAGGTATCCTTGCCTCAGTAATATTCCATTCCTTTGGCCGGATATGATCACATATTTTGAAAACTATAAGCCTGTTGTTGTAACAAGAAAAGTAACTTGGCAGTACCCTTATGAAGGATGGTATAAATGCAACACTAATTGGGCTTCAATGGGTAATCCATGTCCTAGCTCATTTGGTTTTTGTGTGAGGGATTATTTGGGGGATATAGTGAATTCCAAGGCAGTGAAGATAGGAGATACTACCAACATTGTGGCTGAGTCTAAGGCAATTGTTGAAGGATTATCTTATTGTGTAGAACAACATATTCACCCTCTTATTATTGAAACTGATTAATTGGTGATAAAGATTAATGAAAGGGAATGGGAGTCTCCTTGTTATATTGGGGCAGAAGTGAAGAGAATAAAGGAGATGAAGAATAACTTCAATGTGATCTTTCAACATATGTTGAGGGAAGGCAATACCGTGGCAGATTTTTTAGCTAACCTTATTTTCTCTTTTGCAAGTACACTCAATTTTAGCTCATTCCATGACTTACGTACTGAAGGAAAGATATTAATCAACATGCACAAAGCTCATATTCTTGGCCTAAGGGCTAGGGTTGCTAAGAAAAGAGCTCCAGATTGATGGAAACTCTACTGATGATGTGGTCTGCTTGTGCTTCTCTTTGTTGCTCAATACTTATTCAGACAGTGTCAAACTATTTTCCAAAGGTATTAGCAATGTATACATGCTCAGCCTGGAGATAGAATGACACTGTATGGATCTCACAAGACAAGCAGGCAAGTAAATTTTCTTCTGGAAAGTTGCAAAAATGATCTTCTAGTACTAGTTGCTAAGGATTATCTTTGTATGCTCACTCCAACTCCTAGCGATGGTGGTAACTACACATGTGTTAAATGTATGTTTCTTGGTAAGTTATTGCATCTGCAAGCTGCCTGTGTGGAGTGTCTTCAAGACTGTATCATGTTTCAGTATATGGTATCATATCATGTTTCAGTGGTATTAGCATGTTATCATGCTCATTCTGGAGATGGTGTGGCACTATATAGAATTTTTAATGGAAGCAGGCAGGGATTGGTATTGCAAGTGCACATTTGTGCCTTAATGGATTCTATTGGTACTGCTATTAGACTGGAATGCAACTGTGTAACAATATAGGTGCATCATAAAAGGATCAGGAAGGAACCAAGTTGTAGTCAATTGATCTTATGGTTGGTGAACACAAGATATTCAGATTTAAAATGGGATTTGTGGATGACTTTTAAGAGGTGGTGTGACAGTCTTGAATCCACATTTGCCTTGTCCGTTGGAGTTCTATCATTAGGAATTGCATAACCTAGCGCCCGGTGAGAGCTTTGGAGGTGCTACTTTGTGGTTGTTGCCCTTAGCCTTTGGATTCAGTAACATTACTACTTTATGGAAGCCTGCATCCTATTATTATGTAATAGCTAGATCATTAGATTGGTTGTCATCATTTATTGTACTAGGTAGGGGTAGAGTACTCATTTTAGCTTTGTTTGGTCACCTTGTAAGACTTGCACCCATTTTGGATTTTTTTTTGTTTTATATATATATTAGCTATATTTGCTAAAGAAATATATATATACAGCTACAACTACACCTACACCGTTAGTTCTCCGGCAACGACGCCAAAATTTAATCACGCCCAACTCTAGTCCTAAAAAGGATAAGCGGTCACTCCAAATATAATCCGATTTAAAAGTCCAGAGTCGAATACCACAGAAAACTAAGGTTTCGCTACAACTGTTCACTATCACTAAGAAGGCAATCTCGAATAATTTCTAAGTTATAAATATTAAGATCAATATGTCTAACTAATAAATTAAAGTAATAAATTAATAACTAATGTTACTAAGGGTTGGAGACAAGATTAAGGAGACCTAGAGTTATGATTTCCCCAATTGTTAGAATCCTTCTCGCCACGTATTCTATAATTTCGCCTAATTATTCTCTAATGATCGTGAGCACTCAACTTATCGTAATTCTCTCTTGAGCAACCACAATAATGTACTAGTCATATTCTCTCGAATTACACTAGTTCGCACTTTTTCACCGCTCAGTATGATTACATCAAAGCTTCGTTATCTCTAATCCCACTTTTAAACTCGCCGTATTGATCTCTCATATACGTTAGGAGCGACGTTGTTCAATAACCACCTAAATATATACTCTTTTTCAAGCAATACATAATAAATAGGCACCGTTAATTGAGAAATTTTTAATTAACTAAAATAAGCACGTAGTTGAACAAATAGAAAATTCAAAGACTCAATTATATCTAAACGTACCAAGAATTCATCCTACAAAAGGTTCCATCAAAATCCTAGGTAACAAAATTGGCTACTCATAAAAGTATGTAAAAGTACAATATTAAAATTCATAACCAATAATGGAAATAAGAAGAAGAAAGTGAAAAACTCGTAGAAGAATTCTCCGCTTTGCTCCTTGTGTATTCTAGCATCCTTAGGTCGAATCCCCCTTCAGAAGTGAGTTTAAAGACTATTTATATGGGATAGGGTTAGCATGGGGCGAAATAATACAAGTCAACTTTGGAACAAACTTTTCAAGTTAGCTCGTTCACTTTCTCATGCGCAGGCGAGAGTGAATGAGCGAAGTACTTCTCTTTTTCTTTTCTTTCCAAATCTATTGTGCACTTCCACGCCTTTTTAGCTTAGTTCACTGGTTTTTTTTTTCAAGCTTTCCTCAGATATCTATCGCTTTCTCGTGTGCACGTTGCAACGTTCTTCTTTTGTCTTTTTGTCCCGAATCAACTTCTTTTGCTCACCTTTCGTCCAACTTACTTCTACATATAAGAATGCATGTTATGAGCATAATTCACTACAAAAACTCATGTAACCTCCCACATTCACACAAGCTATGAGATGAAAGTACACCCAAAAATATGCATTTTTCACCATTTATTTGAGTTCAATTATGGATATGGGCAGAGAAATCTCTTAACGTCACGCAACCAAATTAACAAGAAAATTTCATCGTAAAAAACACACACACACACACAATTTCACTAAAATAAGCCCAACCAATTCCCACTCATCCAAATGCCGATGAAAAAACTTTTTCTAAGCAGACCAATATAAGAAAAGTTCTTCATTTTTCTCTTTTAAAAAAAAATAAATAAATATTTATTTGATCTTTACTTCTCTGACTTTGCATACTTTCTCTATATATAAAAGGCAAGATCGGTGCACTAAACTCGTGCTATTCCTGCAATTCTCTATATTTTCTACACGTATAAAACTCCAAGAAGCCTAGTTAAACATGAGTTCCTAGTTTAAAAAATTGTAAATATTAAAGACAACTGATTTAATGGAATATATATAGCTTATTGTAACCCTTTCTAATACACTGATTTCTTAATCTAGAATGCATTTCCATTTAATGGCTTGAGTTCTCAGTCTTGTCACTCCAAATTTAAAATCATGGCCAATTTAATTGAATGGATCAAATTAATATGGTTTCCAGACTTTAATTTTATAGGAACCCTCACCTAATCTTGATTAGGATCATAGGCAAGAAATGATGTTTGGATATATAAATTATAAAATAAACATGCAAATGTAGGATTTGAATTTTATGGGTTATAAATTCTAGGATCAATTATTATTAACTGAGTTTTAAATTTAATTTTTGTATATATTAATAAAATACAAATATAATTTAGACTAAAGTTACTGAATTAGTAACCATTACCTAACCTAGCTCTGCCCAATTTACTCGATACTTTAATTTCACTCGTAGTCTCAATTTCATATTCAATGAGAGTCGTAGTCGTATTTGACCCCCTAATTATCAATTACCAATTGATTTCATATTGATGAAATGCTTAAATAGACAGGAAAAAATTGCTAAACAAAGATCACGGTCCTTTTTATTATTCCTTTTGTCCCATGTTAGTTGTCATAATTCGTTTTCGAGAGTTAAACTATGTGCTTTTATTAAAACTTTTAATTTTTTTATCTTATTGATATAAATTTTTCTACAACTTATAATACTTTTCGTATAATTTTTCAATATCTAAATTTTAATTTTAAAATATTTAATTGATTTAATCCAATGGTGACAGTCTCTACGTGAAGTAAGACTCTAGAAGTTGAAGGAAATTGCGTTTGCGTGTTTTTATTATTAAAATATTAAAATCAACTTATACTTGATTGAAAAACATAAAACATCATTATAAATGGATTTGGTTCTTTTCTTCTAGATGCTATAAGATTCGTTTATTTGTTACGTATAAACTTGGGTGGAATCAAAAAATTAAATTTCCACAAATATATAACACGCTAAACAATCAATTGCTTTACTTGGAATAAATTGTTAGAAAAGTAAAAAGATTTTTTTAATATAGGTTTGGTCGTAGTGAATTATTTATGAAATCTCAAAGTAAAGTAACATATACTTTATCCAGTCATATACGAGTTTTATTTTCTTTTTGGGAAGCTATTGAACCTAATGACCTTACAATTTAGAGATGTTGCTTGTGTCACTTAAACTAAGTATAATTATATTAATAATTTATTATTCATCTAATTAATAATAAAGATGAGTGCAATAATATTATGGTAAAAATCTCCTAAGATAAGGCTAGATAGTACCGATATTTGACTTTTAATTGTTAAGCTTCCATGTCATTTTCAATCACATTTTTTTTGGTTAATAGAAAAATTCCTTCAACAGTTGAAAATAATTAAATAGCCGTTTGGACATAAAATTGTGAAATTCCGGATAAAATTAAAAAAGAAATTCAAGTGAAAACGGTATTTGAAAATTATATTCGTGTTTGGACATGAATACAATTCGAAGTTGTTTTTGAATTTTTGTGAGTGATTTGAAGTAAAATTTTTGAAAAATAGTTTTTTGGAGTTTTTCAAATTTCTGAAAAATTCGGAAATTCAACTTCAAGTTAAATTTTCATGGCCCAATATTTATTCCGAAAAAAGTAAAAAAAAATAAATCGAAAAATGTAAAAAAAAAAAAAAAAAAATTATGGCCAAACAGGCCCTAAGTAACGAGGTTTCTTAATTCTTCATATATTTAAAGTTGTCTGTAAGTCTTTAGTTTTTTCAAATTCTCTACAGATATTTATTATCTCTATATAAGCTTCTTGCTCTTGTATTTAATTTCTGTATTCCGAAAAACGTTGAAGTATGTCAGTCGATAAATCAACTAAGTATTTCAATATATAAAGCTATCAAAAGATTCCAAAGCAACCCTTTTCCACCGAAGGGTACGATAGAATAAATGAATCTCGAGTTAGAGTTATGAGAATTGATAAAGTCATAATAGAGTATATCACAGAGTTTCTTGTTTGACCAAAAAGTTAAGCTTTTTGCTAAATTAATTAATGAAGAAAATAAAGGATAAGTCTTAGCCAAGGATAATTAATTCTAGATCTAAGCACATTGAATAAGAGAATAAGATATAATCAAGCTTATAAACTTTTTGGATCATACAAGATATCAAATATAGATGATAGGCTTACATTCTTAACATATTAACCCGTGATGTAATGATAAAGACGGAAAAGATGGAATGCCATCGACAGTAATGAGATCTATCTTTATTAATTCAATAATCACGATTACAAAGATTTGTATTCACTATCTAAACCTTTTCTTGGTTTTCTTCACCCCTTCTCTCTCTAGGAGAGGAAGCCCATTTTTCTTCTCTCTCTCTCTCTCTCTCTCTCTCTCTATATATATATATATATATATATATATATATATATATTATCAGTATTCTCTTTTGTCTAACGGTCCTTAGCCAGAATTCATTCATCCCTTGATTGTACTTTACGTCGCTTCCCTTAAGTATCACGACATTTACTTTGTCGTACAAGCTTTCTGATGGCTCGATTTTGGCAGTGGCCGAGACACTCATCGTTGTTACGCTTGTGGGTACGACCATGGCTTAGTGACCCCTTACCATTCTCTTTAGCGCTAATCTACGTGTGGTCAGATTTTGACCCATACAGTTAGTCCCTCCGCCCGTTGGGGTCACCTCTTGGCGAGCTCGATGGACGGACTCTGTCGATCCAAAAATTGGGAGAAATCTGAATGTTTTATACGAGGGACGAGCACCTCATGGCGAGGCAGCGACATGACATTTCGAGAGCTGCAACAGACCGTCATGTCAGTTCAGAATGTCATCGATATTCCCCATGCGTCATTATGGTGCATGTATTCTAGGTATTGTGTCATTTCCCGTGCCCTTCTGTTTTCTAACTAGCAGCTCTTGGTTTTTCTGCTCAAGGCATCTATATCCCTATAAATAGGGAAGAGCCTCTCATTTGAATGTTACGCTTTCCAACTACTTAAGAAAGAAATTCACAAATCTTCTCCTCCTTCTTTAGTCTATCATATTTCTGCTTCTGCTAGCATTCGCTGTGATCATTGTCTTTTTCCTTCGCCATTTTCGTTTATTTCAATTAAAGAGAAAAAATGCTAATGCTTCTTCCCACTCTAATAAAGCTGTAGGTGCTCCGGTGCCGGAAAATGACATATCCTTACTCGAAGAGGGAGTGGGAGTGGTGAAGACGAGGGTTTGCCGACGGTGGATGAGGTGATTCCCCTGCACGGGGAAGGCGAGGACTGATTTTAACAGCCCTGCCGGAGATAAGCCGAAGCCTGTTCCTTCCAAGATGGATACTGCAGTGCTCACGGCATTCAAAGCCAAATAGGGGATCCCTTATCACATTGAAATGGTGTCGGCAGATCAGGACATAGTGCATTTACACTACTCCGGCTACTGCGTGTTTTACGCATATCCCTTTGTTATTGGGTACACTCTTCCCATTCCTTCCATAGAAGTAGATTTATGCCGCTTCTATAAGGTATGTCCATCTCAACTCTCTTCGTATCGTACAAGCTTTTCCTCATGCTCATCAAGTATGCGGAGCTGGTCGACCGAGGAATTTCTCTAGGGCACATGCTCCACCTCTTCGCCCCCTATTTTTTTCGGGGTACGATGATTCATATGCGTCATCGAGGAACCAAAAGTTTGGTGGTGAAGATGGATGATAAGGCCAATCGCCGCTTTTGGGAGAGCTTCTTCTATGTCCAAACAGAGCATGTCGTGTCGAACCCAGCAGGGTTTCCTGAGATGTGGAATTTCGCTCGTGAGTTTTCCTTTCTGTTTACTTAATGCACTTTTTCTTAAAATGGTCGTCGGTCGTCTCCCTTTAATGTCTTAATTGAGGATTTGCTTTTTTTTTGTAGCCGAGAGAATACCCTCTCCCCCTCCCCCCCCCCCCCCCGTTGGTCGCTGATATCCACGAGTGGGTGAGCGCAATTCTCCCCCACACGATAGGGATTGGTGAATGGGCGCAAGCCTCTTATCGGTGAGTTAGCTCGTTGTGGTCTTGCTTTGTTCTTTGCTCCGTAGTTTCTTTAACCTCCTTGTTATATGATCAAATCCCTTATATTTGATAGATCAGAGAGGAGTAAGAAGGATGAGGGCTCCTGCGCTTGCATTCCATCAACTGGCTCCCTCCGCCCGGCCCGCACCAAGAGCTACTGCAGGCGAGGGCGTAGAGATTCTGTCCGCTCGTCAGACTGCGCCTGTGACCGAAACCGTACGCTTGGAGGTTACTCTTCAACCGGAGACTCCCGTCCCCACAGTCCGTTCAATGGGTAAATATTTTCGCGTCGGTAGTGGAGAGGCCCCATCGAAGAGGTGAAGGGTAGTGTTGGAAGGGGCTTCTTTAGCCGAAACGCCCTCGAGGCGACCATACTTTGGCGGTATCTGAAGCTGGTGGTGACACCAACTAGGGTGCATAGGTAATGCCTATTCCGATTGCGAAACAGACCACCACGGCGGGGAGGACAGAGTTTGGGGGCTGCCGTGGTTGTTCCGAGCAGACCCTCGTCATCTCGGTAGAACCGTGCCCTTCTTTGTCAAATGAGAGGGGGAAGGGCGTCATTGTTAAGGATTATGAATCCGACTCTGACATTGACTCTGAGGATATGAGGATGTTCGAGGAGGGCTTTACCAGAACTGAGGTAAGGGCGGAAGGCCCTTCCCGCATACTCGTAATTCCGTCGGATTTCAACCTGCTGCAGGGAATGGTGGATTTGGTACCACAGTTCGATCTTCTATGCTCCGCCGTTGAAAGTGGATCTCTTTAGAAGGTCAGTGATTTTGGGTTGTCATACGGTTTGGCCGTGATGGCCCTAGGGTGAGTTCCCTTTTGTTTTCTATGTTTTGTGACCTTTGTCTTTACTGACTCTTCCTGTCCTCTCTTTTTTTTGACTTACATGCTGGAGATCGAGAGTGCTCGTAGGACTGAGACGCCGGTTGAGATTTTTCTGAAAATGGCCGAGAAGTATTGACAGTATCACAACAGGTGCCGTGAGATGCACGAGCAGCTTAGAGCGAGTGCTAGTACCTAGTTCGCTAGGGAGGAGCTGAAGAAAAGAGACGAGGAACTGATGTGGTCTATCCGCAGATGCAGTAAGCTTGAAGAGCTACTTCACGCCAAAGACGAGGAGCTCGAGGTGGGCAAAGGGGTTGTCGCAGAGTGCGAGGACCTTCAGGCGATGGTGCTGTCTTTACGAGCTGAGCTTGAGCAAAATGCTACTAGAGTCAACGCTCTCAGTGCAGAATGGACAGAGAAGGTGGCCGAGTTAGAAAAGAAAGTGGCCTAGTTGGAGAGAGTCAAGGGTGCTCGAGTGTCGGCTTTGGTGAGGGCGGCGGCGCTATAAGACATTATCTGCGTCCTCAAGTCTGAGAAAGAATCTGAGAGGGAGACGGCCACGCTGAGGGAGGCATGGCTTGAGGAGCGGATTGGTGAACTTGATCGGGATACTTCGAGCTTGGGGGACTGAGTTACGTCTCTTGAGGTCGAGAAGGCGCAGTTATTGGCTCAAGCTCCCCCTCAAGAGTTCGCTTTGGATATTGTTCCCTGCCGTATGTATGAGCTATGGGTTCATGTTGAGGCCCAACATGATATATATAAAGGTTTGTGGGTGGCAGAGAGCGTTCCTGAGGCCGCCTTTGAAGATGCTCGGGTGAAGGCACGCGAGGCTCATCTCGCTTGTGGTTATGACCCTGCGACACCGGAGGCTGGTTAGGGTGTTGAGATTAAATATGAGCTTCCTTCTGACAACGATGATGCTGGGGAGGACGGCGGTGGAGTCCCAGTTTACCTAGTCATTTCTTTGCTCGACCCGGAGAGGCTGTGATCGAGATAAGCGACGAACTTATTGCTTGAGCTTCTGGGTAACCTAGGACTAAACGAAGCTCAGACGTGATTCGCAATATTTAGTCGGCTGAATTGGCGTAAGATTGTCATGGAAAATATACATGCAAGCTTTTCGAGCTCAAGTTCCGCTAATGTCGGAGGGACTATACGTTCCACGGGCTCATTGTTTAGACCTAGCTCATGGAGATTTTCTTAATAATACCAGCTTCTTTTGAGCCGTTTGTCTGTTATTTTGCAGTACGATATGGTGTGGAGGATTTTACTTGGTGCGTTCGGTGGCATTTGTTCTTTGTTCGTGTACTTGTGAGAATGCTCGTATTCCTTGTCCGTCCCAAAAAGAGAAAAACGACAAGTTAGATCCAAATGATATCGCCTGTTACCTTGACCTGGTAAGTCGGCGAGGGGGGGGGGGGCGCTGAAAGGTGACCCATTCCGTCCCGTACTTCAAATTTTGCAACCCCATGTTTGGCTTCGCCGTTTATCAAGTTTAGGCTTCTTATGGCTGAACTTACCTTGCCCGTCGGGATCTCAAGCTTGAGTCTCGACTTGACCCCATCCGATGTGTGCAGATAACAAGGGAACCATGATATACCCTATACATAAATTACAATTGTGTACAAAAATAAAGCAGGATAAGTCGGTTATTTCAAAAAATCATACAGTAGGCTATCGTCCCTTCCTAAGAGGTGGAAGTTTAGATCGACATATAACGTTAATACGACAAATACGTTTGCGGGCGTGCTAAGTGCGTAGTGGCCGTAATCCCACTTTGAGTACTCGCACGACGTGCCGAACCCATCGTTATAGGCGAGGCGTGGGTTTTGATTATACATCGAACCTAATTTCGATTTCATGTAGATATCTGACCTAGATTGGTTTGGTTGTCTCAAAAGCTTATCTATCACTTTTTCAAGTTGGTGTTTATACCGAGATGGTGAGGCTATGACAGCCGGGAAGTGATACTTTAGCTGGTTTTAGATCTAAAGGAAACTAAAATTTTGGCTAAGAAATCCCCACAAATGGCGCCAAATTGTTTGACCAAAAAGTGTTAAGCTTTTTGCTAAACTAATTAATGAAGAAAATAAAGGATAAATCTTATTCAAAGATAATTAACTCTAGATCTAAGCATATTGAATAAGAGAATAAGATATAATCAAGCTTATAAACTTTTTGGGATCATACAAGATATCAAATATAGATGATAGACTTATATTCTTGACATATTAACCCGTGATGTAATGATAAAGACGAAAAAGATGGAATGCCATCGACAGTAACGAGATCTATCTTTGTTGATTCAATAATCACAATTATAGAGATTTGTAGTCACTATCTAAACATTTTCTTGGTTTTCTTCACCTCTCGCTAGGAGAAGAAGCCCATTTTTCTTGTCTTCTTACCTCCTATATATATTATCAGTATTCCCTTTTGTCCAACGGTCCTTAGCCAGAATGCCTTCATCTCTTGTTTGTACTTTACGTCGCTTCCCTTAAGTATCACGATATTTACTTTGCCGTACAAGCTTTCTGATGGCTCGATCTCGGCAGTGTTATTACGCCTTGTAGATGTGACCACGGCTTAGTCGACCCCTTACCATTTCCTTTAGCGCTAATCTACGTGTGGTCAGATTTTGACCCATACACTTCTCGTAGACTTTTTTTTCTTCTTCCTATTTTGATTTTTTCTTAATTATAACATATGATTGCACTGATTTTAATTAAAAGGCGTAACATGTAATTAAGAACAAATCACTTTCTTGTAATTATGTGCACATAATATCATCAACTACAATTGAACCAAGTATTTTGCATGTCAACTTCAATAATTTAATATCGATTTTCTTGATTTTATCCTTTAAAAGCTCTTGTACTATATATTATACATTTATGTTTGATAAGGCTGACATGTAGGCCGTGCCCGAGCCTAAGTGGGCTTCGTGGACCGGTCCTAAGTGGACCTGGTCCCAACTTAAACGGGCTTCGCAGGCTTTTTGTAGGAACCGGTCCAGGACAGGCTCCATGAACTAATGGTCCCAGACTAAGTGGGAGGGTCCCGGGCCTAAGTGGGCCCAACGAATACTTTAATTTTTTTTATAGAAGTTAGGGGAAAATGGTAATAAAATATCTAAGGCAATTCCTTGTAAATTATATTATAAAATTGTGACCTAAATCTTTTAATTCAAATTTAAAGATAAAAATATTATAAAGAGATATTCAAAGCAATGCGTTATAATTTTATTATAGCATTAAAAAAAATATGGCAATGTCTTTCTTCCCCCTATGGAATGAGCACAACAAGGTGCTAATACCACCATTGAGAAGAAAAGGAAACTAGTCAAGATGTGCCAAAATACAAGTTGCATATTAATTTTTGTTCATACAAGTTACATGGTATCTCTTACAAATTTCATAAATCCTTCAAGGTCCGGAGGAATTTTCGTTGGTGGTGGAGGAAAAGTAGCTTGGTCATCACCACTTCTGTGCGAAGCAGCATCCCCTGCAAGTTCAGCTAGCATTTCTTCGTAAGCTTCGTCTACCTCTTGTTATGATTCAGCAAGTCTAAAATTTCTTCTTTCCGAATGGATCCAATCTCTGAAAAGTACTGATTTTTCCAAGCTCTCCCTCATAGACGCTCTATAATCACCGAGTTGAAGTCTTGCATGACTGAAAGCGCTCTCCGGTGCCACTGTTGAAGCTTGAATAGTTAAAATGTCTCGGGCCATCTTTGAAAGAATCAAAAAGTATTTTTCTTTGTCTTTCTACCATTTTAAAATATTAAAGGAGCCATCGGGATTCACTTCCTCAATTTCCTATGACAAATAAACTTTAAGCTCATTTAGTTGTGAAAAATCACTAGTACTAGAACCTTGAGAACCCCTGAACCCCACCCAAGCACTAAGTGCTCTTACTCCCGCAGGTTTTTTAGATGATCGAGAACTAGAAGAAGAAGGAGTTGAAATATTTAGTCTAGCATGATCTAATGCAACTTGATAAGCATTATAAATAGTTTTAGCATTTATTTTAATTGAGGCTATTACGTCCGGAAGTTTAGACAACTCCTCATCTTCAAGTGTTAAACCATTATAAACAGTTTCATACCAAAATTGAGGACCTCCTAATTTCATAGTAGGATTTAATAAGGTATCAACACCATAAATAGGGGGAATAGGAAAAATATATTTAAACTTTTTCTCATAGAATCAATAGGAAGTTGATAAATTCTCCCACCCTCTAAAAAATGATCAAACAAATTTGCAAGTTCTGCAATATAAACTAAACAGTTAGAAATAGTAAGATAATATTGCCCAGAAAATTCATTTGTAGTGATATGAAATTTTTCTAAAATATCTACAAGCATTTTAACATTAGCCCAATTCGCATTTGTAAGGTGTCATCATCATCACTTACATGAGCATTAAACGTTGAGTTTATGGATTTCCTATATTCATATGCAACAACTAAACTTTCATACATGTAATTCCATCTAGATGGACAAGGTTTAGGAACCTTTCTTTCTCTTAGGCCAAATTCATCGCATCTTTTAAAATATTCTCTAAGTCTACTTCTGCTGTTTGAATAAAAATGCCAATTAAGAGCCATTTTAACCTTTTCAATTTCAACATATAAAATTCTCATACCATCACCCACAATTAAATGGTAAATATGACAAATCCATGTAACATGAAAAATATTACTAAATGCAGGACTTAGATAGTGGTAAGCAATGCTACATCATTTGTGTTACTAGTAGCATTATTCATTGAAACTGGTATTATTTTATCACTAATGCAAAAATATCTATAAATATCCGTAACCGTGCTAGAAATAAACTGTCTTATGTGATGTGAATTAATTATTCTATAAGCAATAATGCACTTTTGCATTATCCATTCCTCATCAATCCAATGATTGGTAACAGTAATGTAATCACAGTCATTACTACTTCTGCCAATATCAGTTGTAATAGCAACACGATACTTTATACGAGTAAATAAATAGCACAAATATTTTTCATATTGATGTTTATATTTATAAATATCTCTCTTTACGGTTGTGCGAGGAAAACCTTTATAAGTAGGATTAAAAGCTTTTCTAATATAATGCACAAAGTGAGAGTTAGAAGAAAAACTATAGGATAAGCACATAACAATAACTATTTTTGCCAATTCTTCCCGATCTTTTGGATCATAATATAAAATACTACCGGTAACAATATTAATTTTCGGTTGAAATTGATTTGACCCAGTACTAATGTTAGCCTGACTAGGTACACTTTTCCCCTCGACCAAAACTTTCATACGAAGATATCTAACTTTATCGTGAGGGTGTAGCAATATGTGTCTAGCCAAACTTTTTGCCCCTACCTCCACTCCCCTCCCCCTCCCCCCCTCCCTCCAACATATTTAAAAGCTAACTCTCGGCCACAAGTTTTATACTTAACCCTATTTAAAAATGTCAAACAACAAATATTTCTGCCCGTCTAGAAGATTATCTACAAAAAGTAGGGGCAGTAACAAGAGGGTCAGACGGGGCATCATTTGGATTATTATTAGTTGGGTTAACTTCATGAGCAGGACTAGTGGGTGTATCGGCATCCTGTTCCGTTTTATCAAAATCTTTTTCTTCATCATCATTTTCATCAATAGTTGGATTACCATAAAGAACATTCATATATTCATGGTTTAATTGTTCACCGGGTGTAATATTATGGAAAAATTGACCCTCGGTAAATTGTAATAAACTATTATTGCTATCATGAATAGTAGGTGTAGGATGGGTAACAAGTTTGGGTCGGGGAGCCGGGGGTAGTGGAGGGGGAACAGATTGGCCACTAGATTCACAACTATTGGATTTTTCCTTATTTTTACTAAATATTGTTTAAGGAATAAGCCATCTTAATTAATCAAGCAATACAAAGTAAATAAAACAAACAAAATTATTAATATTAAAATTTAAGAGTTGGAATGAATTTACCGAATTGTTGAACAACTTGTTGAAAATTAATTATTGTTGAAGACTTCAAACAAAAATTTTCACAAATTGTAACAATTAAGTAAGCAATTATTGAAGAAAATTAGAGAGAGATTGATGATTTTGTGAGAAATATAAAAGAATGAGGGGGTATTTATAGTTGAAAAATATGGAAAAAATATAATTATAAAAAGTTTGGAGTTAAACAAAGTTGGGGGAGGGGGAGATTAAACAACTATTTTGTAAATAGCCAACGCCTATTTTGGCAGAGAAAATGGCTAAATTTTAAATACCCAAACGGGCAGATTTGTTTTAAAATTATGGCCCTTGGGACCGTTTAGGCCCGCTAGGACCGGTCTGGTCCCGATCTCAAACGGCCCGTTCTCGTGGGCCTCAAACTAAGGACCAACCCACTTGCCAGGCCTACCTCCCTGGTTGCGGTCTTAAACGGTTCAGCCCGTGTAGGCCCACTACCCACACGGGCCGCGATCATGGACCAGTCCTGATCCTAGACCGGCCCACTTGCCAGCCTTACCGTTGGATGACAACTATTTGTACGAATGGTTAATTCTTCTCAAATCATAGAAACACGAAGATGTTTAGTGTTTTTCCTTTACTTGTTTTTACTCGTCTCTTATAGCCTGTTTGGCCAAGCTTCTTCCCAAGCCAAATGTATTTTTCTTTTTTTTTTAAAAAAAAATTACTTTTTTTCCTCAATTTGAGGTGTTTGGCCAAGTTTTTTTTTTTTGGAAAAAAGATATTTTTGGCTAGAAGCAGAAGCAGTTTTGACTTTTCTTCCTACCAAAAATACCCTTAGCAAAATATTATATATACCAAAATAACCTTACTTAGTTAAACTATTAAGTAATATATAATGAATTTTGGGATGAACTTTCATATTCATTGAATATTTTAAGATATATTCAAATTATCTTAAAAGAATAAAGTACGTTTTAATTTTGTTTTTATATTTTACTTAAATAAAAGAAAAAATCTTAATTATTATCTTTAATAATAAATATTTATGACTGTTTATTGACTTACATAACATTAACTATTAAGCAAATCTAATCATGTCCTTATTCGTAATTTGCCACTTAAAAAGTAATTTTTGAAAAGCTTGGCCAAACACAAGTTGTTGTTCAAAAGTGCTTTCACCAAACACAAACTGCTTTTCTCCAAAAATATATTTTCAAAAAGCACTTTTAAAAAAAGAACTTCTCAAAATAAGCTGATTTTTCCAGTTTGGCGAAAAAATGACTATTAGTTTATCACTTTTATAATAGAGATAATACATAATTACCCAGTTGGGGTAGTCCTCTTTACCAAATACACCATCATATGTTGTGGGGACCCTGTCACGACCCAAAATCCACTAAAGGTCATGATGGCATCGGACACCGCTGTCAGGCAAGCCAACATCAAGGAGATAATTAGATTCCCATTTTAGGTATTTACTGAAATAATTTCTTTTTTACATTAAACAATAAATAATGAAATTCACTGAAATAATGATTATGTCTTTAACAATTTAATATTGAATAATCCTATAATCATCCTAGAACTCGGCGTCACAAGTGCATGAGCAATTTCTAGGAAATAAAGTACAACATGATAACTGACCGGAATACAATTGGACAGAAAGAACTACTATACTCTAAGGATACTCTGCTGGTCGCGGGTCGTCTCGAGAGGAGCAGCTCACTTAAGTCTTCGTATCAACCATGCTGCTGCGTCAAACTAGGCCGCTAGGTATGCATGCGCCTGTGCAACAAAAATACATAGCAAGTGTAGTATGAGTACGAAAACAACGTGTACCCAGTAAGTATCTCGTCTAATCTTGAAGAAGTAGAGACGAGAGGTCGACTTCGACACTTGCTAGTGGTCCAACAATGATATATCAATAGTATAATAAATCGAAGATTTTATAAAAATGGTTGTAACTCAATAGCATGGAGCAAGTAAATAGTTCTTTAATTAATAGGGAATATCCAAATTCATTTTCAAATTCATTTTTCATCATTTATACATTTATGTCAAGACAAGGAGGCAATATCGTCATTTACTATTTGCAATTCAAGCAAATACAAGCATGCGCAAATCATGCCAAGGTCGTACGGCCCGATCCAACAATATTTAAATTGTGCACTGCCAGAGGGTCGAATGGCGAAAACTATAAATGCATCTATTACCCCGCTTGCAAATCATACATGCGATGCGGTCAAATATAACTAAACACAACAAACAGTCAATCAAGAATTCATCAGGGAACAATTATTCAAGGAAAAGCAATTTCTCTATTAAAAGTTCAGAAAAATGATGTCTAGCCTTTTATAAATTTATCTATAAAGTTAGATATGTTTTAAGCATTTAAATTGACAACAAGATTGCAGATATTTACAAGTAAAGCGTGCTTTTGGGTTCCTAGACTACCCGGACTTAAGCCTAATAGTAGCTACGCACGGACTCTTGTTACCTCGTGCGTACGTAGCCCCCACAATAGTAGCACATTGTTAATTATTTTGCCTATGGGGACAATTCCCTCTTACAAGATTAGAAAGGACACTCGCCTCGCTCCGAAGTTCCATAATTGACTTCCAAGCCCTTCCGAAGACTCAAATCGATGCACAACGCTCCAAAACTAGCCAATAATTATGCAAACCCGTTAATATATGCTCAATT
Organism: Nicotiana sylvestris; assembly: GCF_000393655.2. Taxonomy (NCBI): domain Eukaryota; kingdom Viridiplantae; phylum Streptophyta; class Magnoliopsida; order Solanales; family Solanaceae; genus Nicotiana; species Nicotiana sylvestris. The sequence goes on from NC_091057.1 coordinate 28,553,066, forward strand.
ACTCATAATAATCCAATTTATAGTAATTTCTAACCCCCATCGAAAAGTTAACAAAATCACCCTCAGGCCCACGTGCCCGGATTCCAAAAGTTTTCGAAGATAAAGTTTACCCATAACCTCACGACTCAAATATGTCATTTATTCTCAATTTCATGCCCAAATTTATGGTAACAATCCAAAAATACCAAATCTTAGGTTCCCACCAAACCCCACAATTTTCCACTAATTTCCATGCTCAAATCCGTATATATTCATGTATTTAACTCAAAACTGGTATAAACCATTTACCTCTTACTTGGTGGTGAAAATGGCACCTCAAAGTTGCTCCAAAATCGGCTCCCATTGAAGAAATGGAGTTGAAATGAGCCAAACTCCCGATTTAAAGAACCTCACTGCCTCTAGCATTTCCGCACCTGCAGTCACTCGACAGCTTCTGCGATTCTGCATGTGCGGCCCTACTATCGCTCCTGCGGTTTCTCACCAGGATGCCCTTTCTGCTTCTGCACTATCCTACCGCAAGTGCGGTCCTGCTTCTGCGGCTATATGACCGCATCTGCGGTCTCTTCACTTCTGGCCCAACACTGCATCTGCATCCCCATGGCCACTTCTACGGCTCTGCACCTGCAGCCCAAGTTTCGCAGGTGCGGTTACACCAGAAGGTAGCTGCTTCATTCCTTTTTCAAATTCCAAATTTGATTCTTTAGCCATCCGGAATCCACCCGAGGCCCCTAGGACCCCGACCAATCATGCCAACCAGCCCCAAAACATAATGCAGACCTACTCGAGGCCTCAAATCACATCAAACAACGTCGAAATCACGAATCACACTCCATTTCAATCTTGATGAACTTTAGAACTTCGAACTTCTTTATTCGCCTCAAATTTTGCACACAAGTCTTTAGAACTTCAAATCACGTCCTATTTGCCTCAAATTTTGCAGACAAGTCATATTTGATATTACCGACCTACTTCAACTTCCGAAATTAGAATACGACCCCGATATCAAAACGTCCACTTCCGGTCAAACTTCTCAAAAACCTTAAAATTTCTAACTTTAGCCAAATGAACCCAAAATAACTTACAGGCCTCCAAATTCACTTCCGATCACGCTCGCAATACCAGAATCACCATACAGAGCTATTCCCAGACTCGAAATCTCAATCGGGCATCGATAGCATTAAAATGCACTTCAACCCAAATTTATGGAATTCTTCAAAAATGCCAACTTCCACAATAGGCGCCGAAACCTTCCGGGTAATCCAAAACCTGATCCGGACATACGCCCAAGTCCAAAATCATCATACAAACATGTTGGAACATTCAAATCCCGATTCCGAGATCGTTTACTTATAAATCAATGCTTACTCAATTCTTTCAACTTAAAGCTTCCGAAATGGGAAGTTTCTTTCCAAATCAACTCTTAATTTCCCAAAATTCGATTCCGACCACACATAAAAGTTATAATACCTTAAATGAAGCTGCTCATGGCCTCAAACTGGCAAACGACACGCTAGAGCTCAAAACAACCAGCCGGGTCGTTACATTCTCTCCCACTTAAACATACGGCGTCCTCGAACGTACTGAGAACTGCACTGAAGTTGCCCAAAATCACTGTTAAACACCTCGAACACTTATTAGTGCTACCACAACTCAGTTGAGCACATTAGCTCGATCAAACCTGAAGATATCCTCTTTTATTTAGGCAAGTGAGCCTTAGATCCCAGTTTCAACATCCAAAATTCTCTGTTAGGCCTGCTTCCAATATATAAACACCATATCAATCACTACATGAGGTACCAGAACATGACTGCATACCTTTGCTGAATTCCCACCGTGCACCACATCATTCACAAGACCATAATAACATTCTCTGATCATAATAATCGACATTCCTTGAATCTGATGCTTACAATGTGCCTCGTGACATATATAAGTCTTGTTCCAACTCTTACAATACTTCCACGACGGAAGAGACATGTAGAAATTCATAACCAACTGCCGAGTCAACAAATCATTGAGGCTATATTCCTGACAAGAACCATTACCTCATTCCGAACCACCTAATAGTATCTGCCCTTTAATATACTTCATATAATCTGATCGCACAGATCATAGATCCAATAATCTTGTCTCACCCAGTACAAACTGCTCAAGCAACAAGCCACCCCTAACATGACCAAAAATCTCATTTGATGCCACAACGTGCCAATAGGCTACCAACTCGAACGCGATACATAAGGAAAGCAAACTCTAGAAGAGACTACTTAACTCACGCAGCTAATATGAACTTTCCTTAGAAAATGGAAAACAAAACACGCAAATGCTAGAATATAGAAAATTGTACTCAACATCATACTGTTGCTGCGTACAACCCGATCCAAATAACATGCCCGTGGCGGCGTGCCACCCGATCCACATATAAATTCACAAACGAGATATACACCGAGCTAAATTGCTCATTACTACAAAATATTGAATATTAGTCACAAGCACGCTAAGCGCATAATACCATCCCTCAGGGGGGGGAGGGGGGCACATATAGCGCCATAAGCTACAAAACTCAAGCATAACTGAGGTGCGATATATGATCTGAATCTCAAGAGCCATCCTACTCACATAACACCATCTCTATGTTGAACCTCAACACATAAGATATTTACCAAGCCGTTTAACAACTCACATGGCACCATATAATATTACCTGAAATAGCTGACACCGAAACAACACCCAACATTCGAATGCTCCTCCATAAGGAGTGCAAAGCTGGAATGAACACATCCGGCCTGATATAGAGCCCATAATCACATATAAATCCATCCATAAACCTCAAGCCGATTTGATCATACCGAACTAGGCTAATAACCTTTCAAGGATCCATAATAACCCTTTTCTCCTATAACTCACAAGAACAACCATCATAACCGGGGTAACCTCCATAGTCCAAAACTCGATAAACCGAGTGCCCTCTAGGCATAAATTCTTAAATCAGCAATATTACCACAATCTTCATAATTAGTTTAAATTCCCAATCAATCAAGTGACTACATGTCACACTCATTCCATCTTCCTGTGAGACACGCTCCCACAACCTTCCGTAGCAAATAACAAGTGCGCACATCCTTATCACCGGCCGCACTAATGTTGTAAAGCATAACAAGAATCTGTAACCAAGATGCAAAGCCTCCTACAGAAACCCCGATCTCAGGTGATGCTGAAGACAATACCAGATTACTCTAAACATCCCAATCCTTTTTCTGCTCATCTGAGCTCGTGACATCCTTGTCGACGCCGAACTGCTACCTGGATCCTTACTTTCAAATCCCATACTGCTCACTGCACCTAACAATACAATATGCGATAACACTAGATATTTCATCATAACTCATATACTATTAATAGGGTAAACACTTCATCACCTAGAAAATTTTGCTTAACCCATTCCAAGAGAATCATGGCAACACGCGAGTAACTTCTCATAACCACAGGACATTCCAATCCTCAAGTAGTGGTCTGAACCATCACAACCCCTCCGGGTTCTACCCACACATAACCGGCCATAGCACTTGAATGATCCCAAATAAAATCAATAACGATGGCCGTCAAGCCTCACACATATCGTCACAAATTACCTGCATAACTCAATCACGTTGAAGGAACTGATCACTGCCACCAATATGCCAATTCAACCATGGCTAACCAATCTAACTTCTTCAAATTTATCCTTAATCGCCTCAGAAATAACAATAACTCAATTTAACACATTACGAACTCAACCGCACTCATCCCGAGTGGCTTTGTATCATGAGACCATGCCGTCTCAAATCCCACAAACTGTCTCACACCCCCTTGTGTGCATATTTGCATATTCTTATGATATACCCATTATGAAAACCCTTTTACGAATCCGAAGTCATTCTCTTTCATTCCTCTAAAAGCTATACTACAAGACAAAGATATCATAGAACCTTTCGAGCCTCTTTTCATAATCCGTTGCAAAGCTCGATTCTTAACCATACTTATGGACTCGAAATCCTTAGGCACCGTGCCTTAACCTTGGAATCCACTAGGACCGTTATTAAGAGTCACCCACTCTGACTTGGTCCTAAATATAATCAACTCCAAGATTCTTCTAGCATTTGAATACCATCTCGATGAAGCACCTGCATCTACACGAAGCGAAAATCCTGAATCTTCCCCATACCGAAACATAATTGATAAGGCCATTTATGGCACACATCTCTCGAACCATTTGCTCAAATTTCCACTTATATTCTTTTCCCTTAGCTGAAATAACTTGGCCCTATGTCAATAGCCAGAACCCCACAAGTAAATAACCATGCAACACAGTCGTAGGCGGTGGGACTCTCGCACTTAGCTTGGAGCTACTATTACACAACTCTGGAATCCCTCAAGATTTTTTATCTCTCATCGACATAACCTTATGCAATCAACTGCCAAATTCCACGAAATCGTTCCATTAGCATTTCATAAACACTCTGAATCTCTAGTAACATTCACATATTTGACTTCTTACTGGATAGCTAGTAGGATTCTTCGCAGAAGCTTCACCAACCACGCGACCGCTGATCTGCTCATAGGAGATAGCCCACCTGTGGAAATTACATTCCGACATCTCCCAGCAATGCTACAATGCTCAATTACAACGAAATCAGTAACCCATCCTGAGCTCATGCTCATTCACTAGCTGTACGATTTCGTTCACTCCTTATGGACATCAACTAAATGTGCGACATTACCTTCCAAATCGAGGTCATGCTGTATCATTCTCCATATCAAGCAACCCCTTTTTGTTGCATCTAACCTCCCACTGTATAACAGGAAATAATTCAAATTAAGCCCGTGGACCTAATCTCCATCCACTAATATTCCCAAATCACTCTAAACCTTTCCTCAAAGTGCGTGGTTATCCTTCCACTGAACCCATATGCTACTCTGCCACTCTCCCACTTTGGGTAAACTCACTTCTTTAGGAAACTACTCAACTTCTGCTTCTTACACCCGGCCTTCTAGAAGTTTAACCACCACATGACACTTCCCACGTGTTCTTCATCATCCTTTGCTACTCAGATGATGCCTTAGGTCAAAATCTATTTGAGTAGCACTTGAACCAATAGACCGCTACTAACTTTAAACCTTTCCAAAGATCATCTTTTCTTGAGCCGTTGACATTAGAAATATTGATTCAATCCTAAGCCACCGCGCACCGCGATCTATGACAGACGCTTCTTCAATACTATCTCAAAACATCCCGCCCCATAGGCGAGGACGACAATACCGCGTCGCAGATAAAAATTCCACCACACTTGAAAATACCAAGTCTCGTTACTCTATCAACCCAAACCCGAACATCCATAGTCTGATTGATTATCCTCCGCCGGAAATGCAATACCAAATCTTCGAATCATTCACTGAGAAAACCTCCTTCCAAGTCATACTCTGCTTCCACGCATGGACAACATCCCACCATCACATCAATACCGTGTGATAACTATTCATGAGCATCATAGCAATCTATGCATAGCCTCAAAGCTCTCAGAAGTATAGCTCCAGAGCTGAAATGACAAAATATCCTTCCACAAGGCGATGACAATAGCCCAAACAACCACGCGGAGAGAGACATCCCGCACCACATCGGTAGTACCATTAAAATTCCTCAATTCCTAATCTATAATAAGCTCTTCACATCGCGTAAAACTGAGAAGGAAGTAAATAAAGGCATAAGTAAGACTCAAAGGAATCAAGTCACACGATGAAGAATAAAGAAGGAAAGTGCTCCTAACAGTCTTATAGCTGCTCGAAGATAATTACAGATGTCTTCATACCGATCCGCAAGACTCTACTAGACTCGCTCATGACTCGTGAGACCTAAGGTAACCTAGTGCCCTGATACCATGTTGTCACGACCCAAAATCCACTAAGGATCGTGATAGCGCCGGACACCACTGTCAGGCAAGCCAACACCAAGGAGATAATTAAATTCCCATTTTAGGTATTATTAAAATCATTTCTTTTATAGATTAAACAATAAATAATGAAATTTACTGAAATAATGATGATGCCTTTAACAAACATAATATTGAATAATCCCATAATTATCCAAGAACCCGGTGTCACAAGTGCATGAGCAATTTCTAGGAAATAAAGTACAACACGATAACTGTCCGGAATATAATTGGATAGAAAGAACTACTATACTCTAAAGGACACTCTATTGTCCGCGAGTTGTATCGAGAGGTGCAGCTCACCTAAGTCTCCATATCAACCATGCTGCTGCATCAAACTAGATCACTAGGTATGCATGAACCCGTGCAACAAAAATGCATAGCAAGTGTAGCATGAGTACGAAAATAATGTGTACCCAGTAAGTATCCCATCTAATCTTGAAGAAGTAGAGATGAGAGGTCAACTTCGACACGTGCTAGTGGTCCAATAATGATATATCAATAGTATAATAAATTGAGAAATTTATAAAAATGGCTGTAACTCAATAGCATGAAGCAAGTAAACAGTTCTTTCATTAATAGGGAATTTACAAATTCATTTTCAAAATTAATTTTTCAACATTTATATATTTATGTTAGGTCAGGGAGACAATATTATCATTTACAATTTGCAAGTCAACCAAATACAAGCATGCGCAAATCATGCCAAGTTTGTATGACTTAATCCAACAATATTTAAATTGTGCACCGCCAGAGGGTCGACTGGCATGGACCATAGATACATCTATTACCCCACTCGTGAATCATAAATGCGACATGGTCAAATTTAAATAAACACTACAAACAATCAATCAAGAATTCATCAGAGGGCAATTATTCAAGGAAAAGAAATTTCTCTTTTAAAAGTTCAAAAAAACGACGTCTAGCCTTTTAGAAATTTATCTACAAAGTTCGATATGTTTCAAGCATTTAAATTGACAACAAGATTGCAAATATTTACAAGTAAAGCATGCTTTTGGGTTCCTAGACTACCCGGACTTAAGCCTAATAGTAGCTACGCACGAACTCTCGTCACCTCGTGCATATGTAGCCCCCACAATAGTAGCGCATAGTTAATTATTTTGCCTATGGGGACAATTCACTCTTACAAAGTTAGAAAGGAGACTCACCTCGCTCCGAAGTTCCATAATTGGCTTCCAAGCCCTTTCGAAGACTCAAATCGATGCACAACACCCCAAAACTAGACAATAATTATGCAAACCCATTAATATATGCTCAATTACTCAAAATAATCTAACCTTGATCAAAAGTTGACAAAATCGCCCTCAAGCCCACGTGCCCAAATTTCAAATTTTTGTGAAGATAAAGTTTACCCTTAACCTCATGAACTCAAATATGTCATTTATTCTAATTAATGCCCAAATTCGTGGTAACAATCTAAAAATACCAAATCTTAGGTTTCCTACCAAACCCCACAATTTCCCACTAATTTCCATGCTCAAATTCGTATATATTCATATATTTAACTGAAAACTAGTATAAACCACTTACCTCCTACTAGGTGGTGAAAATGGCACCTCAAAGTTGCTTCAAAATCGGCCCCCATGGAAGAAATGGAGTTGAAATGAGACAAACCCCTGATTTAAAGAACCTCACTGCTCAACTGCTTCTGCGGTTCTACAGGTGCGGCCCCATTACCGCTCCTGTGATTTCTCACCAGGCTGCCTTTTCCGCTTCTCTACCTCACCTACCGCAAGTGCGATCCCGCTTCTATGGCTGTATGACTACATATATGTTCTCTTCACTTTTGGCCCAACACCACATCTTCGTCTCCATGGCCTCTTCTGTAGCTCCATACCTGCGGTCGAAGTCTCACAGGTGCGGTTACACTAGAAGGCAGTTGCTTCATTCGTTCTTCAAATTCCAAATTTGATCTGTTAGCCATCCGGAATCCACTCGAGGCCCTCGGGACCCCGACCAATCATGCCAACCAACCCCAAAACATAATGCATACCTGCTCGAGGCCTCAAATCAGATCAAACAATGTCAAAATCACAAATCACACTCCATATTCACGAGAAAGTCTCTGATGCCACTCCTTTATTCGTGGCCATTCCTCCCGGCGGTGAGGAATCCATGGTTGAGGAGGAAGAAAGCTTCGCACCGTAGAGGAGGTGGTTCCTAAGAATTCTTCAGTCATAAATGACTTCTCAAAGGATCTTGCTCTCGCTCCTACTCAGGAGCTTTCTTAGACGAGGCTGCATCAAATGGCTGACATCCGGTCCAAATATGATATTCCTTCTCACGTCAAAATTGTTCTGGCGGGAGGCAACATAGTACAGGTTCACCAGCCTGGATATTGTGTTTTCTACATTTATCCATTCCTAGTCAGTTATTCTCTTCCTCTCCCCCTATTAGTGGAGGAATTTTACCACTTTTACATCGTCTGCCCGGTGCGACTCTTCCCTCACTTATACAAAGTTTTTCTAATACTGGCGAAGTACACAAAGTTGGTCGGCTGTAAGGTCAATATCTTCCATCTTCTGTATCTATTCTTACTCGGTTCTTATAGAGGCACATTGATACATCTGCAACATCGTGGGACCAAAGGGTTGGTGGCTGGGATGGATGATAAGGCGAACCAACAGTTCTGGCATAAATACTTCTTCATCAAGACCGAGCATCTAGTGACAAATCCGATCGGGTTCCCCGAGTAATGGAACTATAATCGTAAGTATCTTGCCATGTGTTCATTATTTTCTCTTTTCTTCCTCTTCTTCTTTCATTTCTGACCCACTCACAACTTTCCTGTTTTAAGCTGAGAGGCATGTACCTTCTCTCGTCTCCGATATTGAAGATTGGGTGGCTCGCGTATTGCCCCACGCCATGGGAATTCGCAACTGGGCATCCTTCTACAAGCGCTTTGGACCCAAGACTTCATCCAGTAAGTGATATTTCTACCTTCCAACTTATTGCTTCTCACTATCGCCTTTTGATGCGACCTTCCTTTGGTGCTAGGTCGGCAAGCTTCCAAAAAGGTGAAGGCTCCATTGCCTGCATTCCGACAGGCAGTTGCGTCAATTGGAATACGGTTCATATAGCTGAGTCCATACAGGGAGATCATACTCTAGTTGCACCGTCATGTGATTCCTTCCCACGCGCATCCATCACATCTACTACGAACTCTGATCACTGCATCCTGTATCTAGTTGACGACTCGTCTCAAGACGAGGGGGAGGCAGTACTCCGAAAAAGACGGAGAATGGAGATTGGAAGGATCGATGTTGTTGATACCAAGTTAGAAAGGCACATCAATTTTGATGTGGAGGCAGCTTCCTTATTGAACATTGAGGTTGCTGCCACGCCAGCTATTGTCATAGAGGAGAGACCATCAACAACCGGGGTGACCTATGATAGGAGGGAGCCTGATCGAATAGTCGGAGTTGGCTCATCTTCAGCAAAAGTTCGGGTTCTGATGTCTACCCTAAGGAAGTATGGACTTTTGAGGAGAGGTTTACCCAAGTGGAGATAAGGACAGAGGGACCTGATCAGCACATAGTCATCCCCGTAGATTATGACCTTCTAGCAAACTCATAACGGGCAGTTCCAGCCTTCACTTCTCTGTGCATAGATTTTGAGAATAGAATCCTGCAAATGCCGAAAGATGCAGATTTGTTGTTGGGTATATCTGGAATGGCCTTGTGAGTGAGTTTTCTTTTCTCATGTTAGGTTAAGTTCATTTCGTATGTGTAACTTGCTTCCAATGACGTCTTCTCTTTTTTTGTGCATGTCATACCCTTATCATGGGGATTGAGTGGGATCGGCAGGAAGAGCGGAGGATGGTCATTTTCAAGAAAATGACATTCAAGTACAGAGAGCTATTCTAAGCATCGAACGCTAGCCGAGATACTTAGCTAGGGCGGCTAGTTTTAGTCGCTCAGTGATGGTTTCCAGTAGAAAGACGAGGAGCTAAAGAAGAAAGACGAGGAACTAAAGAAGAATTAAGAGGAGCTTTTGAGGGCCATCAGCAGATTCAGCATGCTTAAGGGAGTGCTAAAGGCTAAATAGGACAAGCTCGAGGTGAGCAAGGGATTAATGGCTGAGAATGCATATCTCTAGGCGCAGGTGGTGTCCCTAAAGGTCGAGTTTGAACAATGCGAGGCTAGGGTCATCGACTTGATGATGGAATTGAGCACTAGGGTCATAGAGCTGAATCTGGCTGAAAGGACCAGGATAGCCGCCATGGCGAAGGCAGCAACTTTAGAGGGTACCCTATGTGTTTGTAGGTTTGAGAGGGCTAATAAGGTAGAGACGTCGATGCTCAAGGTGGTGAGGTTGGAGGAGCAGGTCGAGAGTTTGGAGGTAGAGCTATCTGGGCTGAATGAATAGGTCGTCACCTTAAAGGCCGAAAAGGAGCAACAGCAGGCCCAGTTGTCTACTTCTAATACTTCTGTCAATCCTAGTGTATCTCTAGAGTTGTACGAGATATGGGTTCACACTGAGCCTCACCTTGACGTGTACAAGTCTTTGAAGGCTGTCGGAAAGGTTCCGAGGTGGAGCTTGAGGGTGTCTGTGTCAAGGCACGCGCAACTCCTAAAGCTTGTGGTTACGACCCTGGTACACCCAGCGGGGATGATGATAAAGACATCGTGGATGGGATTTCCTCTAATCCTTGGTATGATGATGAGTATGCTGATGGGGATGATGTGGCATGAGGCTTTTGTACTTAGTTTTTTTCTTCTTTGCTATTTTTGTGAGGGCATCCTCTTGCCCTTTGTAAAAAGTACTATAATCTGGCAATTGAAATGGAACAATTGCCTTTTTGCTATGTATTTTTGGATTTCCATTCTCTTTTTCTTATCGTTTGCTACGTGGGAAAGTCCCTGATTTTGCAGTCGTTTGCATGTAATGTTGATTTTTGCAGAGTCAAATATAGACCGACTTGAGGTTGGATATTAATTAGCCTGAACGAGTCGAGGTTTGATTGATAAAAAAGAGATCGAATGCAAAATAATTCGAGCGAGTCAAATGTAAAATGATTCGAGCGAGGTCGAATGTCGAATAACCCGAGCAAGTTGAGTGTAAAGTAATTCGAGTAAGGTCGAATGTAAAACAATTCGAGCGAGGTCGAATGTGGAATAATTTGAGCAAGGTCGAATGTAAAACAATTCAAGCGAGTCGAATGTCAAATAATTCGAGCGAGTCGAGTGTAAAGTAATTCGAGCGAGGTTCGAATGTAAAACAATTCGAGCGAGGTCGAATGTCAAATAGTTTGAGCGAGGTTGAATGTAAAACAATTCGAGTGAGGTCGGCTGTCGAATAATTCGAGCGATGTCGAATGTAAAACAATTTGAGCAAGGTCGAATGTAAAATAATTTGAGCGAGTCGAGTGTAAAGTAATTCAAGCGAGGTTCGAATGTAAAACAATTCTAGAGACTCAAATGTCAAATAATTCGAGCGAGTCGAGTGTAAAGTAATTCGAGCAAGGTTTGAATGTAAAACAATTCGAGCGAGGTCGAATGTCAAATAGTTTGAGTGAGGTCGAATGTAAAACAATAATTCGAGCAAGTTCAAATGTAAAACAATTCGAGCGAGGTTGAATGTAAAATAATTCAAGCAAGATCGAATTTCAAATAATTCGAGCGAGGTCGAATATAGGATGTAGAATGATTTGGTATAGTTGTGCAAAAATGTTGCATGCTGCTTTGTTTATTTCATTCATTGGAGAATATTACATGTTTCTATTTGTTCCATAAATACTATTGAGAAGTTCCAATATACCTAGTCCATTCATTGCTCAGCCTGGAGAAGTAGTTGATAGGTGGGGTGATGAATTATACTTGAACTTCGAGACGTTCCCTTCGTCACCTCATTAAAAACCTCCCCGATAAAACCCAATTGAGATAAAACCTGGGTGAGGGAAAAAGAGTACGACTTGGAGGGTGTCTGTTCTTAGAAGTTGAAGTATTTAAGGTGGGCGACATTCCAATTGTTTGGTAATAACTTTCCCTACATTATTTCTAGTTTGGATGATCCTTTGTTTGCTACTGCCGTGATTTTGTATGGCCCGTCCCAATTGGTTCCTAGTTTGCCTTCTCTTGAATTTTTGCTCTCCTGTGTTTTGGCCTTGAGCACATAGTCCCCGACTTTGAGTGGTCTTACTTTGGCCTTTTTGTTGTAATATCATTCTGTTTGCTATTTTTTGGGCTATTATTCTTATGTAAGCCATGTCTTTGCGCTCCTCCGCTTCGTCGAGGTCTTGCTTTTTGTTCTCGTCATTGTTTGGTCTGCTCTCATTGTAGTATCTCAAACTTGGTTCCCCGACGTCGACTGGTATCACTATTTCAATCCCATAGACTAGTGAATATGGCATTTTTCTTGTGTTTATTTTTGGCATGGTGCGGTATGCCCATAGCACTTCTGGTAGTAGTTCCGGCCATAGTACCTTGGCGTCTTCGAGTTTCTTCTTCATGATGTTTAGTATTGCTTTGTTGGAGGATTCGCCTTGGCCGTTGCTTGCAGGGTGATATGGCATGGAGAGTATTCGGTTGATGTGCCATTTCTCAAAGAATTTGGCAGTCTTTTTCCTAGTGAACTAGGGTCCGTTGTCACAGCTGATTTCTTTGGGGATGCCGAAGTGGCATATGATGTTCCTCCATATGATGTGATAACATGTTCGCGTATTTGGGCAAATGCACCTTCTTCTACCCATTTTGAAAAGTAGTCAATTAAAACCAAAATGAAACACACATTATCTTGTCCCCCTAGGAGTGCTCCCACGATGTCCATTCCCTATTTGATAAATGGCCATGGAAATGTGACCGAGTGGAGGTGCTCGCTCGCTTAGTGTATCATAGGAGTGTATTTCTGGCATTGCTCACACTTTTTGACGAGGTAGGCGGCTTCCTTCTTCACGGTGGGCCAATAATAGCCTGTTCGTATGAGGCATCTAACAAGGGCTCGGTTGTCGGTATGGGCACCACAGTAGCCTTCTTGTACCTCCTCGAGGATGCATCTTGTTTGGTTTTGCCCTAGGCATTTCGCTAAGGGACTGCCAAATGTTCTTTTGTATAGGTCGTGGTTTAAGATGTTGTATCTGGCCGCATGAATTCGAAGCTTTTGGCTTCTTTTTTTGTCTTATAGGAGTATTCCCTCCTGAAAATATGTTATAATACAGTTGTGCCAGTCCCAAGTTTAATTTATATAATGTACCTCAAGTTGGTCTATTGACGAGTGAAGGAGGGTAACCATGTTTTCTTTTCCACCTATGTTTTTGATTGTTGCTTCTAACTTGGCGAGGCCATCTACCTTGATATTTTGTGCTCGAGGTATCTGGTCGAGTTGACATTCGTCGAATTCCGGCAGTAGTTTATGAATTTTTGCCTGGTACTTTTGTAGCCTCTTCTCTTTAATTTGGAAAGTCCCTGTGACTTGGTTGACAACGAGTTGCGAGTCACATCGGAGGATGACTTGTTATTCTCCATATTTGAGAGCTAGCTTAGTCCTGCAATTACGGCCTCGTACTCGGCCTCATTGTTAGTCATATCGATGCACAGTATGGACTGGCGGACGACTTCACCTATTGGTACCTTGAGTACGATTCCCTGTCCATATCTTGACGCATTGGAAGCACCATCGGTGTATAGGACCCGTAGGTCGGGTAACCTGGGAGAGGTACGAGAAGTTTCCTGCTCGACCTCAGGCATTATTTTGGCACTGAAATCGGCGACAAAGTCGGCGAGTACTTGCGATATTATCACTATTCACGGTTAATATGTTATATCGTGCTCGCTCAATTCTATGGCCTACTTTGCCAATCTCCCTGACAACTCGGGTTTATGTAGGATATTTCTTAGGGGGAAGGTCGTGACCACCGATATGGGGTGACATTGAAAATAGGGTCTAAGTTTTCGTGAAGCTATGACCAATGCCAAGGCCAACATTTTGAGGTAGGGGTACCTGTTTCGGCATCGACTAAGGTTTTGCCCATGTAATAGATCGGAGATTACGTACCTTTATTTTTACAGACCAGCACTGCACTTACTGCGACCTCTGATACAGCCAAGTATATCCGAAGGCGCTCACAAGGTTTTGCTTTGGCGAGTATCGGGGGCGAGGACAAGTATACCTTTAGTTCACTTAAGGCCTCAGTGCATTCTGAATTCTACTAGAGTCTGTTGTCCTTTTTAAGCACGTTGAAGAATTTGTGGCATCTGTCAAAGGATCATTAGATGAACCTCGACATGGCAGCTATACGACTGGTCAGTTTTTCTACCTATTTCTTATGGGTCAATACTCTGCGTATTCCCTCGATGGCTTTGATCTGGTCGGGATTGCCCTCAATGCCTCTTTGTGACACCAGAAAGCTAAGGAAGTTTCTCGAGGTTACACCGAAGGCACACTTTTCGGGGTTCAGCTTTATGCTGTATCGCCTTAGTATATCGAAGGATTCCTTTAGATGGTCGATGTGGTCTTCCTTCCTTTTTAATTTGACAAACATATCATCTATGTAAACTTTCATTATTTTGCCAAGTTGTTTGATAAGTCGACCCTGCGTTCTTTAACCCGAATGGCATGACTCTGTAGCAGTACGTCCCCTGATAGGTGATGAAAGTGGTATTTTCCTGGTCCTCCTCCTCCATGAGGATTTGGTTGTAACTTGAGTAGGCGCCCAAGAAACTTAGCAACTCGTGCCCTACTGTTGCATCGATGAGTTGATCGATGTGCAGCAACGGAAAGGAGTCTTTCGGGCAGGCCTTGTTTAGGTCCGTGAAATCCACGCACATCCGCCACTTTCCATTTTTATTTTTCACCATGACCACGTTGGTGACCCATTTGGGGTATTTCGACTCTCAGATGGAGCCGTTAGCGAGTAGTTTATCCATCTCATCACGAATGGCCTCGTTGATTGCAGCATTGAATTTTCTTCTTATTTGTCATATTGGTGGGTAGAGTGGATTAACGTTCAATTTGTGCGTGGCAATGTCTTTCGGGATACTAGTATATCTGCATGGGAGAAAGCAAACAAATCGGCGTTGTCAATTAAAAATTTATGAATTTACCTAGTTCTAAGAGTTTATGGCCGATGTAAGCCATTTTGTTGTGGTCGTGTTGTCTAGTTGGATGGGGTCGAGGTATTCTACCGTTGACCCTATGGCTTCCATGATGTCAGGATCCTTGATGACATCTTTTTGTTCGTCGAGTTCGAGCCCCACATTGGTAATTGCTATGCTCCCAAGCCTATTCCCTTTACTATTGAGTGTATGTACAATCTTGCGCGATGCGTTAGCATTCTTGGGATGTGCGTTGTTCGCCTCGGATGCTGAATATTCCCCACAGAGTAGGAAACTTGAATACTTGATATAAGCTGGACGGGATGGCCCTTATGGCATGTATCCAGGGTTGCCCTATGATGGCATTGTAAGTTGTCTCCTGGTTTATGACATGAAACATTATTTTAGGGTGACGCCCTCGGCCAGAACGGGGAGCGTTATCTCTCCTGAGGTTCGCTCAACTGCATTGTTAAAACCTGTTAGCGTTATGTAACATGGTACTATCTTGTCCTCGAGTCACATTTGTGCGAGAACTCGAGGGTAAATAATCCACGCACCGCTCCCGTCATCTACCATTATTCTTTTTACGTCAGTATCTGAAATACATAAAGTAATGACAAGATAATTGAAGTAAGGAAAGGTCAAACTGTGGGTATCTAACTTATCGAAGATGATACTGTCTTCGAGGTCATCATACCGTTCATGGGTGATCGACCACTTCAGTTTATGTCTGGTGGTAAACTTCACGTGATTTATTGTTGCATCGTCGCCTTCGTCGATGATCATTTGGTTGGTGCAGGCGGAGGAGGGTGTCTTTGGAGGGCCCTGGTGTTGTTCTCGTCCGCGGCCGAAGTTTGTTCTTCCTCAGTCGCTCATCAGCTCCCTTAGGTATCCTTGGTGAAGCATGTTCACCACTTCTTGCCGTAGGGCTATGGAGTCTTCGGTCTTGTGACCCCGCTCCTGATTAAACTCACATAGGGCATTCGCCTTTCTGGTACTTGGGTTAGACTTCATCTTTTGTGGCCACTTCACCTTTGGTCGAGCTTTTCTAGTGCGTACACTATTTCTGAAGGGGAAATACAAAAATTGTGAGCAGATAAGATTGGAGGCATACCTCTTTCATTTTGCTGAGTCCCTGTATGTGGCCTGGACATCCCATTTGTGTGGCGAGGAGATGGTGGGATGGTCGTTCTTACATATGGTTGGTGTATGTCCCGGTTAAGGCATGGACCTAAATGGCCTCTTCGTCCATCATTACGACGGTCTTTCCTCGACTCCGTTTGGACTGACGTTAGCCTCGTTGGGTTGGACCATTGAGGTCATCCTCGCCTACTCTCACTCGGCGCTATAGGTGTTGTGAATTTCTTTCCAGGTGGTGGGAGGTTATTTCATGAGTCTGCTTAACAACTTTCTAGTCGTCCTCGATCCATTCCTGTTCAACCCATTTTGGAAAGTTGTCCCTTCTTATACGTTTGGCAAGCTCATTCTAACTCTATTGAACCGGGCGAGGAAGTCCCTGAGTCTCTTGCCAGGAGATTGTCTGACGGCGAATATGTCATTCACCCTGGCCTCCGCCATCTTAGCCCCGGCGTGGGTGGTGACAAACTTGTCGACCACTTCCTCAAACGTTTTATTGAATTTGCTAGTAATTGTAAGTACCATGTTAAGGCTCCCCCCTGTTAAGGTTTTGCCGAACTTCTTCAGCAACACAGATGGTACATGCTCTTTTAAGAGGTCGTTGCCTTTTACTGCTGTGATGTAATGAATGATGTGATCTTCGGGGTCTATTGTGCCATCATATATCATCAAATATGGTAGCATTTTTGCAGGTCTTGGGTATGCCATGTGGGGCTGCCTCCTCGTTGTAGGATTGTTCGACGAACTGGACAACGTCCCATATTGGTAGCAGTTTCGGGGCGCCCGGTTTCTTATCAACCCTTTCTTGATGCTCCCCCATTTGGCCGCGAAGTGATTTATTCTCGTTCTCCATTTCTTCCATTTTCTTTAGAATGGACACAAGTGCGTCATTACCTGCATCAATAGTGGGGTGAGTGTTACCTGTTGCAATAGGAACGGGAGCAGGTTGCCCGTTGGCGGTTGCTATGGTATGCGACCATGCGGCACTTCTACTCGCCCCTTGAACGGGTTTTTCGATGTCCCGACCCGGATTTTCCACTATCGGGATCGTGATGGCGTCTATTAGTGAAAGCTAGGCAAGCCAACAATTTCGGTTTTTAACACATTAGAGATTAACCCCAAACTGAATTAAATAATAACTAAAGCTAAACAGATTTAAGATGTGGAAGTGTTATAACAGTTCAAAATACTTCAATACATGTCTACCCCAAAGATCTGGTGTCACAATTCACAAACGTCTAAGAAGTTCTACAAATACTGGTTTAAAAGAATTACAGCTGTTCTCGAAATGGAAATTGACAGATAATCTAAAATAGGGTGAAGGGGAACTCAAGGTTTTGTGGACGCCAACAGATCTACGTTGGGTCTCCCGTGGACTGAAGGCAGCAACCTCAATACTACTCACGTGGTCTAGCACCAAAATCTACACAGAAAGTGCAGGGTGTAGTATCAGTACAACCGACCTCATGTACTGGTAAGTGTTGAGCCTAACCTCGACAAAGTAGTGACGAGGCTAGGACACGACAACCATATCAATCTGTGCAGTTAAATCATATACGAGAAATAGTAATAACAGAATTGAACAGATAAAGACGGGAAAGGGGAACATGCTGAGGGAATATCAAATTCTGACGGTTATAAAGTAAAAAAGCAAGGTAAATATCAACTTTGAGCCAACAGAACGGATAACACAGTAACAAGTGCATGGCATCACCCTTCATGCTTTTATTCTCTCATAATCATGGCACGACATCACCCTTCGTTCATTAACCCTCATAGAAATATGACACGACATCACCTTTCGTGCTTTAATGCTCTCTCACAATATCGTGCATGGCATCACCCTTCGTGCTTTACGCTCTTCATCACCCAAACAATAGAAACAATAACATCCCTGCACGGGGATCAATAATAGAAACGATAACATTCCGGCAAGGGAATCAGCTATAACCAATCTCGTTTCAATAGTTAACTTCACAAAATAAGTCTCAACTTGAGTCACTGCTCAACAATGGTCAATTACCAAGAAAATATCATAAGCCTTGTTCAACATGGACAAACATCAATTTAAGCATGAACAATACATAATAAGAGTTACAACAATCATAGTATAAGACTTACTTGCATGCTCGACACCAACGTATAGATACTCATCACCACACTATATGTCGTACTCAATACTAACATGTAGCAAATAAGACAACAACGCCTATTCCCTTAAGTTATGGTTAGACCAAACACTTACCTCGATTCCACGAACAAAATCAAACCTCAATTACCACTTTATCTCTTTGTTCCACTTCCAATCCGCTTGTATCTAGTTATAATTTACTTAATAACATCAATAAATGGTAAATAAACCAATTCTAATGCATGAATATAGATTTCCCATTTTTTTCCCCAAAAAGTCAAAAACCGACCCTTAGATTGCTTGGTCAAAACTTGAGATTCAAACCAAAATCCGACTACCCATTCACCGACGAACCCAAATATGCAATTGGTTCTGAAATTCAACCTCAATATGAGGAAACCCTAGATTTTGAGATGAAATCATGTAAAAAGATGAAATATATTGAAGAAAATGAGTTAGAAATCGTTTACCTATGATTTGGTGAAGAACCCTCCTTTGGAAAATCGTCTATGGGAGCTTAGGGTTTGAAAATTTGAGAAATGAGTTCAAAATCCCGTCCAAGTGATATTTTGATCAGTTGCAGATGTCACATTTGTGACAGGAACTTCGCAATTGCGAGACAGACTTTGCAAATGTGAACCTGCTGCAATGTCTGCTTCTGTCATAATAGCGAACAAGTTGTCGCATTTGCGAAGGTTGACCCCATGTTGACATCACAAATGCGAAGGAAATGTTCGCAAATGCGAACTGTGCTGGCCAGGGCTTCTTCATAACTGTGATAAAGCACTCGCAAATGCCAAGCCTGTGAGGCTCGCAATTGCCAAGCCTGACCTTGCAATTGCGAGATCATAGCATGCAACAAAATACCAGATGCAACAGAGATTTTTCTAAGTCTAAACTCAATCTGTGGCCTATCTAAATCTCACTCGAGCCCTCGGGGCTCTAAACCAAACATGCACACAAGTCTAAAAACATCATACGGACTTGCTCGTGCGATCAAATCGCCAAAATAACATCTCAAATAACGAATTTAACACCAAAACTTATGAAATTCATAAGATAGTTCAAAATTTCTATTTTCTCAACCTAGGGTCCGATTTATATCAAATCTCTTTCGTTTTTCGCCAAATTTTACAAATACAACTTAAATACTATATCAAACCTGTACTGGGCTCCTGAACCAAAATATGGGCCCGATGCCAATGAGTTCAACTATTATTGAATTTCTAAAAATCCTTAAATTTTCCAGCAATTAATTTTCTTCAAAAATTCATTTCTCGGGCTAGGGACCTCGGTTGATTCGATTCCGGGAATACGACCAAGTCCCATATTTACTACGGACCCTACGGGACTGTCAAATCACGGGTCCGAGTCCATTTACCAAAAATGTTGACCGGAGTAAACTTTAATCAATTTTAAAGGCAATTTTAATATTTTTCTTAAATTTCACATAAAAGCTTTCCGGAAACGCACCCAGACTGAACATGCAAATCAAGGAGGAAGAAAATAAGGTTTTCAAGGCCTCGGAACCAGGATTAGATTCTAAAACACAAGATGACCCTTTGGGTCATCACATTCTCCACCTCTAAAATAACCGTTCATCCTCGAACGAACATGGAAAAGTACCTAAGTTAGTGAAAATATGGAGATATCGACTCCGCATATTGGACTCGGACTCCCAGGTAACTACCTCAACAGGCTGGCCTCTCCACTAAACATAAAGCCGAAGGATAACTCTTCGATCTCAACTGACGAACCTACTAGTCTAAATTGGCCACCAGCTCCTCCTCGTAGGTCAAATCCTTGTCCAACTGGACAGTACTGACGTCTAACACGTGGGATGAATCAGTGTGATACTTCAGAAGCATGGACACATGAAATACTAAATGCATAGCTGATAAACGCGGCAGCAACGCAAGTCTGTAAGCCACCTCTCTCACTCGATCAAGGATCTCAAAAGGCCCGATGAGCCTAGGGATTAGCTTGCCCTTCTTCCCAAATCTCATCACGCCCTTTATGGGTGATGATAAGTAGGATTTTAACATGTTTTATACCCATACTTGCTTGCGCTTTGAGTGTAATTTGCTACAAAATAGTCCCAAAATGCTTACAGATTGCGCTTGATTGCAGGTTTGAGCTATAAAGTGACAAATCGTCAAAGATCGGCTCAAATCGGAGTGAAACCTGCTCAAGTGCCAAAGATCATTATAGTAAGGACATTCAGAACTTGGTGCGAACCGCACCATCATGTCATGCGGCCGCACCATAGGGGTTTAGAGACTGTGAAACTACAAGTGAAACATGCGGTCGCGTCCCACTTCATGCGGCCCGCGTCTCACTCATGCGGCCGCACAATCTTGCTATGCAGTCGCATCCAAAAGGTTTAGAGAGTGTCATATTCTAGAAGCAAACCACGTGGCCGAGTCCCACTTCATGCGGCCCGCGTCCCTCTTCGTTCGGTCCGCGCCAGTCTTCATGTGGCCGCATTCCAACTTTGTGCAGTCCACATCACCATCTTCAGAGAGAAAGATTCAGAGGTCAAGCAACCCAGTGCGGCAGCGTGCCAACTTTGTGCGGTCCGCACTAACCCCGCAGGGGCATTTTTTTCTAGTTTTTCCAGCCCACTATAAATAGAACATTTTATCATTTTTAGGGAAGTTTTGGTACATCTGATAGCTGCTGCACTCGTGAGACTTATGTTTTGGCCGATTTTAGGCATTTATAGCTTGGTTTCATCATAGATTATTGTAGTTTGACATTAGTAATTAATTATTATGGTTGCTTCATCTTCTATTTCTTCAGTTTCTTCTGTAATTATGTCTAGCTAAACCCATTAGTTAGGGTTGTGGCTCAACCCTAGTGTGGGTAATTAATTGGTGCTGCTTCTTAATGATAGATTGATATTGGGAGTTTGTTATTTGAGTTAATTTTATGGTTTAATTAAGGATTGATGGTTGCAAACATTGATTCTAGCTTAGTGGGTCTTGGCTTTTCTTCTGAAAGAGAGTCTATGGCCCCAAAATTGACCCAACAAGAAATTGGGGTGGACCCATGAGAAATGGTAGTCTCAACTAAAGGGTTAAACCTCGAGAGAGTAATCACCCTACTTGAACCCCAATTGCTTGGTCTAATTGGCCTACCCAATTGGTCTTGAGAGAGTCATTTGGTCAAATTCCCTCTCCCTACCGAGAGGTGTGAGAGTGGGTACAATTGTGCAATGGTTATAACATTGATCCCAAATATGTCAATCTATTATTAGTAGTTTCTACCCGTTAGTTAACCACCTAGGTGATACCAGACCCTCCTCCACCTCCACCAAGAGTGGCACCAAGAGTTCTACCCAATCAAGGGTACACAAGTGCAATAGTTCCTCCCCGAATCCGGGCAGGGAACTTCCGAATTACAAATATGATGCTCACCTTGCTCGAACAACGAGGTTATTTCACGGGGGCCGCTGATCAAAATGTTTATAAACACTTAAAGGGCTTCGTGGATACCTGTTGGGGTAGCAAGAAGACAAATGTTTCGGAGGATGCATTGAGACTTCGACTTTTCCCGTTCTCAATTTAGGGGAAGGCGTTAGATTGGTTGGAGAGGCTCCCCAATCATTCCATCACTACGTGGGATGAGTTGGTAGACAAGTTCATCGCTAAGTTTTTCTCTGCAGGTCACATGGCAGCTCTACAGGACGAGATTCTAGCCTTCAAGCAAGAGCCGACTGAACCGTTACATGAGATATGGGAGAGGTTTAGAACAATGGTGAAAGAATGCCCTAACAATGATATGACAGATGTGATGATCCAACAAACATTCTATAAGGGCATCAACACAACCAACCAATGTATTGTGAACCAACTGGCGGGAGGAAACTTTATGAAGCTTCCTTACAATGAAGCTTGTGATGTGTTAGATGAGATGGCCGACACATCATCGGCATGGCAAATCCGGGCTAATGTGCCTCAAGGTGATCCTAACGTCATACATTTGCATAAGGATTTACATGATCATGGCCAAGCCATTGCCGAACTTGCAATAATAATGAATCAGTTGGCTAAAGCGCAGTTACAACAAGTTCAAAACCCACGCCAAGTCAACGCCATGGATGGAGTGAATATGATGAAAAGGAGGCAAAGAGGGCAACAACCTCAAGGAAATTTTGATAACTATGATAATGGTGGTGGCTATTCGAATGAATGCTATCATGATCAAAGTGATGAAATCCAATACATCAACAACTATCAAGGGAATATAGGTAATCAAGGGAGCTAACAATGGAGACCCCAAGGAAATTGGGGCAATCAACAAGGTGGTAATTGGAACAATAACAACAACCAAAGAGGAAATTGGGGGAACAACAATTCGGGTAATGAAGGGAATTAGAGCGGAAACAACAACAACAATTGGAACAACAACAATGGGCAAGGTGTGTGGAATAACAATGGTGGCCAAGGAAATCGGGGGCGAGGCTTTCAAAGGCCTCCGATGTTTCAACAACCGAACAACCCTCCGCCGTTTCAATCTCAAGGGTCTAGTTCTTCGGGAAATGAATTTGGTAGAATTAAAGTTATGTTTGAGCAAATGATGAAGAAGAACCAAGACTCCGAAGCTCAATTGGCCTCCAACAACACTTCTATCCGTAACTTGGAAGTACAACTTGGCAAAATTTCTCAGTCTTTAAATACTCGCCAAAAGGGTGCTCAACCAAGTGATATGGTAGTAAACCCCAAGGGTGGGCACAATAATCATGTGATGAAGGTGACAACGCGAAGTGGAAGAGGCGGTGATGTGCATGCCTCAAGAGAAAACCAAGTTATGGTGGATGAAGATGAGTTACGAGATAATGAAATGCCTTTGGTGGTTGAAGATGTAGTTGAACCAAGTGTGAGAGATGATGTGCGGATTGATATTCATGAGGTTGAAGAGGAGACACAAGAGGCTGTGAACCCGTCTAGGGAACACATGATTAATATGCCCGAGCCGGTGGTGCCCAAAGTCAAAGTACCTTTACCTTGGCCTCCTCCGCCCTATCCTCAACGGTTGGCTAAGAAAAAAGGTGACAACCAATTTAAGAAATTCATTGAGATGATGAAGAGTTTGACTATCAACGTGCCTTTGGTGGTGGCACTCGAGCAAACGCCGGGGTACGCAAAGTTCATGAAAGAGTTGGTTACAAAAAAGAGATCAATGGAGTGTGAGACAATGAATATGACCCATCAAGTGAGCGCAATTGTGCATTCTATGGCTCCGAAACCTGAGGACCCCGGTGCATTCACTATCCCATGTACCATTGGAAGTGCCGACTTTGCAAAATCCCTTTGTGACTTGGGGGCAAGTATCAATTTAATTCCATATTCGGTCTTCAAGACCTTGGGCATCGGACAACCTCGTCCAACTTCTATGAGGCTTCAAATGGTGGACCGGTCAATAAAGCGGCCTTTGGGGATTATTGATGATGTCCTTGTTCGTGCTGATAAGTTCATATTGCCGGCTGATTTCGTTATCTTGGATTGTGAGGTGGATTTTGAGGTACCAATTATCATTGGAAGACCTTTCCTAGCTACTGAAAGGCTTTGGTAGATGTCGAAGCGGGAGAGTTGACCTTCCGTGTTGGTGATGAAAAGGTGGTGTTCCGTGTGTGCAAATCTATGAGGCAACCGAATAGCACCGAGGTGTGCTCGTTTGTTGACATTGTCACGGCGGTGATAGTGGATGACACAAGCACAATGGTGAATGTTTAGGACCCACTTGAGGCCGTGCTCTTGAACATGGATGTTGATGATGATGCCGGGAGAGTTGAATGTGTAAACGCTTTGCATGGTAAGGGCTCGTATTTTTATGAGCCTAGGAAGTTATCCTTGGATCTTGAGAATCGCAAAACTCCCCCAACCAAGCCATCTATTGAGGAGCCACCGGTGTTGTAGTTGAAACCACTTCCTCCTCACCTAAGGTATGAATACTTGGGCCCTAATTTAACTCTTCCTGTTATTCTTTTGTCTTGCTTGACTAACATGCAGGTTGACGCCACTTTGGGGGTTCTACAAAAGCGCAAGAGGGCGATCGGATGGACATTGGCGGATATTCGGGGTATAAGCCCAGCCTTTTGCATGCATAAGATCATATTGGAGGAGGATGCGAGGCCCTCACTTGAACACCAAAGGAGACTCAACGAAGCTATGCAAGCAGTGGTCAAGAAAGGAAGTTATCAAGTGGCTTGACGCTGGTGTGGTGTATCCTATTTCTGACAGCTCATGGACTTCTCCGGTGCAATGCATACCGAAGAAGGGCGGGATGACTGTGGTAACCATGCTAACAATGAGTTGATTCCTACTCGGACGGTGACGGGATGGAGAGTTTGTATAGACTATAGAAAGCTTAACAAGGTGACTTGAAAGGATCATTTCCCGTTGTCGTTCCTCGACCAAATGCTTGATTGCCTTACGGGTCGGTTGTTCTATTGCTTTTTAGATGGGTATTCCGGGTACAATCAGATTCTCATTGCCCCGGAAGATCAGGAAAAGTCAACCTTTACTTGTCCCTACGGCACATTCACATTTTTGAGGATGCCATTTGATGTGTAGGGTATCGACTTTATGGGGCCATTCGTGAGTTCGTGTGGGAACAACTATATCTTGGTAGCAATTGATTATGTGTCGAAATGGGTCGAAGTCGTTGCTTTGCCCAACAACGAAGCTCGAAGTGTGGTGGCGTTCTTGAAAAAGAGTATCTTCACAAGGTTTGGCACTCCACGTGCTATCATTAGTGATGGTGGTTCTCATTTTTGCAACCGGGCTTTTGATTCATTGCTTGCCAAGTATGGTGTAAATCACAAGGTGACCAATCCTTATCATCCTCAAGCGAGTGGCCAACTTGAGGTTTCCAACCGAGAGATCAAGAGTATTTTGTCCAAAACTGTCAATGCCAAAAGGACCGATTGGTCGAAGAAATTAGGTGATGCTCTTTGGGCCTATCAGACAGCTTACAAGACCCCGATTGGTATGTCTCCGTACCGGTTGGTGTTTGGGAAATCTTGTCATCTTCCGATGGAATTGGAGCATAAGTCTATGTGGGCCTTGAGAAAATTGAACTTATAATGGGATGTCGCTGCGAATCTCTGGGTTGAGCAACTCAATGAGCTAGACGGGTTTAGATTTCATGCCTACTCCAGCTCGTCCTTGTACAAGGACAAGATGAAGTACCTTCACGATAAGTATGCCTGAGGGAAGGAATTCAAAGTTGGTGACATGGTTCTTCTGTTCAACTCTTGGTTGAGGTTATTCCCGGGAAAGCTTAAGTCTAAATGGAGTGGTCCATTTGAAGTTGTTGGTGTAACCCCATTTGGTGCTATTGATTTCAAGAACAAAAATGGTGAAGTTTTCTGGGTCAATGGGCATCGTTTCAAGCATTACTTGGGAAAGTTTGATGACAGCCACGTGGTGGCACTCATTCATTTGAAGTGACTTTGATGGTACCATGCGTCGTGCCGCGATGTTAAATCAGGCGCTTCTTGGGAGGCAACCCATGTCTTTTTCTTTCTTTTTGATTTCTGTTGTAGATTAGGATTTTTGAGCTAATGGTTTGTGAGATGTTGCATTAATTGTGATTGAACCAGTGCAAAACACCTGTGCAAAAAGTGCATAGTCTCTGAACAGTGACCGTGCGGTCGCAATCGCACTTTGTGCGGTCCGCACCGGCCAAAGAAAATATTGCCAAGTTTCTGAAGATGGCTAGTGCAGCCGTGTCCTTGCTTGTGCGGTCCGCACAGGTGAAGGCCAAGAATGATCAGTCTCTGAACTGCGTTCACGCAGCCACGTCCCAATTTGAGCGGCCCGCGTGGTTCTCATACGGTCGCAGCCCGTCTCATGCCGTTCGTGTGCCTTCATTTCAGCACCAGGTAAATGGTAAAGTCCCAGCGCGGCCCGCGGTCGTGTTCACGCGGCCACACTGGACGGTAATTGCTGGGCCCCGCGGTGTTTCTTATAAATAGGCCATTAGGGTCTTCATTAGAACCTTTTGCAAAAATTGACCCCTGAGCCCTAAAAGTTATTGTTCACATCATAGACCCTTCTTAGTGTTAATATCAAGAGCGTTTCTTCGCTTTCCTGGTAACATATCTCTCACATTAGTCTTTACTTAGTATTAATTTAAACTTTATACATGTTTCCCTAGTCATAACTTCTTCGTTTTTCTTTTTGTTCTTCGTCGTTTCATGATTAGGATAGTTTTATATTGTTCTTGTTGTTCTTTGAAATGATGGGCATGTTATAAATGAGTAGGGACAAAGTAGGATGCTAAAACGTGAAAGACTTGAGTTTTTTTGTAAAATCCTAATTGCCCCTGTAATGAAAGCCCAGCGCGGCCGCACTCCCTGATTATGCGGTCCGCATGCCTTTTACGCGGCCGCATTATTCTGTTACGCGGTCCGCGTAAGCCTTGAGAATAAAGGTTGATACTTCCCAGTGCGGCCGCACGCCTTGTTTGTGCGGTCCGCTCCATGCCCCACGCGGCCGCATCCCAAGTTTGCGCGGTCCGCGTGGGTGAGGTTCAGAGGGAACCAATTTTTAATAGTATGTCCAATGCGGCCGCATGACCAGTTTGTGCGTACCGCGTTGGCCCCCACGCAGCCGCACCCCTTGTTCATGCGGTCTGCATGGTTCCTAATCAGAGAGGTGTTCATTTCCTAATTTGGTCAGTGCGGTTCGCATTCCTTGTTTGTGCGGTCCGCACTGCTATCACCTGTTCTCTGTCTGTGTTTCTGTTCTGTACTTAAACTCTGCAATTGCCTGAACTAACAATGTTAGACTTATTTGTGTGCAGAAAATGGTTAAACAACGAGGGCGTGGAGTTAAACAAACCGGACGAAGAGGTGACCACTTCCGGGGAGGTAAAGCAAAATTGAAGAAACTCACTCCCCAACCAAAGCTAAAAACAAGAAAGTAGGTGATGAGTGATGATGAACAGTTAGGGAGTGAGTACCTCCCCTCCCAGGATGTCTCAACTGATTCAGGGAAAGCCCCCGCAGGCCCAGCTAAAGCTCCAACTGTTATACAACCTGAGTCGTCTGAGGGCTCAGAAGCAGGCAGTGCCAAATACTCCACCTCCCCCACAGCTTCAGAATCCGGGGATGGTGCAGAAGATAAAAACAAGAGTGATGAGGAGGTCACGGACAGTGGGGTACTTAGAGTTGGGGGAATTGAAAGAACTAGAAACCCAGTTGTATGGCAGGAAAGATTTGTCAATGAGGTGGCCTTTCATAAATTTCGGGAAGTGTGGCCCAAGAAGAAGGTGATTCTAGACAGAAGAGTAGTCACCCGGGATTTGTTACCCTACCTTCCCCGAGTCCATGAACAATTTATTACTAGAGTGGGGTGGGATTTCTTCAAAGATGAGTTGGTCGATGCAAATGAACATATGGTGAAGTAATTCTACAGCAATGTGGCCCACATCAAAGAAGGGTTAATTGCAACCAAAGTGCAGGATAAGAAGATAGTGTTCTCGGGAAAGGCGTTGAACGAGTATTTGGGTTTCAATGACGAGGATGACTCTCAGTACAAAGAGAAGTTAGAGTTGAAAGAGGAAAGCTCTTCCTTAGGTGGCACAGTTCTTAGGTCAGCGGGGTACTGTTCCAGAGTGGATTCAGGTGGGGAAGAAAATACTGCGAAAGGACCTCAATTTTGAGGCGAGAGGATGGTTAACTTTTGTATGCAACAGGTTGGACCCTTCGTCCCATGACCAGACCATTCCAACCGCTCGAGCGATTCTCATTGTGTCCATTATGGCAGGTTTCCCCATCAATGTGGGGAATGTTATGTACAATGTGATCACATCCATTGGCATTGATACAGACAGAAACTACCCCTACCCGAATACCCTCACAATGTACTTTGAAGATGCAAAGATGAAGAAATACCCCTTCGATGTTGGAGTCCGGCCGGTGTCCCCGTTTTCATGGTTTAGTATTCAGGGGCCAGACAACCCGAAGGGAGATAAGAAGGGAAAAGCATCCACCTCTGCCCCAACTGGCTAGTATGAGAAGCCAGTTGCGGTAGTCTTCTGTTGATCCACCTACTCTTGCTACCACTACTGTTCGGGACATCTCATCATCCTCTGCGGGTCCCAGTTCTTCAACTGGCCCAGCGGTTCCCACCTCCAAATCCAACCCCTTCACGGCCCAGCAGTTATCAAAGACATTAGCCAGTTTGAACAACTGGATGTCAGTCTCGACATCCAAGTTGTCCACTTTGGCTACCATAGTTGCGGCCTAATCTGCTCCAGCCACCGTTGAGATTCCTCAGTACATTTAGGAGACATAGAAGACACTCCTCGCCAACAAGGAGGAGATTTTGGCTACTCATGCTTCCTTGACAAAGGCAGTTGATGCACAGTGCAAAGCTCTAAAAGAGCTTGCCAGAGAACACAAGAAGATGAGAAAATCTCGGGCATCTAAGGAAGAGGTGAAAGTGCTCCGAGTTGAGGTTGACAAGCTAACGATAGACTAGCTACCTTTAGACTTGTTCTTTGATGAGTCAACACCACCACCAGCCGTAATTGTACCGGAGCCACAGCAGGAGGAGGAGCCTAGGCACCCAAGGAAGAAGAGGAAGCTTCCTAGTACTGAGGGTGTTGTGATAGAGGTAGCACAAGTTCAGGAGTATACTTCCAGTGCTCCACCAGATATTCAGCGAGTCCATGACCCGGCCCCTATCCCAGCAGCAGAGCAGCAGTAGGCTGGGAACCAGTCTGAGGTTCTTGCCAGTACAGAAGATCAGGGGACCACTGATCAGCCCATGACGACGGATCAGGCTTGAGGAGCCACACTATATCCTTTCTCTTTTTATATGCTTATTTTGGTAGTTGGCATTGTGGACAATGCCAACTTTTATTTATGGGGGTGTGCCCTACTATTTTGATGGTTGATACATTTGGGATGACTGTACATATTTATTAGACTCTTAGCTTATGTTGCTAGTTGATAGTTGGCTCGTATATAACTTTTCATTCTAGTTACTTTTCTACTTTATGTACATATCTATTTATTCCCCCCCCCCCCCGCTTCATATTCTACTCCCCCATTGTACATAATCATTCTCTTTTTCTATTTTCGTTAAAAAATTTTGCTTTTAGCTTCATAGTAGGCTCGTAGCCTTTTTGTTTTGTTTTGGCGTTTGCAATAAACCCTTGGTTTTCTTAATGCCACGGTTCTTTCCAAGGGTAGAGTGTTGTGCGAACCGGGTGGATCTTCCCAATGATAGATGGCGTGACAACCTTCTTAAGGTTTTGAGTCCATTTTTTATTTTTATTTTTTTATTTTATTTTCAAGTTATACAGTCAAGGGTACCTCAGGCAAAGCTTCACTTGGGCCTAACACATTTGCCTTTGATCCCATGGTCAAAGACATAATGTGGTGCTCAGGATGGTGAAAGTCATGGCCTTGAGACTCTTGTGTTGACCAAACAGTCATCATGTGGTCGTTTTGGACCATTGTGCGCTTGAATCGTAACTAAGGTCGTTGTGGGCCCTCGACTCGATATCTTTAGCAATTCTTGAGTTTGTGTGGTGAGAAGTCGATTTGTGAGTCCAAGTCCCGAGACGATGGTCTAGAACTTGCCCCAAATGTTTGTTGAGGCGAAATCCTAGGTGAAATTTGGCTTGAGAAGTGATTGTAGGCTCTCCTTGATCCAAAATGCTAAGATTGAACAATTTCATGACCTACCAATGAAAATGATCCCTAGTTAACCCTTTTGAGCCTTGAACCTTCTTCTTCCAAGAACCAAAGCTACAAGCCTATACCCGTTCTTAATGATACCCTCTCTTAGCACCCAAATCTTCCCTTGAGTAGATGGCAAATGTTTATATTTTGGGGGGGAGAAAAGAAAGGAAACAGTGTGGTAAAAGGTATAAAAGCAAAAGAAAAGAAAGATAATGAAAAAAAAAAAGAAAAAAAAAAGATAATACAAAAACAAAGACCGAATTGAATAAGGTCAGAAAGGGGATTCAAAGAAAACAAAAGTGAAAAATGGGTGTGGAAAAAAGTAGAAAAAGGAGAAATGTGTTGAATTGCATAAGAAAGGGTGACAATGTGTCTCTCTAACCCCTTGAAAAAGAAGTGAATACTCAAATGAGTCAAGAAAGTGTGCCAAAATGAATCAAAAGAAGTGTTTAAGGGAAGATTGAACCCACTTGAACAAAAATATGTCCTACCCTTACCCAAAAGCCTTCACAATGACTCCACAAAAGCCCTACATGATTTTGAGTTGAAGGGAACCTACATTAGTGGATACTTACATAAGGGGCAAGCATATGGTACTTAGAGCCGGACTTGTGGCCTCTTCCTTGAGAGAGATGAGTGAAAATTCATCAACCTCGGTTTGTGTGTCAATACTTTAAAAGGTGAGGTTCACTTAGGGAGAGTTGAGGATGTGTGAGTTTGGGTTCCACAATGACCAAAGTAATTGAGAAAAGTTCTTTGATGAAATGTGTCAACTCTTGATGCTCTTGTGTCACACTTGATCCACAAGTTTTCAAAGTTTAAATGTGTTAATGATGCATTCGCATTGAGGGCAATTGTTAGTCCCAATTGATGCTTGTTGAGGTTACTTTAGGATAAGCTGAAATTGCTTGGATGTTGCCTTTGAGGGGTGGGTCTTATTTTGTTTGCTTGAGGACAAGCAAGGGTTTAAGTTTGGGGGAGTTGATAAGTAGGATTTTAACATGTTTTATACCCATACTTGCTTGCTCTTTGAGTGTAATTTTCTAACAAATAGTCTCAAAATGCTTACAGATTGCGCTTGATTGCAGGTTTGAGCTATAAAGTGACAAATCGTTAAAGATCGGCTCAAATCGGAGTGAAACCTGCTCAAGTGCCAAAGATCATTAAAGTAAGGACATTCAAAACTTGGTGCAGACCGCACCATCATGTCATGCGGCCGCACCATAGGGGTTCAGAGACTGTGAAACTACAAGTCAAACATCATGCGGCCGCGTCCCACTTCATGCGGCCCGCGTCTCACTCATGCGGCCGCACAATCTTGCTATGCGGTCGCGTCCAAAAAGTTCAGAGAGTGTCATATTCCAGAAGCAAACCACACGACCGCATCCCACTTCATGCGGCCCGCGTCCCTCTCCGTGTGGTCCGCGCCAATCTTCATGCAGTCGCATTCCAACTTTGCGCGGTCTGCATCACCATCATCAGAGAGAACGATTCAGAGGTCAAGCAACCCAGTGCGGATGCGTGCCAACTTTGTGCGGTCCGCACTAACCCCGCAGGGGCATTTTTGTCCAGTTTTTCCAGCCCACTATAAATAGAATATTTTACCATTTTTAGGGAAGTTTTGGTACATCTGATAGCTGTTGCACTCGCGAGACTTATGTTTTGGCCGATTTTGGGCATTTATAGCTTGGTTTCACCATAGATTATTGTAGTTTGACATTAGTAATTAATTAATATGGTTGCTTCATCTTCTATTTCTTCAGTTTCTTCTTTAATTATGTCTAGCTAAACCCATTAGCTAGGGTTGTGGCTCAACCGTAGTGTTGGTAATTAATGGGTGCTGCTTCTTAATGATAGATTGATATTGGGAGTTTATTATTTGGGTTAATTTTATGGTTTAAATAAAGATTAATGGTTGTAAACATTGATTCTAGCATAGTGGATCTTGACTCTTCTTGAGAAAGAGAATCTATGACCCCAAAATTGACCCAACAAGGAATTGGGGTGGACCCATGAGAGATGGTAGTCCCAATTAACGGGTTAAACCTTGAGAGAGTAATCACCCTACTTGAACCCCAGTTGCTTGGTCTAATTGTCCTACCCAATTGGTCTCGAGAGAGTCAATTGGGCAAATTCCCTCTCCCTACCGAGAGGTGTGAGAGTGGGTACAATTGTGCAACGGTTATAACATTGATCCCAAATATGTCAATCTATTATTAGTAGTTTCTACCCGTTAGTTAACCACCTAGGTGATGACACGACCCTAGTGCCTTTCTCTATATTAATCACAACTTAGAAAATATCCCTTCAGCATAAATTAGCTTAAATTTGTAGTTGATAATAGTAGTTATTAAACAAAAACCCCAAAAACTTTTAGAAGTACAATTAGGAGCAAGCACGCATTCCTAGTCTGAACAAATACCCAACTCCATTCCAAGCTCCCTGTGGAAATTGACCCCGATACCACTATTCGGGTAAAAGTCTTAGCGCCCGCTCTTCCTACCGTTGTGTGAGGTTGAGTTTTCTACAATCAGGAGACACCTAAAGCAATACTCGCTCTCCGACCATGAATGCCACATCACGAACCTTATGGTCAACATAACTCTTTTGCCTGGATTGAGCTGTAAGAAGCCTATCCTGAATGATCTTAACCTTGTCCAAGGCATCTTTTACTAAATCTGTACCCAACAACTAAGCCTCTCCCGGCTCAAACCACCCAACCGGCGACCGTCACCGCCTACCATATAATGCCTCATAGGGAGCCATCTGAATGTTTGACTGATAACTATTATTGTAGGCAAACTTTGCTAATGGCAAGAATTGATCCCAAGAACCTCCAAAGTCAATCACATAGGTGCGAAGCATATCCTCCAAAATCGGAATAGTATGCTCGGACTGCCCGTCCATTTGAGGATGAAACACTATGCTCATCTCGATCTACATGCCAAACTCATGCTGTACTGCCCTCCAAAAATGTAAGGTAAACTGCGTACCTTGATCAGAAATGATAGACATGGGCACACCATGGAGACAAACGATCTCCCGGATATAAATCTCCGCCAACCGCTCCAAAGAATAGAAAACTACCACAAGAATGAAATGCGCTGACTTGGTCAGCCTATCCACAATAACCCATGCCGTGTCGAACTTCCTCGGAGTTCGTGGGAGTCCAACAATGAATTCCATAGTGATACGCTTCCACATCCACTCAGGAATATCAATCTTCTGAAGCAAACCACTAGGTCTCTGATGCTCGTAGTTTACCTGTTGACAATTTAAACACCGAGCTACGTATGCAACAATATCCTTCTTCATTCTCGTCCACCACTAATGCTGCTGTGAGCACATGATTTTTGCCCTATAGGAATTTCTCCCATAAAATATAAGAAAATAAAAAATTTCCAATTTTTGCAATTTTATAGGATTTTGTGAGAATTTGTATTAATTGTTTGCATTTTGTGCACGTTTGATTCTTATTAAAATCATGAAAATACAAAAATACCATGCATTGTGTTTAGGTTGTGTTTTTATATTTTAGGATTAATTTGTTAATTATTTGTTGCATGAAAAAAATAAAAATTACAAAAATAGCACATTTTACATTTTTACCTTTTAATTGCTAGATTATTGATTTTTCTTTTTGTGTTAGGATCAAGGCATTCTTATAAATTTTACGAAATTGGTTAGTTTTATAATCTAGATGAATTAAGGATTTTAATTTGGTTTTTAATTAAAGAAAAGACAAATAAAAAGAAAAAGAAAAAATTGAATAGAAAATGGGTTCATTCCGAAGGTCTTATTTTGCTTTTATTTGGACCAAATCCCAAACAAGGCTACCCTAAACCCGCCCCAAAATCCAGCCCAATACCCCAAATACCCGGTCCAGCCCCAGCCTTGATCAAAACAGCGCCATTTTTGTTCAATCAAATCCCAGCTGTTGATCGTGAGTGATCCAATGGTTGGGAACCGGCCTTTGTTTAAGTATAATAGTGTCCGAATTAGATCCCCCCCATTCCAGTCACCCTCATTTCCGTCTCTAACCTCCAAACCCTATAGACCCGCCACCCCTAAAATCCCAACCGTCTCCGCCGTCAACCACTCGCCAGGAATCGCCTCACAGCAGTTTCGATGCTCCGATCCACTCTAAATTCACACCAAACACTCCTCACTTCCTCTTCTTTCCAAATCCCAAAACCAATCCCCTCGAATCCCTCTCAAATCCCTCCAATTTTACATCTAAGACCAAACTCTAGTTTACCTAAACCTTTCCAAAATCGCCCAACCTTACATCCTGTAAACACCACGCCTCTTGAAATCCAAATTCACCAACGATTGAACCAAATAACTCCTGGAACTCCATGAGTCATAGATCCAAAAATTTTGACCTAGTTAGTGAAATTCACCAACATCTGTTTTTGTTTTTTCTTCTACTGTTAGTGAAATTCTGATTATCTATTTAATTGCCATTTAAATGAAGAGTGTTAGTTAGACATAATCTTGGGTGTTAGGTTTTCGTTCTTTTTCCTGTATTGACTCTGCATATTTAGTCAAGTAGTTTTAGGGTATGTTAACTAGTTTAATTTTTAAATTAGCATATTTATTGTAGTAGGCTAGCTTTCCCTTTGTTATTATGATACTCTGACCTGATAATATTAGTTTGTTCAATGGTTCCAGTCTTAGAAAATGGTTTATTATCGATTAATTCCGGAATTATGGTAGTAGTAGGTTTAAATATTTCTTTTCTGCCTTATTCTTGACTTTAGTTCATGCTAATAGAGTCTAGGTTTGGCTAAAGGTTTTAGGTTTGGTGTCACTTGATCTTTATTTCCGTTTGTTTTTGGGTTTGTGTTGTTTGCCTTGGTTTGTATTGTTAAAAACTCCTAGGGTCTTAATTGCACAACTGAAAACTTAGGGGTTAATCTGGAAAATAAAACAGGGGATTTCCAGATATTTCCTATTTGGAAGCTTCTAAAGGAGGGGACAAATATCCCTATTTGGTTAGCCCAAAAATGCTGAGCCAATAAGGGACAGCCAGTTGGTCGGGTGGTTAAAAAGATGCCCTTTACATGCTGGGAATAATTCCCACTTCTATTTTAGAGCACATGGCCTTAGAGGCCTATAAAAGGGTGCCCTTCCTTCACTCAAAAAACAATATTTTAAGCAATATACTCTACACTAAGGTCCTGGAAAAAAATACATCAGAATTCTATACCCAAAACATTTTCAAAAGTTCAACAGTTAGTTAGCCGATTCAGTCCTTGATTTCAAAAGAAAAAGCTAGAACAAATCTCTGGGATTCCTAATTTTACAAATTGAGACATGGATGGAATGTGAAGTTGTGTGCATTGTTGTTTCTAGCTGTTGATCTCCACTAAATATTTGCTAAAGTTTCTTTATTTTGTTGTTCTCTATAACCAAGTACTTTCTAATTTTTGAATGACAAAAATGGACTGCAAGTATGTTTGGAGGAATGTACTGATGATTTGAAGCTAATGGATTGCAATTGCATATGTGTTCATACAAATCATATAGCTTTTAATTTCTTCTTTTAATCTTTTTTTGTGAACTGAATATGCTAGATCTGTTAACAGTCAATAGTTTAGTAAGGCTATCAAGTTTTAATGTGGACGATTACTGAAGTATGAACTTATTAGTTCTTTGATACATGTAATAGAAAATTTAGTGTTTAAAAAGTGAAGTTCCAGGTTCTTTGCATGTGTTTCCCCTTAAGCTACATAGCTCTTGATGAATTTTTGGTTTCTCTCAGCTGTACTTAGACAAAGCAGTAGTTTAGCAGGGATTTTCATATGTTAAGTCCATTGATTCCTCTAAGTTTGAGAATGTTCATTTAGGCCTCGTGTATGCTGACTTTGGTTGCTGAATTTGTGTAATTTAATCATTTAATTTCAGCCTTGCTAGAGTATTATGTTGATATGAGAATTAGTATGTTTAATAAATAGTTTAAAACCCATATTCATATTACCCAACTGTCTGTAGCAGGTCGTTTAAATTTAGTTCATAATGGTGTTCATATATGATAATCCTATATCGTGTTCCTGTGTTTCTTAAGGGCGATTAGGCCCAGTTTGGGCCGCCTATATGAGGTAGCCCGTTTAGGAATGGGTTCAGCTCTTGCTCTTGTTATACTTAGCCCTTTGAGCTCGATTTTGAGCCCTAGTCGGCATTATCAAATTGTCACGATTTGCATAATGGAAGTGTTTCTTCCTAACATTGAAAATTTGATCATGGGCCTAGTATTGGATCCTTTGAAATTTTGTGATGATCATTCACTTTTGTCCTAGGGCTTGACGTCGAGCCCAACAATTGCTTGTCTTCTTTTGAAAAATCTTTAAATAGCAT
This sequence comes from Nicotiana sylvestris, assembly GCF_000393655.2. Classification (NCBI taxonomy): domain Eukaryota; kingdom Viridiplantae; phylum Streptophyta; class Magnoliopsida; order Solanales; family Solanaceae; genus Nicotiana; species Nicotiana sylvestris. The sequence goes on from NC_091057.1 coordinate 28,589,417, forward strand.
TGGGCCTACTACTGGCCCAAAATTTTAGTTTAAATAATTTAGTGTCGATGTAATCTACCCAATGCCTACTTCAAATTAGTAGTTTTAGCTCGTACTTTAATTAGATTAAGCATGAGCATCCCTAATTCGCTTTTAGTTTAGTACACGTTTTCTTTTAATTGAGGTGTGTCATCTTAATTAAACCTCATATGGCCCTCTCAAATATTATAACTAGATATTAAAAAATGAGTATTCATAGAAAGGCCTTTAGGCGCGCTTAAAATACTATTGTGATTGTGTATATGTTCGCGTGACATAATTATGATTTTAAAAACTAATTCGGAGTATACATTCACGCAACTTCGACCAAACTTTCGCAATAATAATAAATTTGTTATTAATATAGTCCTTTTTAATTAAATGTAGTTCTTTAGGCCGAGGTTTTCCATCTATAATTGAATCCATATGGCCCTCGTGTTAATTTTATAACTAAGACATTAAAATGATATTCGGAGTTTGCTTTAGCCACGTTTAATCCACCATCGTAGTTGTGTACACGTTCGCGTGACACAGTTACGGTTTTAAAAACAAAACCGGAGTATGCGTTCGTGCAACTTTGACCAAAATTTCTTAATAATTATAAAGCGTTACTAATTGTGGACACATTCTGTGACATGATTTCTGACGCGCCAAACAAACGGGTACACGTACGCGTGACCTGTTTAAAGATAATTTCTTAATTAAAAGAGGCAAATGCACATAGGTTCTAAAATCAGTACTCAAACAATTTGTTTAAGCCAAGTATGATCAAAGCGATCGTGCTAGATCCACGAAACGCGGGAGTGCCTAATACCTTCTCCCGGGTTAACAGAATTCCTTACCCGGATTTCTGTGTTTCGCAAACATTAATACAGAGTCAAATCTCCTCGATTCGGGATTCTAAACCGGTGACTTGGGACACCATTAACTATCCCAAGTGGCGACTCTGATTTTAACTAATAATTCCGTTTCGATTGTCACTTAAATTGGAAAAACTCCCTTATATCCCTTTGCGGGGGTAGTAAAAAGGAGGTGTGACAGCTCTGGCGTCTCTGCTGGAGATAAGAACCCAGAATCTCTGGTTCAGGGTTCAATAATTCGAGCTTGTTAATATGATATTTTTTGGCTTTATATTAATATTACTGTATTTGTAAACTTAATGTGCTAATTATTGTTTATTTATCATTTTGAAATTGTTTGAATTATGTATCTTCTTACGCCACCCCTCTGAGTCTTCTAAAGTTGGTGCACACATTCGCGTGGCCCGCTTTTTCGGTAGAAGTCATACCAAATAGGATGAGGCTGGGCCAGCAATAAGGCCGGGTAGACTTCAGTGCTCCCGGTACATTACCCTCTCTTCGTCTTGAGTTGTCCACTCGGGTAAGCCAGGTCAAAAACACAACCCCAGGTTTTAAAACCTTGAAAGATATAGCCTCATGTCGGATCCCTAGTAGGAACATTTGTTTGCATCACGTGCATTTGACTTTGGGGACTCAACACAGGGGTTGGGTCCGTCTAGGACAGGTGTATCCAAAATAGCAGACCATCATGATGCATCTTATGTGCTATGTGAACATTTATTTATTTTGGCCTGCATGCTGACCGGCTAGAAAGAATAAATCAAGAGAAAAACCAAGAGTAATGTAACGAAGGAATAAAACCCGATTCTGAAAAATCCCAGGTATTTGGAAATGTACTGAAACTCTGCCGAAAAGTTTCAAAAGAAAAAGAGTCTTTTCAAAATAAGTCAATACTATGTCCTTTTCAAATGTGTCAAAACTGACCGAACTATGCAGTTCTGATTCTCACCGGATGTGTGATACATAGGCAACCTACATAAGGTTCGGCCTTATTTTTCAAAAATAAAAGTTAAAAAGAGTAAATGGTCAAAAAAATGTAGTTTAGGGTTTTGGTCAAAAGAATAAGCTGATCCAGCTTTGGTAACGTCTTAAGTCGTTCTTGCCGGGATAGCCTTAGAGTATCTTCAATTGTCGAAGGGCTATTTTGTAAAGAACGAATAAGTCTGTTGGTAAAGTGTCATTTTTTTATAAAGTACTTATCCCCGACTCAAAATTTATTTGGAATTATGAAGGGGCCACGTTTGCAAAAACGACCACTTTTGCTAAAAATAGCATGGAGGGGAAGGAGTCATGGTACGTTGATTTTTCGTTTAGAAATTGAAAAACCTGTTTTGCAAAAAAAAAGTCCACTAGAGTCAAACCTAACCTTAACCTTCCACAGGTAAAAATGAATACTGTCCAGAATCCGTCAGAGTTGGTCATAGAACAGGCTCAGCTATAGCTGCGTATGTGGTGGAATGATCTAGATGAAGATGGTCGGGATTGGGTGAAAGAGCAGTTGGGTGCCCTTGTAAACATTCTGGAAATCAAACCACAAGAAGATCTAATCAAGGCTTTGGCAACTTTTTGGGATCCCGTCCACAATGTTTTTCGCTTCTCGGATTTTGAGATAAACCCTACTCTAGAGGAGATGGCCGAGTATATTTAGTTTGGCCAGGACTTGAGAAAACAACAACTTATATTTCCGAGGGCCCCTTCTGTGCACAAGTTCTTTGACCTACTGAATATCAGTAAACAGATGAAGAAGGCCCATGTAAGCAAAGGGTATTGTTCTTTCTACTTCTTGTACTTCAGGTTCGGGCACTCAGTTGGGTTCGAAACGCTTGAAAAGGGGTTGAACAACAAACAAGATAAGGGCCTCTGGCAAATTCATCGTCGGTTCACTTTTATTGTAGTATTTTTGGGGATCATGGTCTTTCCAAATGTGGAAGGGATAGTGGATATCTGTATGGATAGAATTGCACAAATCCTCACTACCAAGAAAGATCATACACTTGCTCCGTTAGTGCTGGCAGACATTTATCGAGCATTGACATTGTGCAAGGTCGGGGCTCAATTCTTTGAAGGTTGCAATATCTTCTACAAATGTGGTTGATCGAGCATCTACGCCATCACCCCAAATTCATGAGTTATGGTTCAAGCACGGATAACTTTATCAAGAGTTGTAAGGAAATGGTGAAAGACTACAATGCTCTAGAAGGGTTTGATGCCTGGGTTTCCCACTTGAAAGCTCTCAAAGCAAATCAGGTCGAGTGGACTATAGGATGGCTCCCGATGACAGAATCCATATACATGACGGCTACCAAGGGTTACCTAATGTTGATGGGTTTGAGGAGTGTCCAACCATATGCACCGGATATGGTCTTAAGGCAATTGGGAAGATATCAGTTGGTCCCGAAGATGAAGATCTAACCACCCAGGTCATTGAGCTACATACAGAAGCTGCGTTGCCCGAAACCTTAGTTCAGTAGGGTTAGAACGGTTGCCGTTATTTGAAAAATGGCACCCAGGTACCAGATGTTGCAAAGGGGAAAGTGGATCCGAATTACGCCGCATTGTTTGAGAAAAGGTCTTGTGTAAACAACGAGCCAAAGCTCGAGCCAGAGCCCGATCCTGAGGCCTGCCAAGAGACCTTATGTTCAAGCTTTTGATGATAAAATCCAAGAAAGGTTGGCCTAGGGAGAAAAGGAGAAACAATATCAAGCAGCGATTCACACATTGGAAGAGAAGGTGAGAAACATGGAATTCAATAATGATCTCCAGGCACAAGAAACCGAAGGTGAAAAAAGAAGGTTGGCCCAAGAAAATGAAGCTCTCTGAGCCCAAGTTCGAAAAATGAGAATAGCAGCTGAGAACCCGTGCAGAAGCAGAAAAGATGAAAGCTCATCTATAGCCTTATTCAAAAAGTACGTGACTATGAGGATGATTTGCAAAAGACTGAAGCTAAACTAGCCAATGCCCGACACAAGTTAGCTAAGTATGCATAGGGACGGGCCAGTTTTGTTTGGCAACTAAAGGAGAAGTACGACAAAGGAATGTTGGGTATAAAGGAAAAGGTCAATGTCCTTGAGAACGAACTGGCCAAGCAGGAAAGAGACTTCAAAGCAGAAAGTGAGCACTGCTATGCCCTGATGTCGTAGCTAGAAAAAGACTTGCAATAGTTTCAAGAGAAAAATCATACAGCCGAACATGTTTTGGATGCTAGATCTCAGCAGATTGGACGGTTGTTACAAGATAAGGGTATTATCAGGGAGAGGGTTAGGAGGATTGCGGACTATATTGTGATGAAGTGCAATGAGTGCGAAGACATGACCCGGTCCATGTTCTTCGCTTCATTTATGATTTTTGTTTGACAGATCATAAATGACCTATTTCATCTCCAAGAAGACATGGCGCATAGGCCCGCAGCAAGGACAACTGGAGCAATAGTGGAAGCACTTATGTATTCTTAATTTTATCTTTCGAGTCTGTATTACAATTTCTTTTAGAGTCTGTTAGTCTATTTCGAGTCTTGTTTTAAGTTTTATAAAATGTTTAAGTCTGTAGCATAGAGTCGTTGTAATAGGAAAAACCCAGAATGTTTTATTTTATAAAAATTTGAAAATATCAAAAACGAATGTGTCCTTTTTCGCATTTATCCCTAGAACTACGCTTGGTCTGATTCATGCGGCGTCATGATACGTAGGTAATCCCCATAGGATTCGATCATAACCATGAAATGAAAAGGAAAGAGAGGAGAGAAAACAAGAAACATTGCGGGGAAAGAAATGATGGCAAAACAAGAGAGGAAAAATGAGAGAATAAAAGAATAAAGACAAGAATCAAGCAAAGAAAAGTAGGAATGAAAAGGAAAGAGAAAAAGAAAATCGCAAAATGAAAATTAGTGAAAAGCCGGGATGACGCAAGCAGCCATTCAAATGCATAATAGAAATGGTTAACTAATTAGGTGCATTGCATCCCCAACGTGTGGTTGCCTATCTGCTAAGCACTTAATCGCTAACAAGTTTGCTTGTTGTCATCAAGTACAGGCAGGTGGCTAGCTTGTTCAGCATTCTGGCAACCCATCCGTACAACACCGGGTTAAAAACAAGTTGATCATGGCTGGCCAAGAGCTGGATGCAAGTGTTATTGATCCATCAAGAGAGGGAGAAGAGTTTGAGGTTAATCTGAAAGAGGAGCTACATAAGTTGAAACATCACATGGCCGAAATGTACTAAGCATGGGTAAAAGGGCATCCCCCACCATCATACCCTACCAACCCTACTTTCAACCCGCCACTAGATTCATCTCCACAACATGCACCATGCTTCACCCATTACCACCACTATCAGGGCACCACTTCCCAAACCATACAAGCACCATCAGTAAAACCAATCCCATACCCCCTCCACCAGCCACCCTTTTTTCGTAGCGCCCCCGCCAGCTACACTCCATCGATCTTCCAGTGAGCCATTATTTCATATCCAAGATAATCAATACTATCCCCCAGATCCTACTTTCAAGGCCTTAGATCATTACTCTTACACTCCTCATTTCGACCTCCCTGATGAAACTGAGAAACCACCTAAAAACCCAGAACATGAGGAGATGTTTAGGAAGGTAAGAAGTTTGGAACAATCGTTCAATAACATGTAGGGATTGGGAGGCCAGGTGATCATAACCTATAAAGATTTGTGCCTATTTCCGAATGTTCAGTTGCGTCTGGGATTCAAGATGCCTAAATACGACCTATATGACGGGCATGGAGACCCAGTGGCCCACTTGAGGGGATTCTACAGTAAAATGAGAGGAGCTGGTAAGAAAGATGAGTTGTTAATGGCATACTTTAGCCAGAGTCTAAGTGGCGCGGCATTGGAGTGGTAAACTCATCAGGATCACATCAGATGGTATACTTGGGATGATTTGGCCCAAGTGTTTGCTCGTCATTTCCAAAACAACAACGACATTGCTCCAGATCATTTGTCTTTGACTAAGATTGAGAAGAAGCCTAGTGAAAGTTTCAGGGAATACGGTTTTCGCTGGAGAGAACAAGCGGCAAGAGTTAACCCTCTGATGGAGGAAAACGAAATGGTGGAGTACTTTCTGTAGGCTCTGGAGCCTGCTTACTTTGGCCATCTGATATCGGAAATAGGCAAGTATGTCAATGAGGTAGTGAAGATGGGTGGCATGGTGGAAGAAGGGCTTAAATCAAGCAAAATCATGAGGTACTCGGCCATCAAAGCAACTACCCAAGCCATTCAGAATGGTACCGGGGGAGTGATCGGAAAGAAGAAGAAAGAAAATGTGGCAACAGTTGATTTAGGATCGTGGTTTGGACCGAGGGGCCCATCACACCATTATACCTAGCCTCAACCCCATCACCGAACCTACACTTAAACCCCATATAATCCACCCCAACATTACTTCCCGTCACCAGACCCTCAAATTTCTGTCCACCATGCCCAGTCATAGACTCAACCTCTTTCCTCACAATAGCATGCCCCAGCCCCACAAAACACCTACCTAGCTCCACAAAATGCTTACCCACCCCCACGAGCCAACCAAAACCCTGTCGGTCTAGGTTTCTGGCCCAAACCAGTATTCAGAAACGAGAGGTTGTAGCGGAAAAAAAATTTCACACTATTGGGGGAGTCTTATACCAGTTTATTCCAGAGATTGAGGCAGTTGGATGTGCTGAGGCTAGTTGAGTCGATATTGTCAAACCCTCTTCCAAAGAATCATGATTACTCCTTGAGTTGTGTATATTGTTCTGGTACTCCGGGGCATGACATGGAGAAGTGTTGGCACTTGAAAAATGCCATCTAGGAGCTCATCGACACAAACCAGATTATGGTCCAAACTACGAAAGCACCCAACATCAATCAGAACCTATTGCCAACCCATGATAAAACAAACATGATCGAAATAGTACATATGGAGGGGGAGCCCAAGAAGCCTTCACAATCCGTTATGATGATTTGGTCTAGTGAGGTCAAGCCAATCAAAAAACCAACGGTTGAAGGATTAGTGAACAAGTTGACCATGACAAACGGTGAGTCATCGGTGGGAGTTGAGAAAAGATCCCCAAGTGATGCTGTAGCAAAGCAAAATAAGTCAAAGGTGATAGTGCAGGGTTGGCGAGTAAGCCTATAATAATTGTAAAGGGTGACCGTGCGAACCTTGTCATCATCAAGCCTGTAACCCAGTTGTCGGTATTCAATACTAAGGATATCCCATGGAGCTATGAACAGATGATAGTGACCTATAAGGGGAAGGAAGTGAAAGAAGAAGTCAATGAGGCCGAAGGATTAACTCATTCGGGAAAATGCTTTGCCCCGGAAGAGTTAAGGAAAGCTAAAACATTCAGAGATAATCCAGTTCAAGTAAAGAAAGTAGTCACTGAAGAAGAAGCGGAGGAGTTTTTGAGAAAAATGAAGGTACAAGATTACTCCATCATGGAGCAGTTGAGAAAGACGACCGCTCAGATTTCCTTGCTATCATTGTTGATCCATTCAGATGAGCATCATCAGGCCCTGATGAAAATTCTGAACGAAGCTCATGTCCCCGACAAAATTAAAGTAAACCATTTGGAGAAAATCGCCAATAAGATATTTGAGGTGAACAGGATCACCTTCAGTGATGACAAGTTGCTTGTGGAAGGTACTGAACACATTAAAGCTCTCTATATTATAGTAAAATGTGAAGATTCTATGGTCACTAGGGTGTTAGTGGATAATGGTTCCAGTGCAAACATTTTCCCTCTTTCCACTCTGCACAAGATGAAAATTGATACTAAAAGGGTTCGAAAGAATAGCATATGTGTCCAGGGTTTTGACGGTGGAGGAAAAGACTCGATTGGTGATATAGTACTTGAATTGACAATAGGACCGGTCGAATTCACCATGAAGTTCTAGGTACTGAATGTGGCCGTCTCTTACAATTTGTTGTTGGGTCGGCCTTGGATACATGCCGCCAAAGCAGTCTCATTCTCTTTGCACCAGATGGTCAAGTTCGAGTGGGACAAACAGGAGATCGTCGTGCATGGTGAGGAGAATTTGTGTTCTCACAGTGATGCCTCTGTCCCATTTATTGAGGCTGAAGATGACAAAGGGCCTTGGGTCTATCAAGTTTCTGAACAGTGCCGGTTGAGAAGGTTCTATAAGGGAAATGTATTCCAACTCCAAAGGTAGCCTCTGCATTCGTCATGGTGGCCTCTGAAATGCTGAAAAATGGCTTTGTGCCAAGTAAAGGTCTGGGTGCATGTTTGCAGGGTATCGCACTACCAGTGTCCCTCCCTGAAAATTTGGGTACGTTCGTTCTTGGATTCAAACCCACAGCGGCAGATGTGAAAAGGGCTAAAAGGTTGAAACAGAAGACGTGGGCACTTCCGAAGCCTATCTCATGTCTCTCCAAGTCCTTTGTCAAGCCTAGTGCCAGGAAATGACCGATGTCAACGGTTCCAAGTCCTGTGGTTGACATTGTTGAAGAGTTAATTGAAAGGTTCCAGAGGTTGTTTGATGATGTGAATATGGTAGAAATTGGATAAGGTTCCAGCGAAGCAGACGTCAGGCTGAATGTAAAGCTTAACAATTGGAAGGCTTATCCTTTCCCTACTCGGAAGGAGTTTTGGTAGTTTGTTTTGTTTTCCTTTCTATCTGGGTTATTTCAGGGTTGTGACCCAGATTTTTAATTTTTCGCTTGTTTGATGTACAAACTCTGTTATCCTTTATTTTCAATGAAATGCAATTTTCCTTTTCCATCATTCCTGATAGTTCTTATTTTGTATTCTTTTCTTCTTTGTACAGTTCTTTTTATGCTGGTTTCAATGACATGACATGCATGAGGAATCTTCGGCCAAGTCTTAAAAGTCAATCTAATTCTGAAATAATAATCCAAGAAATAAAGTATGATGATGAAACAGAATATGATGAGGATAAGGCATTTGAGGAGATTAGCAAGGAACTAAATAATTTTGAAGAAAAACCCAAGCCTAATCTGAATGAAATAGGAGTAATAAATTTAGGAGATCCAGATAATGTCAGAGAAACCAAGATAAGTGTCCATCTTGAACCATAAATCAGGGAAGAAATAATTAAAGCATTGTTTCAATATAAGGATATTTTTGCATTGTCGTATGATGACATGCCAGGCTTGAGTACCGATTTGGTAGTCCACAAATTGTCAATTGATCCAGCATTCCCTCCCGTCAAGCAAAAATTAAGGAAGTTTAAGACCAACATAAGTGTGAAGATTAAAGAAGAAGTCACAAAGAAGTTTGATGCAAAGGTCATTCCAGTCACGCGGTATCCCATGTGGTTAGCCAATATTGTGCCTGTGCCAAAGAAAGATGGTAAGACCAGAGTGTGTGTTGATTATCGTGACCTCAACAAAGCAAGTCCAAAGGACAACTTCCCACTGCCAAATATCTATATTTTGATTGATAATTATGCCAAGCATGAGATTGAGTCTTTTTTGGACTGCTATGCGGAGTATCATCAGATCTTAATGGATGAGGAAGATGCGGAAAAGATGGCATTCATCACGCCGTAGGGAACATATTGCTATTGGGTCATGCCATTTGGTTTGAAAAACGATGGGGCAACTTACATGAGGGCAATGACTATCATATTTCATGACATGATACACAAGTAGATTGAGGTTTACGTGGACGATGTGATCATAAAGTCCAAGAAGCAGTCTGACCACATCAGAGATTTGAGAAAGTTTTTCCAAAGGATCCGCAGGTACAATCTTAAGCCCAACCTTGCAAAGTGTGCATTTGGTGTTCATAGTCAGTTGGCAGGGCATTGAGTTGGATTCGTCAAAGATCAAAGCTATCCAGGAGTTACCACCACCAAAGAACAAGACCAAGGTAATGAGTCTGCAAGGGAGTCTGAACTACATCAGCAAGTTTATTGCTCAGCTCACGACAACTTGTAATCCCATCTTTAAGTTGCTAAAGAAGGATGTTGCGGTCAAATTGATTGATGAGTGCCAGGAAGAATTCAATAAGATCAAAGAGTATTTGTCAATCCCACTTGTATTGGTCCCGTAGGAACCTGAGAGACCTTTAATTCTTTATTTGATAGTCCTCGATAATCATTTGGTTGTGTGTTGGGTCAGCATGATATCACTGGCAAGAAAGAGCAAGCCATCTATTATCTCAGCAAGAAGTTCACATCTTATGAGGTTAAGAATACTCCCCTTGAAAGGACATGTTGCGCCCTGACTTGGGTAGTACAAAAGTTGAAGCATAATTTGTCATCCTACATTACTTACCTTATCTCTCACCTGGATCCTTTAAAGTATATCTTTCAGAAACCCATGCCCAGTGAAAGGCTCGCAAAGTGGCAAATTTTGCTCATAGAGTTTGCATCGTATATGTGACTCGGACGGCAATAAAAGCCCAAGCTTTGACCGATCACTTGGCCGAGAACCTGATGGATGAAGAATATGAACCTTTGAAGACTTACTATCCTGATGAAGAGGTAATGCATATTGACAAGGTCAAGAAGGATGAAAAGCCCAGTTGGAAACTTTTCTTTGATGGGGCTGCTAACATGAAAGGTGTTGGAATAGGAGTTGTACTCATTTCTGAAATAGGGCACCATTACCCTGTCACAGATCAGCTTCGTTTCTACTATACCAAAAACATGGCCGAGTACGAAGCGTGTATTTTGGGCTTAAGGTTAGCCGTGGACATGGGAGTCTAGGAAGTGCTGGTTTTGGGAGATTCAGATTTGTTGGTGCACCAGATTTAGGGAAAATGGGAGACTCGAGATTTGAAACTCATACCATATCGACAATGTCTATAGGATCTCTGTCGGCGGTTCAAATCAGTGGAGTTCAGGCATATCCCTAGGAACCATAATGAGGTTGCTAACGCCTTGGCTACTCTGGCGTCGATGCTACATCATCCAGATAAGGCTTATATTGATCCTCTGCATATTCAGGTCTGTGATCAGCATGCTTACTATAACATGGTGGAAGAAGAACTTGATGCTGAACCCTAGTTCCATGATATCATGGAGTACATCAGGTTGGGGGTATATCCGGTACAAGCAATAGGAGATCAAAAGAAAGCAATTCGATGTTTAGCAAGCGGATTTTTCTTCAGTGGAGGAGTTTTGTACAAAAGAACTCCAGATCTTGGATTGTTGAGATGCATAGATGCCTGAAAAGCCACGACTATCGTGACCCAAGTGCATTCTGGAATCTGCGGGCCGTATATGAGTGGGTATGTTCTGGTAAAGAAAATTCTTCGAGCAGGTTATTATTGGCTCACCATGGAGCGAGATTGTATTAGTTTTGTGCGCAAGTGTTATCAATGCCAGGTATACGGAGACTTGATTCATTCTCTGCCATCTAAATTTCACACAATGTCCGCAACGTGGCCCTTTGTTGCTTGGGGTATGGATGTCATTGGACCAATTGAGCCCGCTGCATCATACGGACACAGGTTAATTCTGGTGGCCATTGACTACTTCACTAAGTTGGTTGAAGCTAAAACTTTCAAATATGTGACCAAGAAGGCAGTAGTCGATTTTGTTTATTCAAATATCATTTGTCGGTTCGGAATCCCAAAGGTGATCATCACAGATAATGGTGCTAATCTTAATAGTCATCTAATGAAAGAAGTATGTCAATAGCTTAAGATTACGCATCGAAATTCCACCACATATTGCCCTAAGGCGAATGGAGCAGTCGAGCCAGCCAACAAAAACATAAAGAAGATACTTCAGAAAATGGTGCAAGGTTCCAGGCAATGGCATGAAAAGTTGCCCTTTGCTTTGTTGGGTTATTGTACTACTATTCACACTTCAGTAGGTGCAACTCCTTATCTTTTGGTATATGGTACAGAAGCAATGATACATGCAAAAGTTGAAATTCTATCCCTTCGGATTGTTGCTGAAGCCGAAATTGATGACGATGAGTGGGTCAAAACCCGTTTGGAGAAATTGAGTCTGATTGACAAGAAAAGATTGGCGGCAGTGTGTCATGGCCAGTTGTATCAAAAGAGAATGTCACGAACATACAACAAGAAGGTGCGTCCCCGGAAATTTGAAGTGGGTCAGCAAGTATTGAAATGCATCATTTCTCATCAGGCTGAAGCGAAAGGCAAGTTCACCCCAAATTGGCAGAGGTCATTCATCGTAACGAGAGTGTTGTCCAATGGTGTATTTAACAGATATAAAAGGCAAATGTGTGGATATGGCTATCAATTTTAATGTAGTCAAAAGATATTATATATGATTTCTTTGGTTTAAATTGTGTTGTTTGTACTGGGAATGTTTTGAATCTTGGAATGACGAAGGCATTTTATTTTGCTATCTAAACACGTTACCCTTTGTTACCCCTTTTGAGCCTCATTTATTTTCTTTCATATCCTTCTTTTGAAATCAATAGCAAATATCATAAACACAAACACAAAAGGTAAATAAAGAAGAAAAGAGGAAAAGAAAAGAGAAAAAGAGAAAGAAAAGAATGAAAAAGAGTGGAAAAAAAAAAGAAAAAAAGAAAGGAAAAGAAAAAAAGAGAAAAGAAAAGAAAAAAAAGAGAAAGAAAAAGAAAAGAGAAAAGTAACAACAACAACAAAGCAATTCCTATGACATAAACTACGTTCGACCTGATTTCTTTTAAGGATACGTAGGCAACCTCACGGTTCGGTCCCATCATATAAAAATTCAAAAGCCCCCACGCAAAGAAACTGGGGCAGAAGTTGTGGTTCTAAAAAAGATCTGATTCCAAAGTTGTAATTTTGAACCAATTCAAACTGTTTTGAGCATTTATGATATCCTTTCTTTCTAACTCTATGCAAAAGCCCACATTAGGATCCAAAAAAAAACCTTCTGATCAATCTTCGAGCGATGCCAAGTCGAGCATGCAGAGGTATAATTCATATCAAGGGCAACACTCTATTCTAAGTAGGAAAAATGAAAAAATGAGAGAGTCTTATTAGTGAAAACCCTCACGGGCACCGTAAGGTGACGGAAAGCTAAGAGAAATTAAAAAATGAGAGTCTTATTGGTGAAAACCCTCACGGGTACCATAAGGTGATGGTGATTTGAGATATGAATAAATGAGAGAGGTTTGATAGTAAAAATCCCCTCAGGGCACCGCAAGCCGAATAAGGTTGTTGACTTTGCAAAGGAATCGGATTATGGGAACCCCATGCATAAAGTGTGAAGACCGAAAGAGGATTGACTGAATGGACTAGACTGATTAATCTGAAATGCATGTCATGATCATTGTTGCTTGTAGCCTCACTCAGATAAGCCCCTTTTCCTTTCCTTCCTCAAACAATCTTTCTGTTTTGATTTTTCTTCTCCATTCATAACTCTCGAAGTCATTGCATTTCATTTCCTTTTGGGTCTACTCCTCTAAGGATTTTTCAATGTTAGCCTTGCTAGGCAAAAGAAAGGATTGCAAAGCTTATTACCAACTTTCAAATTGCACAAAATCGAAGTGCGGCCACGGTATGCCAGAAGTAGCATGATGCAAACCGGAAAATAAGGTATTAGTGGAGGTTCAAGTGATCAAGTGGGTTCGTGAATTGTGGGAAGAAATACAGAGGCTCAGATGGGAAAGACAGATATGTTAAAATAGCAGGTTGACTATAGGGCACTCGGGTCATTCAGGGTTTCGTGATTAAGGTTCAATCAGAAGGTGAAACAATTCTGTGCTATTCGGATGCAGCTGAGCAGAACAAAGCATGGCAGGGGAAAGGCCGCCCTCAACAAGAATGCCGCAAACTAACCACCATATTTTCAAACTGACAAGATTTTTTCTTTGATTGAAACAGGGGCAGGAAATTTTGTTTGTTCCGGAGAAACCCTCCGTGAAGAAAGCAGGTGCTAGACAGGCTCGGCAGTAAGTTTCCAGTACCCTCCTGTATAACAAGATTTAGTAAGTTTGGAGACCCTCGCAAATGACAAGGTCTGACGAGAGTTCTACTTTTGGGAAGTATAATTTAGCATTTAAGTTTTCACTTTTTGAGATGAGACTTGGTTTGAAATTTTCAGGATAAGGGAATTTAGCTTAGAACTTATTTTGATAACAAGAGTCGGTTAACACTCACAGACGGTCCCAATATCAAACTGGGGCAGAAAAATTTCTTTTGTTTTGTTTGTTTTGTTGTAATCAGGTGCCCACCTAGAGAACAAGGGTAAACCATTCAAGTTTTGAGGGAAAAGCAGTTCAAGTTCAGCAATCAGGCTCCCACCTGGAGAACAAGGGAAAACAATTCAAGTTCAGCAATCAGGCACCCACCAGGAGAACAAGGGAAAATTGTTCAAGTTTCGCGGGAAAGCAGTTCAAGTTCAGCAATTAGGCTCCCACCTGAAGAACAAGGGAAAGCAGCTTAAGTTTCAGGAAAGCGCAGTTCAAGTTCAGCAATCAGGCGCCCATCTGGAGAACAAGGGAAAACAGTTCAAGTTTCAATGAAAAACAATTCAAGTTTAGCAAACAGGCGCCCACCTGGAGAACATGGGAAAACCGTTCAAGTTTCGAGGGAAAAGCAGTTCAAGTTTAGGAATCAGGCGCCCACCTAGAGAACAAGGGAAAGCAGCTTAAGTTTCAGGGAAAAGCAGTTCGAGTTTCATCAATCAGGCGCCCACCTGGAGAACAAAGGAAAACAGTTCAAGTTTCAAGGAAAAACAGTTCAAGTTCAGCAATCAGGCGTCCACCTGGAGAATAAGGGAAAACCATTCAAATTTCGAGGGAAAAGCAGTTCAAGTTCAGGAATCAGGCACCCACCTGGAGAATAGGGGAAAGTAGCTTAAGTTTTAGGGAAAAGCAGTTCAAGTTTCAGTAATCAGGCGCCCACTTGGAGAACAAGGGAAAGCAGTTCAAGTTCAGCAATAAGGTACCCACCTGGAGAACAAGGGAAAGTAGCACAGGTTTCAACGAAAAGTAGTTCAAATTCAGCAATCAGGCACCCACCTGGAGAACAAGGGAAAGCAATTCAAGTTTCAAGGAAAAGCAGTTCGAGTTTCAGCAATCAGGCGCCCACCTAGAGAATAAGGGAAAACAGCTTAAGTTTCAGGGAAAAGCAGTTCAAGTTCAGCAATCAGGCGCCTACTTAGAGAATAAGGGAAAGCAGTTCAACTTTCAACAATCAAGCGCCCACCTGGAAAACAAGGGAAAGCAGTTCACGTTTCAAGGGAAAGCAGTTCGAGTTTTAGCAATCAGGTGCCAACCTGGAGAACAAGAGAAAGTAGTCCAAGTTTCGAAGGAAGACATCTCAAATGTTGGCAATCAGACGCCCACCAGGAAAACAAGGGAATTCACTTCAGAATGCAATTCAAGTCAGCAACAAAGGAAGCTCATCTGGAGAGTACGATTCAATAGAACCGCAGAAACTGCAAGATCAAGTTTGAAGATATGAAGATAGGACTTTTGTAATTCATAGATCATAGTTTAGTCTAGTTTCTTTAATTTTGTCTTGGTATAATAAGGAGTTCAGCAAGCAGTAGAAGCAGTAGTAATAGTGAAATTACAGCTTCCCGGTAGTCCCAGCTACCAAAACTTCCCGAACTATACTGACCTGATTTCTTTATAGCCAAGGATATGTAGGCAACCTCGGAAGCAAGGTATGGTCAAATCTTTTAAAAATGTTTCCCACAGAGTATTCAAACGGGCAGAAATCCCTCGTATCCGCTCACTTTATCTTTGCACGAAAACTATTCATGTTTACGAGCAAAGATAGCTGTGAGCACGTGATTTTTGCCCTATAGGAATTGCTCCCATAAAATATAAGAAAATAAATTTTTTCCAATTTTTGCAATTTTATAGGATTTTGTGAGAATCTGAATTAATTGTTTGCATTTTGTGCACGTTTGATTCTTATTAAAATCATGAAAATACAAAAAATATCATGCATTTTGTTTAGGTTGTGTTTTTATATTTTAGGATCAATTAGTTAATTATTTGTTGCATGAAAAAATAAAAATTACAAAAATAGCCCATTTTACATTTTTACCTTTTAATTGCTAGATTATTGATTTTTCTTTTTGAGTTAGGATCAAGGAATTTTTATAAATTTTAGAAAATTGGTTAGTTTTATAATCTAGATGAATTTAGGATTTTAATTTGGTTTTTAATTAAAGAAAATAAAAGAAAAGACAAATAAAAAGAAAAAGAAAAAGTTTAATAGAAAAGGGGTTCATTGAGAAGGTCTTATTTTGCTTTTATTTAGACCAAAGCCCAAACAAGGCTACCCTAAACCCGCCCCAAAATCCATCCATATACCCCAAATACCCGGTCCAACCCCAGCCTTGATCAAAAAGATGTCGTTTTTGTTCAATCAAATCCCAGTCGTTGATCTCGTGTGATCCAATGGCTGGGAACTGGCCTTTGTTTAAGTATAATAGTGTCCGAATTAGACCCCCCCCCCCAATTCCAATCACCCTCATTTCTGTCACTAACCTCCAAACCCTAGAGACCCGCCGCCCCTAAAATCCCCACCGTCTCCGCCGTCAACCACCCATCGGGAATCGCCTCACGGCGGTTCCAGTGCTCTGATCCACTCCAAATTCACACCAAACACTCCTCACTTCCTCTTCTTTCCAAATCCCAAAACTAATCCCCTCAAATCCCTCCAATTTTAGATCTAAACCCGAACCCTAATTTAACTAAACCTTTCCAAAATCGCCCATCCTTACATCCTGTAACCACCACGCCTTCTAAACTCAAAATTCACCAATGATTGATCCAAATAACTCTTGGATATCCATGAATCATAGATCCAAAAATTTTGACCTAGTCCCTGTATTTTTGGTTGTGCCGATTGGATTTTGCTGCTTGTTTTGGTTTGGAAAATTGCCCAAATGGATTACTTTTGACCAGAGTAGTCGTTTGGATCAGTATCAACCCATCTCGAAGTTCATCTTCCCTTGTTCCGATTGGGCTATTTTGGTCGTTGGCTCTATCCGGTAAAACCAATATTTTTTCCTTGTTTTCGTTCTTCTTTCTTTTTCTATTTCTTGTTTTACTTTACTTCTGTTTCTGTTTTTTCTTCTTCCTGTTAGTGAATTTCTGATTATTTGTTTATTTTCCATTTAAATAAAGAGTGTTAGTTAGCCATAATCTTGGGTATTAAGTTTTCATTTTTTTCCTCTATTGACTCTGCATATTTAGTCAAGTAGTTTTAAGGTTTGTTAACTAGTTTGAAATTAGCATGTTTATAGTAGTAGGCTAGCTTTCCCTTTGTTATTATGATTCCCTGACCTGATAATATTAGTTTGTTCAATGGTTCTAGTATTAGAAAATGGTTTATTATCGATTAACTCCGGAATTATGGTAGTAGTAGGTTTAAATATTTCTTGCATGCCTCATTCTTGACTTCAGTTCATGCTAATAAAGTCTAGGTTTGGCTAAAGGTTTTAGGTTTGGTGCCACTTGATTTTTATTTCCGTTTGTTTCTGGTTTGGTATTGTTTGCCTTGGTTTGTATTGTTAAACACTCCTAGGGTCTTAATTGCACAACTGAAAACTTAGGGGTTAATCTGAGAAATAAAACAAGGGATTTCCAGATATCTATTTGGAAGCTTCTAGAGGAGGGGGCAGCTGTCCCTATTTGGTTAGCACAAAAATGCTGAGCCAATAAGGGACATCCAGTTGCTCGGTTGGTTAAAAAGATGTCTTTTACAGGATGAAAATAATTCTCAATTCTGTTTTAGAGCACATGGCCTTAGAGGCCAATCAAAGAGTGTCCTTCCTTCACTCAAAAAACAATATTTTAAGCAATATACTCTGCACTAAGGTCCTGAAAAAAATACATCAGAAGTCCATACCCAAAACATTTTCAAAAGTTCATCCGTTAGTTAGTTGATGCAGTCCCTGATTTCAAAAGAAAAAGCTAGAACAAATCTCTAGAATTCCTAATTTTACAAACTGAGACATGGATGGAATGTGAAGCTGTGTGCATTGATGTTTCTAGTTGTTGATCTCCACTGACTTTTTGCTGAAGTTTCTTTATTTTGTTGTTCTCTATAACCAGGTACTTTCTAACTTTTGAATGACAAAAATAGAATGCAAGAATGTTTGGAGGAATGTACTGATGATTTGATGCTAATGGATTGCAATTGCATATGTGTTCATACAAATCATTTAGCTTTTAATTTCTTCTTTTAATCTTTTCTTGTGAACTGAATATGCCAAATCTGTAAACAGTCAATAGTTTAGTAAGGCTATCATGTTTTAATGTGGACGATTACTAAAGTATGATCTTATTAGTTCTTTGATACATGTAATAGGAAATTTAGTGTTTAAAAAGTAAAGTTTCAGTTTCTTTGCATGTGTTTCCCCTTAAGCTATGTAGCTCTTTATGAAATTCTGGTTTCTCTCAGTTGTACTTAGACAAAGCAGTAGTTTAGCAGGGATTTTCATATGTTAAGTCCACTGATTCCTCTAAGTTTGAGAATGTTCATTTAGGCCTCGTGTATGCTGACTTTGGCTGTTGAATCTGTGTAATTTAATCATTCGATTTCAGCATTGCTAGAGTATTATGTTGATATGAGAATAAGTATGTTTAATAAATAGTCTTAAACCCATATTCATATTACCCAACTGTCTGTAGCAGGTCGTTTTAATTTAGTTAATAATGGTGTTCATATTTGATAATCTTATATCGTGTTCCTATGTTTCTTAAGGGCGATTGGGCCCAGTCTAGGCTGCCTATATGAGGTAGCCCAATTAGGAATGGGTTCAGCTCTTGCTCTTGTTGTGCTTCACCCATTGGGCTCGATTTTGAGCCCTAGCTGGCGTTATCAAATTCTCATGATTTGCATAATGGAAGTGTTTCTTCCTAACATTTAATTTGATCATGGGACTAGTATTGGATCCTTTGAAATTTTGTGGTGGTCATTCACTTTTGTCCCAGTGTTGGGCTTGACATCGAGCCCAATAACTACTTGTCTTCTTTTGAAAAATCTTTAAATAGCATTGAGCCTGCTGTTGGCCCAAAATTTTAGTTTAAATAATTTAATGCCGATGTAATCTACCCAATGCCTGCTTTAAATTAGTAGTTTTAGCTCAGACTTTAATTATATTAAGTTTGTCATCCCTAATTCGCTTTTAGTTTAGTACACGTTTTCTTTTAATTGAGGTGTGCCATCTTAATTAAACCTCCTATGGCCCTCACAAATATTATAACTAGATATTTAAAAATGAGTATTCGTAGAAAGGCCTTTAGGCGCGCTTAAAATACTATTGTGATTGTGTACATGTTCGCGTGACATAATTACAATTCTAAAAACTAATTCGGAGTATGCGTTCGCGCAACTACGACCAAACTTTCGCAATAATAATAAATTTATTATTAATATAGTCCTCTTTAATTAAATGTAGTTCTTTAGGCCGAGGTGTGCCATCCATAATTGAATCCCTATGGCCCTCGTGTTAATTTTGTAACTTAGACATTAAAATGGTATTCAAAGTTTGCTTTTGGCACGTTTAATCCACCATCGTAGTTGTGTACACTTTCGTGTGACATAATTGCGGTTCTAAAAACAAAACCGAAGTATGAGTTCGCGCAACTTTGACCTAAATTTCTTAATAATAATAAAGCGTTACTAATTGTGGACATGTTCGCGTGACATGATTTCTGACGCGCCAAACAAACGGGTACACGTATGTGTGACCTGTTTAAAGATAATTTCTTAATTAAAAGAAGCAAATGCACATAGGTTCTAAAATCAGTACTCAAACAATTTATTTAAGCCAATTATGATCAAAGCGACCGTGCTAGAACCGCGGAACTCGGGAGTGCCTAATACCTTCTCTTGGGTTAACAGAATTCCTTACCCAGATTTTTGTCTTTCGCAGACATTAATACAGAGTCAAATCTCCTTGATTTAGGATTCTAAACCGGTGACTTGGGACACCATTAACTATCCCAAGCGGCGACTTTGATCTTAAATAATAATCCCATTTCGATTATCACTTAAATTGAAAAAACTCTCTTATATCCCTTTGCGGGAGTAGTAGAAAGGAGGTGTGATAGCTGCCGCAAGTCCTGATACATCTTGGTCGCGCCCGGATGAATAGAATACTGAGAACTATGGGCCTCCTCTATAATCAACTCACGAAGTCCGTCCATATTGGGCACACAAACACGTCCCTGCTTCCTCAAAACTCCATCATCCCCAACTAAAACTTGCTTGGCATCTCCGTGCTGCACTATGTCCTTAAGGGCAAGCAAATGAGGATCATCATACTGCCGATCTCTGATACGATCAAATAATAAAGATCGAGCGACTGTACAAGCTAGAACACGGGTGGGCTCAGAAACATCCAACCTCATGAACTGATTGGCTAAAGCTTGAACATCCAAAGCAAGCAGTCTCTCACCGACCGGAATATATGCAAGGCTACCCATACTGGTTGACTTCCTACTCAAAGCATCGGATACTACATTGGCCTTCCTAGGAAGATACAAGATGGTGATATCATAGTCTTTCAATAGTTCCAACCACCTTCTCTGCCTCAAATTTAACTCCTTCTGCTTGAATAAGTATTGCAAACTCTTGTGATCCGTGAATACCTCACACGACACACCATATAAATAATGCCTCCAAATCTTCAGCACGTGAACAATGGATGATAGCTCCAAATCATGAACTGGATAATTCTTCTCGTGGATCTTCAACTGTCGCGAAGCATATGCAATAACCTTGCCATTCTTCATTAACACCACACCAAGTCCAATACAAGATGCATCACAACATACTGTATATGGCCATGAACCTGTGGGCAATACCAATATCGGCGTCGCAGTCAAAGCTGTCTTAAGCTTCTGAAAGCTCGCCTCACACTCGTTCGACCACCTGGACTGGGCACCCTTCTGGGTCAACCTGGTCATCGGGGCTGCTATGGATGAAAACCCCTCCACAAACCGATGGTAGTAGACTGCCAAACCCAAGAAACTCCGAATCTTTGTAGTTGATGTGGGTCTAGGCCAGTCCTTGACTGCCACAATCTTCTTAGGATCCACCTAAATGACCTCTGTTGATACAACATGACCCAAGAATGCAACGGAACTCAACCAAAATTCACATTTCGAAAACTTAGCATATAACTAGTTGTCCCTCAAAAGTCTGAAGCATGACTCGCAGATGTTGCTCATGCTCCTCTCTGCCGCGGGAGTAGATCAAGATATCATCAATGAAAATAATCACAAAGGAATCTAGATAGGGCTTGAACACTCGGTTAATCAAATCCATAAAAGTTCTTGGGGCATTTGTCAACACAAATGACATCACTAGAAACTCATAATGGCCGTATTGAGTGCGAAAAGATGTCTTAGGGACATCAGATGCCCTAATCCTCAATTGATGATAGCCAGATTTCAAATCAATCTTCGAAAACACTATGACACCCTGAAGCTGATCAAACAAATCATCAATCCTCGACAATGGATGCTTGTTCTTGATGGTGACTTTGTTCAACTATTGATAGTCTATGCACATCCTCATCAACCCATCCTTCTTCTTAACAAACAACACCGGCGCACTCCAGGGCGAGACACTAGGTATAATAAAGCCCTTATCCAACATATCTTGCAACTGTTCCTTCAATTCTTTCAGCTCTGGCAGGGCCATGTGGTATGGCGGAATGGAAATGGGCTTAGTTCCCAGAGTCATATCGATGCAAAAGTCAATATCCATGTCAGGTGACATCCCCGACATGTCTACAGGAAATACCTCTGGAAACTTACGAACAACTGGTATGGAATCCATGGAAGGAACCTCTGCACTTGAATCGCGAACATAAGCCAGATAAGCCAAACACCCCTTCTCGACCATACACCGAGCCTTCATATAAGAAATAATCCTACTGGTAGAATGACTAGGGGTCCCTTATCCACTCCAATCGAGGCATCCCCGACAAAGCTAAGGTCACGATCTTGACATGACAGTCCAATATGGCATGATAAGGTAACAGCCAATCCATCCCCAAGATGACATCAAAATCGACCATATCCAAAAGTAAGAGGTCTACACGGGTCTCAAGACCCCCAATAATAACCACACATGAGCGATAGACATGATCTACAATAATAAAATCACCCACCGGTATGGACACTTATACAGGGGAACTCAAAGAATCACGAGGCACAACCAAATACGTAGAAAAATAAGATGACACATAGGAGTATGTAGACCCTAGATCAAATAGAACTGAAGCATCTATACTGCAAATTGAAACCGTACATGTGATGACGGCATTGGATGCCTCAGCCTCAGGCCTGGCTGTGAAAGCATAACATCGGGGGTGGGCCCCACCACTCTGAACTACATCCCTGGGATGGCCTCCTACTGTCTGGCCTCCGCCTCTAGTTGTCTGACCCCTACCTCTAGCTAGCTGAGCGGGCGGTGGAACACTTGGTGCCTAAACCATGGCACGAGAACCCTAATGCTGAGAACTGCTCAATGCTTGAGGGCAAAATCTAGCAATGTGCCTCGGATCACCATAAGTATAACAAGTTCTCACCTGTCGGGACTGCTGACCCTGAAACTGATCCTGACGGCCTGAATAACCACCCTGAAAACTCTGGAGCAGAGGTGCACTGAAAGGAGCTGGTAGTGCATTATAGGGTAGCTGATCAGAATACTGCATGTGAGAACCACGACCACCTGAAGCACCGTGAGAAGCTTGAAGTGCTGAATGAAACGGCTTGGGAGGATGACCCCTACCAAAAGAATCCGTACCTTCAGACGAGGAACCACTGAACCTACCAGAATGACGAGGCCACTTGTTAGGTCCATGACCACTCCTCTAAGCTCGAACTGCCTTAACTCGCCGGGCCACATTGGTTGCATCCTGAAAGGAAATTTTGCTAACCATCTCCTTAGCCATCTGCAATCTGATAGGCTGAGCGAGTCCCTCAATGAACGTCCTCACGCTCTCTCTCTCTCTCTCTCTCGGTGGGTAGTATAAGAACAGCATGACGAGCCAAATCCACAAACCTAGTCTCATATTGGGTGACAATCATAGAACCCTGCTGAAGATGCTCAAATCGCCTATGGTAGTCCTCTCTTTTGAGTGACAGGAAGAAACTTCTCAAGAAATAGCTAATAGAACTAGTCCCAATTGAAGGCAGGAGAACCAACTGGTCTAGTCTACACAAAATCATTCCACCATCTCTTGGCAAACACTATCATCTGGATTACAGCAAAGTCAACCCCATTGGTCTCCATTATCCCTGTGATGACCCAAGGGGTCATCACCGTAATTCTTCCTTGTTCCGTGCTCCCGAGGCCTTGAAAACCTCGCTTTTAGTTGCCTCGATTGGCGTGCATAGTTCGGGCGTGTAGCCGAAAAGTTTTTATGTTAGAATATGTGAATTATGTGAAACATTTGATGAATTTTGGTATTAATATGCATAATGTTGACTTCAGTCAACATTTTAGGTAAACGGACCCGGACCTGTGATTCGACAGTCCCGGAGGGTCCGTAGAAAAATATGGGGCTTGGGCGTGTGCCCGGAATCAAATTCGGAGGTCCCAAGCCCGGGAAATGAATTTTTGAAAGAAATTGTTTTTCTGAAATTTGATATGAAAATTTGAAATGAAAAAAGGGTTAGAAAATATAGGTATTGGGCTCGTATTTTGGTTCCGACGCCCGGTACAAGTCTTAAATATGTGTTAAGCACTATCTGTAAAGTTTGGCTAAAACGGACATCATATGACGTGTTTCGGACTAAAAATGGAGAGTTTGAGTTATGAAAGTTGAAGAAAGAAAATCATGTGTTTGAGGCTTGATCCTATGTATATGATGTTATTTTGGCGATTTGATAGCACGAGTAAGTCCGTAAGATGTTTTTAAGGTTGTGTGCATGTTTGATTTGGAGCCCCGAGGGCTCAGGTGAGTTTTGAATGGGGCCCAGGAGGTCTTGGACTTAAGAAAATGCAGGTTCAGGTGTTGCAGACACCAGCGCGGCCGCGGTCATTTCCGCGTGGTCCGCGCTGGAGCCGTGTGGCCGCGATGCATTTTTGTGCGGTCCGCGTGGCTGAGTCTGAGGGTTAGGGTTTCAGGTTAACCAACGCGGCCGCGCACCAAAATAGTGCGGTCCGCGCTGGAAGGGTTCAGAGAAGCCCCACTTTTCTCCCACTCGGCGCGGCCGCAACACATTTTTGTGCGGTCCGCACCAGGTCCTCAGAAAGGTATACAAGTTCGGAAAATCTCAGTCATTTTTCACTTTTCAAAAACCCAAAACCTAAGAGGCGATTTTCCAAACAACTTTTTTTCTCCAAAACGATTGGTAAGTGATTTCTAACTTAATTTCTTTATTCCTTAACATCTTTTAACATAATTTCAACTTCAAATCAAAGATTTTCATGGGGAAAATTGGGTGTTTTGGGTAGAACCTAGGTTTTCTACAAATTGAGAAGTTGGACCTCAATTTGGGGTCCGATTTAAAAACAAATCATATATTGGGATTCATGGGGGAATGGGTAACCGGGTTTTGGTCCGAACCTCGAGTTTCGACCACGTGGGTCCGGGGGTATTTTTGACCTTTTTGGGAAAAACCTTGAAAAATCTATTTTCATGCATTGGGGATGATTCATTTAGTAATTATTAATGTGATTAAGTAACTTATGACTAGATTCGAGCGGATTGGTGGTGGAATCAAGAGGTAAAGCTATACTAGAAGCGTGAGTTGAGTTTGGAGCATTCGAGGTAAGTGTTTGTTCTAACTTTGGCTTGAGGGAATAGGATTAGGATGATATTTGCTACTTGCTAATGTGGAGTACGGTGTATAGGCATGGTGACGGTTATCTATGCACCGGAGTCTAGCATGACCGTGAGTCTTGATTGCTTTTAATTCGAATAATGTGACACAAGCTCCTTGTTTATTTGATGAGTTTCACATAATATGAACGGTTGAGGTAAAATTGCTGGTGTACTTTTGGAGCGTTATCTCGAACATATAATGTGAACGGTTGAGGAAGAATGATTTAAAAGGAGAATGTGTTGTGAATACTCCCTTGCCGGGATGTGTAGACTGATATATATATTCTCCCTTGTCGGGATATTTTGGGCTGTTAGTTGTACCCTTGCCGGGTTAAAGGTATTGAGTTGTTATTCTCCCCTGAAGGGGTCTACTATATGAAGTCAGATATTATGAACTATATTATGGGATCGTGTGGCACGCCGTCCACTTATATATGATATTATGGGATCGTGTGGCACGCCGTCCACTTATATATGATATTATGGGATCGTGTGGCACACCGTCCACTTATATATGATATTATGGGATCGTGTGGCACGTCGTCCACTTATATATTATATTATGGGATCGTGTGGCACGCCATCCACTTACATATGATATTATGGGATCGTGTGGCACGCCGTCCACTTACATATGATATTATGGGATCGTGTGGCACGCCGTCCACTTATATATGATATTATGGGATCGTATGGCACGCCGTCCACTTATATATGATATTATGGGATCGTGTGGTACGCCATCCACTTATATATGATATTATGGGATCGTGTGGCACGCCGTCCACTTATATATGATATTATGGGATCGTGTGGCACGCGTCCACTTATATATGATATTATGGGATCTTGTGGCACGCCGTCCACTTATATATGATATTATGGGATCGTGTGTCACGCCGTCCACTTACATATGATATTATGGGATCGTGTGGCACGCCGTTCACTTATATATGATATTATGGGATCGTGTGGCACGCCGTCCACTTATATATGATATTATGGGATCGTGTGGCACGCCTTCCACTTATATATGATATTATGGGATCGTGTGGCACGCCGTCCACTTATATATGATATTATGGGATCGTGTGGCACGCCGTCCACTTATATATAGATATATATCATGGGAACCGGAGTCTCTTCTGCTTATTTCCGATATTTCATTTTTATCTGTTACTCCCCGATAGCATGTCCCCTCCCAGTTTTACTTTGTATTATCTTGTTATTGTTTTCTTGCACTTGTTGTATATATATCTGTACAGGTTAATTGTGGTAGGTACTGTCTAGCCTCGTCACTACTTCGCCGGGGTTAGGCCAGGCACTTACCAGCACATGGGGTCGGTTGTGCTGATGCTACACTATGTGCAAATTTTTGTGCACAGATCAGGGAGCAGCTTACGGACCACAGCAGTAGGATTTCTGGGAGCTATCTTCAGTCCAGGGACTCTCGAGGTAGCCTAGATGGCGTTCGCAGGCCGAAGTCCCTTTCCATGTTTTTCGTTTGTTCATCTTGTATCAGACAAACATGATGTATTTCCTTTCAGACATTGTTTGTAGTATTCTGTAGTAGTCCGTGAGCTAGTGACACCAGACCTTGGGTAGTGATGTGTATTAAACTTCCACACTTTTGGTTTTCAGTTGCTTTAGATTTAAAGTCTTCCGCTTAAATTTTGTCTCGTTTATTATATTGTTTGAAAGAAAGCAGGAAAGGTGTTTTAAATATTTGGCTTGCCTAGCTCCGATAGTAGGCGCCATCACGACACCCGATGGTGGGAAATCCGGGTCGTGACAAGTTGGTATCAGAGCACTAGGTTACTTAGGTCTCACAACTCACGGACAAGCTCAGTAGAGTCTGAGGGATCGGTACGGAGATGTCTGTATTTATCCCGCAGAGGCTACTGAGTTAGGAAAATGTTACCTTATTCATTCTTGTCGTGCGATTCTGTTTCTCAAGTACTGATTATTCTCCCACTCTGTTCTTTCGCAGATGGCGAGAACACGTGCTTCCTCTTCTACCGCGCAGCAGCCCGAGCCCTCAGAAGCAGCTTCTATTAGGGGCAGATGGCGAGGCCGTGCCAGAGGCAGAGGCCGGGCTAGAGCTCAGGACCGAGTGGCAGTCCCAAAGGTGGAGCCTCATATTGACTACAACGAAGGGGTTCCAGCTCCAGCAGCTCAAGTGGGCCCAGCTCAGGTCCCAGAGGGTTTCATAGCCACTCCAGTGCTTCAGGATGCTTTGGTCCGGCTGGTAGGCTTTATGGAGGGCATTTCTAGAGCGGGTTTGATTCTCGTAGCTCCAGCCACATCTCAGGCTGGGGAGGAGTTCATACTCCCGATACTCGTACTCCAGAGCCGATAGCTCCTCAGGCTCAGGTTCAATCGGTTCAGCCAGCCGTGGCAGTTCAGCCAGCTGTGGCAGCCCAGCCAGGTATTGCGGCTCAGTCCAGCGATGGTGCGGCTATGTCCGCGGATGCTTTGTGGAGGCTTGATCATTTCACCAAGCTCTTCACTACTACATATAGTGGCACTCCCTCAGAGGATGCTCAGGATTTCATATTCAGTTGTCATGAGGTTCTACGGACTATAGGCATTGTAGAGACCAATGGGGTTGACTTCACCACTTTTCGCCTGGAAGGATCCGCCAAGACTTGGTGGAGGGATTTCTATTTAGCCAGGCCAGCTGGGTCGCCATCATTGACCTGGGATTAGTTTTCAGAGTTATTTCTGGGGAAGTTTCTTCCAGTTACTCAGCGAGATGCTCTTCTAGGCAGTTTGAGCGTCTACAGCAGGGTCCTATGACGGTCACCCAGTATGAGACCCGGTTCATTGATCTTGCTCGTCATGCCATTGTGATACTCCTCACCGATAGAGAGAGGGTGTGGAGGTTTATTGATGGGTTGGCCCAGTCGATCCGTGTTCAGATGGCCATGAGTGCCGGTAGTGAGATTTCATTTCAGGAGGCGGCAGATGGTGCCCGCCGAATAGAGATGGCACTTGCTCAGGGAGGTGGTCATGGGTCTGATAAAAGGCCCCGTCATTTTGGTAGATTCAGTGGTACCTCGTCTGGAGGTAGGGATTCTTATGGTAGAGGCCATCCTTCGAGGCCCTTTCAGTCAGCTCTCCAGGCTTCTCATGGTTCACCAGATGGTCGTGGTTCTCTGCCGCAGTATTCTGACCAGCAGCTCTTCAGTTCACCATCAGCACCTATCACTGCACCACCACTTCGTTTTTCTCAGCAGCCGAGGGCTTGTTATACTTGTGGCGATGTGAGTCACATTGCCAGATATTTCCCTCGAGCTTCCAGCAGCTCGCAGCAGCAGGGTCCTTGCCCGATGATCCAGGCACCAGTTGCCCCACAGCCTGCCCAGCCAGCTAGAGGCGGGGGTAGAAGACATAGAGGTGGAGGTAGAGGTCTTAGAGGTGGAGCTCAGACCGCTAGAGGTAAGGGTCAACCAGCAGCAGATCGTCCCAAGGATATGATTCAGGGAGGTGGGGTCCAGCCCCGTTGTTATGCTTTGCCAGCCAGGCCAGAGGCTGAGTCATCAGATGTTGTGATTACAGGTACTATTCTGGTCTGTGATAGCGATGCTTCTGTGCTATTTGATCCCGGATCTACGTATTCATATGTGTCATCCTATTTTGCACCCTATTTGGTTATGCCCAGTGACTCGTTGAGTATTCCTGTTTATGTGTCAACACCGGTGGGTGATTCTATTGCGGTCGACCAAGTTCATCGTTCTTGTATCGTAGTGTTTGGGGGTCTTGAGACCCGTGTTGATTTGTTGCTTTTGGACATGGTCGACTTTAATGTTATATTAGGGATGGATTGGTTATCCCCGTACCATGCTATCTTGGATTGTCATGCCAAGACCGTAACCTTAGCCTTACCGGATTTACCCCATTTAGAGTGGAGAGGGACTTCTGGTCATTGTACCCGCAGTGTTACCTCCCATGTGAAAGCTCGGCGTATGGTCGAGAAGGGATGTTTGGCCTACTTGGTGTATGTTCGCAATTCTAGCGCGGAGGCCCCTTCTACTGATTCTGTGCCCGTTGTTCGGGAGTTTCCTGAGGTTTTCCCTTCAGACTTGCCGGGTATGCCGCCCGACAGGGATATCGACTTTCGTATTGATTTGGCCCCGGGCACTCAGCCCATTTCTATCCCGCCATATCGTATGGCCCCGCCGGAGTTGAAAGAGTTAAAGGAACAGCTGTAGGATTTGCTTGAGAAAGGTTTCATTAGACCCAGTGTTTCACCTTGGGGTGCGCCGGTGTTGTTTGTTAAGAAAAAGGATGGTTCGATGAGAGTGTGCATCGATTACCGGCAATTGAACAAGGTTACAATTAAGAATAAGTATCCACTGCCGAGGATCGACGATTTATCGACCAGCTTCAGGGTGCAAGGGTGTTCTCAAAGATAGATTTGAGATCTGGTTATCATCAACTGAGGATTAGGGCGTCTGATGTCCCCAAGACAGCATTTCGCACTCGGTATGGGCACTATGAGTTTTTAGTCATGTCATTTGGATTGACTAATGCCCCAGCAGCGTTCATGGAGTTGATGAACCGAGTGTTCAGACCTTATTTGGACTTGTTCGTGATAGTCTTCATTGACGATATTCTTATATACTCCCGCAGTCAGGAGGAGCATGAGCAGCACCTCAGAGTGGTCCTTCAGACCCTAAAGGATAGTCAGTTGTATGCTAAGTTCTCAAAGTGCGAGTTTTGGTTGAGTTCGGTCGCATTCCTGGGTCATGTCGTATCAGCAGCAGGTATTCAGGTAGACCCGAAGAAGATAGAGGCAGTCAAGAACTGGCCTCGACCAGCTTCACCTACGGATATTCGGAGTTTCCTGAGGTTAGTAGGTTACTACCGTCGGTTCGTGGAGGGGTTTTCCTCCATTGCAGCCCCTATGACCAGATTGACCCAGAAGGGTGTCCAGTTCAGGTGGTCGGACGAGTGTGAGGCAAGCTTTCAGAAGCTCAAGACGGCTCTGACTACG
Source organism: Nicotiana sylvestris (assembly GCF_000393655.2). Taxonomy (NCBI): domain Eukaryota; kingdom Viridiplantae; phylum Streptophyta; class Magnoliopsida; order Solanales; family Solanaceae; genus Nicotiana; species Nicotiana sylvestris. Next base: position 28,619,008 of record NC_091057.1, read on the forward strand.
GCACCAATATTGGTTTTGCCCACAGGTTTAGGGCCATATACGGTCTATTGTGATGCGTCTCGTATTGGGCTTGGTGCATTGTTGATGCAGGAAGGCAAAGTCATTACTTATGCTTCGAGGCAGTTGAAGATCCACGAAAAGAATTATCCGGTTCATGATCTCGAGTTGGCAGCCATTGTTCATGCCTTGAAGATCTGGAGGCATTACTTATATGGCGTGACGTGTGAGGTTTACACTGATCACAAGAGTCTTCAGTATCTGTTCAAGCAGAAAGAGTTGAATTTGAGGCAGAGGAGGTGGTTAGAGTTGCTAAAGGATTATGATGTTACTATCTTATACCACCCGGGGAAGGCCAATGTGGTGGCCGATGCATTGAGCAGGAAGTCCGCCAGCATGGGTAGTCTTGCTTATATTCCAGTCAGCCAGAGATCGCTTGCTTTGGATGTTCAGGCCTTGGCCAATCGTCTTGTGAGGTTAGATATTTCTGAGCCTAGCAGAGTGTTAGCTTGCACGGTTGCTTGTTCCTCACTATTAGAGCGTATCCGCGAGCGGCAGTTTGAGGATCCCCATTTGTGTGTCTTGAGAGACACGGTGCAGCGTGGAGGTGCCAAGAAAGTAACCTTAGATGATGATGGTGTATTGAGATTGCAGGGGCGAGTTTGTGTGCCCAATGTTGATGGGATTCGAGAGTTGATCTTAGCGGAGGCCCACAGTTCTCGGTATTCTATTCACCCGGGCGCCGCGAAGATGTATCAGGATCTGAGGCAGCACTATTGGTGGCGTAAGATGAAGAAAGACATCGTTGCGCACGTGGCTCGGTGTTTGAATTGTCAGCAGGTTAAGTACGAGCATCAAAGACCCGGTGGTCTATTTCAGAGGATTGCACTTCCCGAGTGGAAGTGGGAGAGGATTACGATGGATTTCGTTATTGTACTTCCGATGACTCGGAAAAAGTTTGATGCAGTTTAGGTCACTGTTGATAGGCTGACCAAGTCAGCGCATTTTGTTCCGGTTGCAGCCACCTATTCGTCCAAAAGGTTAGCCGAGATTTATATCATGGAGATTGTTCGCCTTCATGGGGTGCCGCTATCTATCATTTCGGATCGGGGTACGCAGTTTACCTCGCATTTCTGGAGAGCGGTTCAGTGAGAGTTGGGCACCGAGGTTGAGTTGAGTACAGCATTTCATCCCCAGACGGACAGTCAGTCCGAGAGGACTATTCAGATTCTTGAGGACATGCTCCGAGCCTGTGTCATTGATTTTGGAGGCTCGTGGGACCAGTTCTTGCCTTTAGCAGAGTTTGCCTACAACAACAGCTACCAGTCCAGCATTCAGATGGCTTCGTATGAGGCATTGTATGGTAGGCGATATCGGTATCCAGTTGGATGGTTTGAGCCGAGAGAGGCTCGATTATTGGGTACGGATCTGGTTTAGGAAGCCTTGGACAAGGTCAGGATTATTCAGGATAGACTTCATACAGCTCAGTCCAGACAGAAGAGTTATGCAGACCGCAAGGTCAGAGATGTTGCTTTCATGGTTGGTGAGCGGGTATTGCTCCGTGTATCGCCTATGAAGGGCGTGATGAGATTTGGGAAGAAGGGCAAGCTCAGCCCTAGGTTCATCGGTCCATTTGAGATTCTTGATCGTGTGGGAGAGGTGGATTATAGACTTGCCTTGCCACCTAGCTTGTCAGCTGTGCATCCTGTGTATTCATGTATCTATGCTCCGAAAGTATCGCGGGGATCCATCGCACGTGTTGGATTTCAGTACTGTCCAATTGGACAAGGATCTGTCATATGAGGAGGAGCGGGTGGCTATTCTAGACCGACAGGTTCGACAGTTGAGGTCGAAGAGTTTTCCTTCGGTGCGGGTTCAGTGGAGAGGTCAGCCTCCTGAGGCATCGACCTGGGAGTCCGAGTCTGATATGCAGAGTCGTTATCCTCATTTATTTTCCGACTCAGGTACTTCTTTCTTTTGTCCATTCGAGGACGAACGGTTGTTTTAGAGGTGGAGAATGTGACGACCCAAGGGGTCATCACCGTAATTCTTCCTTGTTCCGTGCTCCCGAGGCCTTGAAAACCTCGCTTTTAGTTGCCTCGATTGGCATGCACAGTTCGGGCACGTAGCCGGAAAGTTTTTATGTTAGAATATGTGAATTATGTGAAACATTTGATGAATTTTGGTATTAATATGCATAATATTGACTTCGGTCAACATTTTGGGTAAACGGACCCGGACCTGTGATTCGACGATCCCGGAGGGTCCGTAGAAAAATATGGGGCTTGGGCGTGTGCCCGGAATCAAATTCTGAGGTCCCAAGCCCGAGAAATGAATTTTTGAAAGAAATTGTTTTTCTGAAATTTGATATGAAAATTTGAAATGAAAAGGAGTTAGAAAATATAGGTATCGGGCTCGTATTTTGGTTCCGACGCCCGGTACAAGTCTTAAATATGTGTTAAGCACTATCTGTAAAGTTTGGCTAAAAACGGACGTCATATGACGTGTTTCGGACTAAAAATGGAGAGTTTGAGTTATGAAAGTTGAAGAAAGAAAATCATGTGTTTGAGGCTTGATCCTATGTATATGATGTTATTTTGGCGATTTGATCGCACGAGTAAGTCCGTAAGATATTTTTAAGGTTGTGTGCATGTTTGGTTTGGAGCCCCGAGGGCTTGGGTGAGTTTTGAATGGGGCCCGGGAGGTCTTGGACTTAAGAAAATGCAGGTTCAGGTGTTGCAGACACCAGCGCGGCCGCAGTCATTTCTGCGCGGTCCGCGCTGGAGCCTTGCAGCCGCGATGCATTTTTGTGCGGTCCGCGTGGCTGAGTCTGAGGGTTAGGGTTTCAGGTTAACCAACGCGGCCGCGCAGCAAAACAGTGCGGTCCGCGCTGGAAGGGTTCAGAGAAGCCCCACTTTTCTCCCACTCGGCGCGGCCGCAACACATTTTGGTGCGGTCCGCGCCAGGTCCTCATAAAGGTATACAAGTTCGGAAAATCTCAGTCATTTTTCACTTTTCAAAAACCCAAAACCTAAGAGGCGATTTTCCAAACAACTTTTTTTCTCCAAAACGATTGGTAAGTGATTTCTAACTTAATTTCTTTATTCCTTAACATCTTTTAACATAATTTCAACTTCAAATCAAAGATTTTCATGGGAAAAATTGGGTGTTTTGGGTAGAACCTAGGTTTTCTACAAATTGAGAAGTTGGACCTCAATTTGGGGTCCGATTTAAAAACAAATCATCTATTGGGATTCATGGGGGAATGGGTAACCGGGTTTTGGTCCGAACCTCGAGTTTCGACCACGTGGGTCCGGGGGTATTTTTGACCTTTTTGGGAAAAACCTTGAAAAATCTATTTTCATGCATTGGGGATGATTCATTTAGTAATTATTAATGTGATTAAGTAACTTATGACTAGATTCGAGCGGATTGGTGGTGGAATCAAGAGGTAAAGCTATACTAGAAGCGTGAGTTGAGTTTGGAGCATTCGAGGTAAGTGTTTGTTCTAACTTTGGCTTGAGGGAATAGGATTAGGATGATATTTGCTACTTGCTAATGTGGAGTACGGTGTATAGGCATGGTGACGGTTATCTATGCACCGGAGTCTAGCATGACCGTGAGTCTTGATTGCTTTTAATTCGAATAATGTGACACAAGCTCCTTGTTTATTTGATGAGTTTCACATAATATGAACGGTTGAGGTAAAATTGCGATTGGTGTACTTTTGGAGCGTTAGCTCGAACATGAATGTGTTAGTTGAGGAAGAATGGATTTAAAAAGGAGAATGTGTTGTGAATACTCCCTTGCCGGGATGTGTAGACTGATATATATATTCTCCCTTGTCGGGATATTTTGGGCTGTTAGCTGTACCCTTGCCGGGTTAAAGGTATTGAGTTGTTATTCTCCCCTGAAGGGGTCTACTATATGAAGTCAGATATTATGAACTATATTATGGGATCGTGTGGCACGCCGTCCACTTATATATGATATTATGGGATCGTATGGCACGCCGTCCACTTATATATGATATTATGGGATCGTGTGGTACGTCATCAACTTATATATGATATTATGGGATCGTGTGGCACGCCGTCCACTTATATATGATATTATGGGATCGTGTGGCACGCCGTCCACTTATATATGATATTATGGGATCGTGTGGCACGCCGTCCACTTATATATGATATTATGGGATCGTGTGGCACGCCGTCCACTTATATATGATATTATGGGATCGTGTGGCACGCCGTCCACTTATATATGATATTATGGGATCGTGTGGCACGCCGTCCACTTATATATGATATTATGGGATCGTGTGGCACGCCGTCCACTTATATATGATATTATGGGATCGTGTGGCACGCCGTCCACTTATATATGATATTATGGGATCGTGTGGCACGCCGTCCACTTATATATGATATTATGGGATCGTGTGGCACGCCGTCCACTTATATATGATATTATGGGATCGTGTGGCACGCCGTCCACTTAGTTTTACTTTGTATTATCTTGTTATTGTTTTCTTGCACTTGTTGTATATATATCTGTATAGGTTAAATGTAGTAGGTACTATCTAGCCTCGTCACTACTTTGCCGGGGTTAGGCCAGGCACTTACCAGCACATGGGGTCGGTTGTGCTGATGCTACACTATGTGCAAATTTTTGTGCACAGATCAGGGAGCAGCTTACGGACCACAGCAGTAGGATTTCTGGGAGCTGTCTTCAGTCCAGGGACTCTCGAGGTAGCCTAGCTGGCGTTCGCAGGCCGAAGTCCCTTTCCATGTTTTTCGTTTGTTCATCTTGTATCAGACAAACATGATGTATTTCCTTTCAGACATTGTTTGTAGTATTCTGTAGTAGTCCGTGAGCTAGTGACACCAGACCTTGGGTAGTGATGTGTATTAAACTTCCACACTTTTGGTTTTCAATTGCTTTAGATTTAAAGTCTTCCGCTTAAATTTTGTCTCGTTTATTATATTGTTTGAAAGAAAGCGGAAAAGGTATTTTAAGTATTTGTCTTGCCTAGCTCCGATAGTAGGCGCCATCACGATACCCGATGGTGGGAAACCCGGGTCGTGACAATCCCCATGTTCTGCAACACCTCATGGCATCGGTCAAGATAATCTTGGGGCTCCTCAGATGCTTCCCCACTGTAATGAACCAGGAAAAGGTTGGTGAACTTATCCAACCTCAACAAGGCCTTAGAAGACATAGAGATCCACCAGCGCCCTAATCCGCAACAACCGGCTAAGCTGCTGGAGTCTGGTACTGGGGAGCCATCTGCTCCGGAGTGCGAGTAGCAGGGGTGTGTGCTCCTCCCCCAACCTAAGAGACGGCTGGTGCTACAGGAAGTATGCATGCCGGAGTGACACTCTCCATAAGTCCCCCTAGACGGACCAAAGCATCTTGAAATACCGGGGCAGCGATAAACCCCTTTGAAACCTGAGCTGGCCCTGCTGTAACGGCCTGGACCGGAACCTCATCCTCAAACTCTACCTGAGGCTCCACTGCTGGTACTACTGCTCGAGCTTTAGGCTGAGCTCTAACCTTGCCTTGGCCTCTAGCACGGCCTCATCCTCTGCCCCTCGTAGGAGCTTCCACTAGGGGCTCAGGCTACTGATCATCGGATTAAGCGGTATTTGTGCTCCCCATCTGCGAAAGAATATAGTAGAAATTCAATTAGCATTGAGAAGGCAAATTGCACGACAAAGAAGAATAGATGTGAAGTTATTCCTAATATCTGTAGCCTTTGGGGATAAGCACAGACTTCTCCGTACCGATCCCTCAGACTCTACCTAGCTTGTTTGTAAATTGTGAGACCTACACAACCTAGTGCTCTGATACTAACTTGTCACGACCCGGATTTCCTACCGTCGATATTGTGATGTCGCCTACTCGTGAAAGCTAGGCAAGCCAACAATTTTGATTTTTAACACATTAACAATTAACCCCAAACAAAATTAAATAATAACTAAAGCAAAACAGATTTATGATACATAAGTGTTATAACAGTTCAAAATACTCCAATACATGTCAACCACAACAATCTGGTGTCACAATTCACAAACATCTAAGAAGTTCTACAAATACTGGTTTAAAAGAATTACAATTGTTCTCAAAATGGAAAGAGACAGATAATCCAATATATGGGGAAGGGGGACTCCAGGATCTGCGGACGCCGGCAGATCTACCTTGGGTCTCCCGTGGACTGAAGGCAGCAACCTCAACACTAATCACGTGGTCCAGCATCGAAATATACACAAAAAGTGCAGAGTGCAGTATCAGTATAACCGACCCCATGTACTGGTAAGTGTCGAGCCTAACCTCGGCGAAGTAGTGACGAGGCTAGAACATAACAACCATAAAAACCTGTGCAGCTAAATCATATACGAGAAACAGTAATAACAGAATTGAACATATAAAGATAGAAAGGGGAACATGCTGAGAGGAATATCAAATTCTGACGGTTATAAAGCAAAGAAGCAAGGTAAATATCAACTTTGAAGCACCAGAACGGATAACACAGTAACAAGTGTACGACATCACCCTTTGTGCTTTTACTCTCGTCCTCACCATAGAGATCAACAAAGACAGCACGACATCACCCTTCGTTATTTTACTCTCTCATAATCATGGCACGACATCACCTTTCGTGCATTAACACTCACAGAAATATGGAACGGCATCACCCTTCGTGCTTTAACACTCACTGAATATGACACGGTATCACCCTTCGTACTTTAATGCTCTCTCACAATATCGTGCACGGCATCACCCTTTGTGCTTTACGCTCTTCCTCACCCAAACAATAGAAATAATAACATCCGGGGAAGGGAATCAACAATAAAAACAATAACATCCCGGCAAGGGAATTAGCTATAACCAATCTCGTTTCAACAGTTAACTTCACAAAATAAGTCTCAACTTGAGTCACTACTCAACAATGGTCAATTACCAAGAAAATATCATAAGCCTTGTTCAACATGGACAATCATCAATTTAAGCATGAACAGTACATAATAAGAGTTACAACAGTCACAGTATAAGACTCACTTACATGTTCGAGACCAACGTATAGATACTCGTCACCACACCTATATGTCGTACTCGACACTAACACGTAGCAAATAAGACAACAACACCTATTCCCTCAAGCTAAGGTTAGACCAAATACTTACCTCGATTCCACGGAAAAATCAAGCCTCAATTACCTCTTTACCTCTCGGTTCTACTTCCAATTGGCTTGTATCTACTCATAATTTACTTAATAACATCAATAAATGCTAAATAAACCAATTTTAATGCATGAATATAGATTTTCCAATGTTTTCCCCAAAAAGTCAAAAAACTGACCCCCGGGCCCGCTTGGTCAAAACTCGAAATTCGAACCAAAACTCGACTACCCATTCACCGATGCACCCAAATATGCAATTGGTTTTGAAATCCAGCCTTAGTTTGAGGACCAAATCCCCAAATTTCGAAATTCCTAAATTCCACCCAATAAAACTCAATTTCCCATGAAAAACCCTATATTTAGAGATGAAATCATGTAAAAAGATGAAATAGTTGAAGAAAATGAATCGTTTACCTATGATTTGGGGAAGAATCCTCCTTTGGAAAATCGCCTATGGGAGCTGATGGTTTGAAAATTTGAGAAATGAGTTCAAAATCTCATCCAAGTGATGTTTTGATCAGTTGCAGATGTCGCATTTGCGATAGGAGCTTCGCAATTGCGAGACAGGCTTCACAAATGCAAACTTGCTGCAATGTCTACTTTTGTCGCAATTGCGAACAAGTTGTCGCAATTGGGAAGGTTGACCCCCTGTTGACTTCGCAAATGCGAACTGTGCTGACTAAGACTTCTTCGCAATTGAGATAAAGCCCTCGCAATTTCCAAGCCTGCGAGGCTCGCAATTGCGAAGCCTAACCTCACAATTGTGAGATCAGAGCCTGCAACAAAATACCAGATGCACCAGAGATTTTTCTAAGTCTAAACTCACTCTATGGCCTATCCAAAACTCACCCGAGCCCTCGGGGCTCTAAACCAAACATGCACACAAGTCTAAAAACATCATACAAACTTGCTCGTGCGATCAAATCGCCAATTAACATCTTAAATAACGAAAAAACCAAAACTCATGAAATTCATAAGATAGTTCAAAATTTCTATTTTCTCAACCAAGGGTCTCATTTATATCAAATCTCTTCCCTTTTTCACCAAATTTCCCAAATACGATTTAAATACTATATCAAACTTGTACTGGGCTCCGGAACCAAAATACTGGCCTTATACCAACGAGTTCAATCATTATTCAATTTTTAAAAATCCTTATATTTTCCAGCAAACAATTTTCTTCAAAAATTTATTTCTCGGGCTAGGGAACTCGGAATTCGATTCCGGACATACGCCCAAGTCCCATATTTTAATATGGACCCTACGTGACCGTCAAATCATGGGTCCGGGTTCGTTTATCAAAAATATTGACCATAGTCAACTTTAATCAATTTTAAAGGCAATTTAATATTTTTCTTAAATTTCACATAAAAGCTTTCTTGAAACGCGCTCGGACTGCGCACGCAAATCAAGAAAGAAGAAAATGAGGTTTTGAAGGCCTCGGAACCCGGATTCGAATTCTAAAATACAAGATGACCCTTTGGGTCATCACAGTCGAGTATGTTGTTTAGAATACTTGTCAACCACGTCTCCAGTAGTTTTTTTCACTGCTGGTGGCGCTTCCTCAGTTGTGGACATGGAGGCTCCCCTTTCGCGTGAAGTGGTTACACTTCCATGAGGGGGAGGTGAGTCACTCTGCCTGGGTGTAGCGCTCGGCATCACATTCTCCTCGTCTTTTCTGTCAACCTCGTTGATGGTGTTCAAAAGGTTGGGAGTGACATCCACTACTACTTTCAGTCTTTCATCTCCTTTTCATGCCATTGTCAGTTCGTGCAAACGAGAAAAAGATGGTTGTTGTCGTATTTTTTTTTATCTAGAAGAAACTAAAATTTTAACTAGAAACTCCCCACAGACGGCGCCAAATTGTTTTACCAAAAAAGTGTTAAACCCATTTTCTAAACGAATTAATAAGAAAATAAGGAGTGAATCCTAGTTAAATGTAATTACTACTAGATCTGAAAGACACAAAACATCATTATAAATGGATTTTGTTCTTTCTTCTAGATGCGATAAGATTCGTTTATTTGTTACGTATAAACTTGGGTGGAAGAAGAATTAAATTTCCAAAGATCACACGTTAAACAAATAAAAGTCTGTATTAATTTATAGTAAACTGATTTTCTCTGTTTTGATAGACGATTTGCTTTACCTGGAATAAATTGTTACAAAACCAAAAAGATTTCTTTAATATAGGTTTGGTCATATTAAATTATATATGAAATCTGAAAGTAAAGTAACATATACTTTATCTAGTCGTATACGAGTTTTATTTTCTTTTTGGGAAGCAATTGTACCTAAAGACATACAATTTAGAGATGTTGCTTGTGCCACTTATACTAAGTATAATTATATTAATTATTTACTATTCATATAATTAAAAATAAAAATGAGGTCTCTATTTACGGTGCTTCTAAAAGGTGTATAAGATACGTAACATAAGACGTAATACTTGCATTGTAATGTACGTACATACAATATCATTAACTAATGTACATATGGTTTTGTCTACCCTCAAAAACGGATAACAATTTAATTTATAAGTGGTTTTAAGGATACGCGGATTAATTCAAGACAAATGATAAATAACGTTAGATTAAACAAATAAAGAACGTAATAAATTGTCAAACCAATTAAGGGGAGTGACTCCGGAATCAGTAACAGCTGAATGAAATGTCGACCTCCGATCCGGGCTCACACTAATGAATAACTGATGAACAAAAATAAGAACTTTGAATAACAGAGAAAAAAGAGTATATTGCATTGATATGTGTGTTATAATGTACTTGATGAATAGTTAGACTCCCCTTTATGTAGTAGAGGAGTTTTACCCTAAGTACAATTCTAAAAAAAGGGGTAAAAATCCTTCTTCTTGCTAATCACGAATCCTTTGCTGATACAAGCCGAGAATTACGTCGTGACATCTGGTTGGGCGCAGCTATCACGGCTCTTTGCTAGCCGTGTGTGATTGCTGGTAGAGCTCTCCGAAACTTTGGGATTCGAATCGGTCCTAGGGGACGTGGCCCAGATTATTCCGAGGGCAGGTGTTTCGCCCGAATCTCTATACGAGGGGCTCTTTGTCCCGATTCTGATTTCTTACAGTCACGTCTCTGCTTCATTTGTTTTACCGAGAACCGAGGTGTCCAACGGGCTCGATATCACCCGTATACAGGTGTGTCCTTAAATCTAAACGTGTTACTCCAATTTATAAGCGATATAACATTTGATTGCACTACTTCTAAAAGGTGTAACGCGTAAATAAGAACAGATCACTTTCTTTTAATTATGTGCATACAGTATCATCAACTAAGCGAAATATAGAAACACGAAATATAGTTTTCTATTTTGCGTTGAATTCATTTATCTAAAGCCACCTGAGAATTGAATTTGAGTGTAATTATATAGTTTGGTATATTTGTCTGGTCATATAATTACTTGATCAGCAAGGAATTGGGTATAATTGGAGAGGTGTAATTACACTCTCCAATTCTCAAGGAGGAGGTGAGAATTGGTAGTAATTACACTGTGTAATTACAAGGTTATCTTTAAATTTTGTTCCTTTTTATATTTATTTTATTTTATTTTCTTTATAACTTTTTATTTTTATCATTTTTATTTATTTTTATTTTTATTTAATTTTTACTTTTAAATTTTAAAGTATATTTTCTTTGTACATTATTTTTAATTTATTTCTCTACTTTTACTTCTTGTGGTTCCATGTAATTGCTCATATATTTTATTTCTTATTTGTTTTATTTCTTTATTTTGCGTAACCGCATTATAATTCTAGTTTTTCAAAGTTCAAACTACACCTCCTAATATTAGAACTATTGAGTTATTAACAAATTTGGCATATAACGAGTGATGTCATAAAGTAGAAGTTTATTGTTGAATGAGACTTTAAACTTATTATATTTCCTAATCTTAAGTTGTATTGAAATTTATTTTTATTATGTTGGAGAATTTGACACATGTTAACGGGTTTCTTTGGGATTTTGAAATTGTGTTATAGTTATTTTTCTAATTTACTTGTTTTTGCCGGAAATTTCACATTGCATATTGTTCATTTTTTAGTTAGAATTGATAGATTAGTTTTGTCAAATATTTACATAATGTCATGACATTATATTTATCAATATTAATTTATTTTATCAAACATGCATTCCATGATGTTCTTACAAAATGTATGTTTTTAGTTTTGTATTTAATTAAACTAAATAATATTAATTTGAAAAATATATATCAATTATTTTATAATATTAGTTATAAATATATGATTACTAATTAGTGTATATTCAAGAAAAAATACGCATTTTAATATCATTTATACTTATAAAAAATTATTTATAGGCATATATTTATCATATTAACTTTTAAGTTTCAATAATTACTTCATTTGATATTTAATCTATGATTAATAAATATATAAAGATTAACTTTATATATGTATATATAAAGGAGGGAAAAGGCAAACAAATGTTCGTTTTCTAGGTCATAATATTTGCCAAGGAAAAATTACCCCAATACAAAGATCTATTGATTTTGCCTCAAAATTTCCTGATGTTATCACTGACAGGACTCAATTACAAAGATTTTTGGGAAGCTTAAATTATATTTCCCCTTTTTATAAAAGTTTGTCACGTGATCTAGCCCCTCTATACGATCGGCTAAAGAAAGATCATAAACACCCTTGGACTAACCAACATACTGAGTTAGTCAAAAGTATTAAGGGGCGTGTTAAATCTTTACCTTGTTTAACCCTTGCCAATCCTACTTGGCAAAAGATTATCGAGACAGATGCGTCTAATGTTGGATATGGAGGGATTTTGAAACAAGTAAATCCCAATAATAAGAGTGAATACTTAATAAGATTTCACTCTGGTAAATGGACCGAAGCTCAAAAGAAATACGCTACTGTGGCGCATGAAATGTTAACTATTGTTAAGTGTGTATTAAAATTTCAAGACGACTTATACAACCAAAAGTTTTTGATAAAAACTGATGCTCAATCGGTTAAATACATGTTTGACAAAGATTTTAAGCACGATGCTTCAAAATTAATATTTGCTAGATGGCAGGCTCAGCTAGCACCTTTCGATTTTGAAATACAATACAAAAAAGGAATTGATAATTCCCTTCCGGATTTTCTATCCCGGGAATATTTAGAATAGATTATGAATTATTATACCATGTTTTTGGATGATAAGGTACTAATCACTATTCTTAAAGTGATTAAATTAAATAGAGACTTACAAGAAGTTATACTTGATATTATTATGGCTGACATTATTCAAACAAGGGATGAAGAACACTCTAATTTTCAAGAAGTTATTGATATTCTTCAGTTAATTGAAAATGTGCGTCCCTTCGGTCAAGATGATATCAGCACTAGAATTATGTTATCCTTTTTAATTAATAATGATTTGCAATCACTTTTTAATAATGATTTGTAATTTCCGCAGAATGGACCCTTCATGGGTCACCCGGGGCAGAGGTAGGGGAAGATCTTCCCCTAGTAGAACTTATTCTCAGGGATCGTCATACGGATCCTCATCAACCGCTCCAGTAATACAAAGAGGAAAAAAGAGTTTGATAAACTCAAAGGTACCGCATACAGGAGAATCCTCAGGACATTCTATACATCTGGAAGATATTCCAGAAGACAGTCCGTTATACGGACATCTGCAGGCTTATTTAGCATCTAAAAAGCAAAGTGATACTTTTGCTTCAATTGCTAAGGAAGAAGACAATGATGATATCAAGTCATATGAAAAGTTACCAAAAAGAGAAATGATATTTCTCCTTGAAAACTCTGAGATTCAGAGAAAAGAAGAACCGTGGAAAATATTTCAGAGATATCTGATTAATGGATTATACTATCCGGGTGAATCATATAAAACCCGTACCTATTATGAAACTATCCTGATCAGTACAGGTAGTGCAGAATTCCAGCACTTTTCAGGTTATAACACAAATGAAAATGTTTATAACTTTTCAAAAGTCATTATCAAACAGATTATATCTGTTGAAGAATGGGGTATTTCCACAATGAAAGAAAGGCAGATAAGCCTTAATAAATCACCAATGAATTTCACTTATTGGGATTATATTCAAGCATTTGATAGAGTGCTTTATTATAACAATGAAAGACATAAGCATACTTGGTTTATCAAGGTATGCGCTAAGGTATTTACAGGACCTATCCCTAACTGGTTTTTAAACTGGTGGTCATACCATGGTCCTACTACCAAAATTTTGCCTGAACCATTCCTGAAATTATACAAAGAATGGACAAAAGCCTCTCCGTTCTTAACAAATTTATATCACGCAGATCATATCTGCTATTTAGAAAAAATTGATCAGATTTACTTCTTTATTGAATTTTCTATCCCCTGGATCCATAAATGGACCCCGGAAATGGGTTATACGGAAGAACAAATCCCTTGTTTATATAGGGTATTCTACAACAATTTTTGGGACAAATTGATGAAAACTGATCCCAAAACAAAGACGTTATACGGCCAAGAATTATTAGATTCTATAAAAACACAAATTCATTTATATGTGACAGCCCCTCAAAAAAGGATAGTAGAAGAAAGCACTGTTAAACATATTGCTCGGAGAATATCAATCCAAGATGGAGATAAAATGGATTTGATAAATCAATACTTAGAAGGGTTGAAAAGAAATCTGCTCCAATCACTAGATCAGTGTGAAAAATCAGACACTTCAATGAGAAGTGAGACGAGTGGTGATGACCTCGTAGAAGATACTCAACCTATACAGCCAGAAATGATATTATCTGACAGAGAAATTGACAAGGTGGAAGAATTCCTCCAACAGATGCAAAATATGGACAAAAAGAAGACTTGACAGCTTATCAGCCGCCAGGACCCACTTAAACAGTAGATACACTGTTCATCAACAGTAGAAACACTGTTTATCTACAGTAAAAACACTGTGTAGGGACCCAGATGTGGGACCCATTTTACTATTCAAGATTCTTTTTTTTTTTTTTGTTATTTAAGAATGCTTCTTCATTTGAAGAAGAAGGAGGCCGGAACCCCCCTCTCTCTACTTTCTCTCTCCTCTCTCTCTCTCTCAACCAACCCCCTTGTAAACACTTAGTTCATAGCTTAGTTTGTAAATCGAGTTCAAGTATTAATAAAAGTTTTGAAGTTCATCTTCAGGGCCTTGCTTCTCGGCCTACAAGGTACATATTTATTCTTCTTTTAAGTATTTTTAGTCTCTCTCCCTAGCCGTGACTATGTCCGGCTAAACGGATTCATATCTATGTTGAAAGCACTAATTTCTCTTGCATATTAACCATGAAGAATCCAGACTCTTTCAAAATATAAAGAAATTTTAATATAGTTTCTTGATTTGGTTCCAAGATGGTGGTACAGTCGGTTCTGGTACTACTCTTATTGGCTTTGCCTTAGTGGCTACGTCTAGCCAGCTGTGACATTAAAGCCCGCTGAAGTTGTCAAAAGGGCTATCTCTTTCACAGTTAGAACTGCTAGACACATGGGCTCAGTAAGAGTATGTATCGGGCTTAGACAGGCCCCTTGCTTGGGTAAAAGGATATAGATCCTTCCATACAGTCATTAAACTATAATAGAATTTCCGTATATTTCGAATCCTTATTGGTCGTGCGGACTACCGCCAACCTTTAAAGTGTACTAAAGCAGCTAGATCTGGATGGCCGTGCGGACTACCGCCCGCCTACCTAGATCCTGGTGTAAAATGGTATCAGAGCCTAGGAATTTTCATGGTAATTGTGTAATAGATATGAAAGATTCAACATAGATATGAAGCTTTTGGAATGGATCTGGGAGAAACAAGTACTAAAAGTACTAGACTTGAAGAGGTAGATATACCTCAAAACCTTGATTTGTTAAATAAATGGACAATTCCTAAAGTTTCTATAAAAACCATTTATGATTATGGTTGGTTTGATAAACTTTCTTCTAAACAATTGATAAAAACGACTGAACAGTCTTTAGCATTAAATTCATCTGAACAGACTATTCGTTTGTTAAACAAGCATGATATTGATTTATATAAACATCATTACCATTATGTGCATATTGGTATGGTTCAAATTGCTTTTAAACCTTTAACCCTTAAAGGGTTACCAGAGACCTTCTTAGCAGCTCTTAGAGATGCTAGAAATCTGAATTTCAGACAGTCTCTAATGGGTTCGATAGAATCTACAGTGGCCTATGGTCCAGTATATTTTAATACTCAACCCAATTTGCAACTATCTCTTTCTGATGTTAATATTCTTGATGCTTTAACTTTAAATGTGAAAACGCATGGTTATAATTATGCGCCTGGTTCTGAACTTATATGTCTGTCCTATAGGATTTATTTCAAATTATTATCTACTTTAAATCCGAAATGTAAGTTATACGATACTTCGGATCAGACCATATTGGTCGAAACCAATTTTGCAAAGTCCAAGGTCACCACTAGGAGACCTATCAGATGGGAGGAAATTAATTTTCCAACTACATGGACTTTAAATTCTGTTATATCCCCAAGTCAGATTACTAACGACTTGTCAAATACGGAATTTTCGCATGTCACTCAAAATCCGGATGGTAGGATTTGTATTCAATTTGATGATAAGTCTGCCATTTATAATAGACATTCCTTTTCTAATCACAGACTTCTACCTGCTATGCAACATATTTCCCCTGTTGAACCAGTTTACGGTCCAGCTCGCAATCGTGCGGCTTCTTTACATACTATTGCTAGCGATAAGCCTGATTCCAAAGATAAGAGGGTTGAAAGGGTTAAGATTAACCCTCAAACAAATATTGTTCAAGATAATGACAATATTTCAGATAAGGATATTCCTTCTCTATCTGAGATGGATTTCGACCCCAATAATATTTAATGATTCCACACCAAATTGATTTTAGCCCAGGTTCTCGGGCCCGTATTTATATTCAAAAAGAATTTTTTAGTGAAAAATGGAACCAGTTTAAAACATGGTTTTTTGATACTTATAGTAAAGAGGATTTGAGTAATATATCTCAAGAATTTTATGAAACTTGTGCCTTACATAATCAAATTATGTATTTTGTTCCTTGGTTTATAACAACTTATTTACCTCTTTATATAAAGGTATTAGAAAGATCTTATAAAGACGGGAGTGGTAATATTACTAAAGCAATTTATCCGCCTCAGGCTCCCTTTATTTTACCTAATAATACTGGTATTACTTTCACTGCCTTTCAAAAATTTATTGATGATAATGTGGCAGCTATTAGTATTGCAGAAATTAATAAATTGATTTCTCAAAACAATTATTTGGGTTTATATGTTAAAATTTTAGGAGAACATATTGGTTCTCTTGATAAAAAACTTGATGATTTGACTATTTTGATAAAAAAAATGGGTACTAAGAAAGGACCAACTGATATTGCCTCCACTTCAGGAAGTAAAACAGCTGATCAAAACATTCTTACCCATATTCAAAGACCTCCTGAGATTCAGGATTTTAAATTTAAATCTCTTGATGACTTAGCTCAGCTTTTAGATAAAAAGCTTTCTGGTTTAAATATTAGACCTATTGATTTATCAAAAAATTTTGCTGATAAAATGGAGACCGTTTCTGATTATAAAACTGAGACTTGGTCAGAGTTTAATAAACTCAAAGGGATTGTTAAACAAAATCATAGGTATGCTGATAAACCGAGAATGCAGACCTATTATTATCCTCGTCCTACTCCTCAAGATGTGTTGATTGAGGAACGAGATTGGAATCAGACTAATACGTCTTATAACGGTTCCGAAATTTATGAATGGAATCTTGATGGTCTAACTGATAGACAATTAACCATTCTCGTACACAGAATGCTCATGTATTCGACTATCTGTAAAAGTGTTAAAAATACAGATAGAACTATTTGCAAAATGATTATTGCAGGTTTTACTGGCCAACTTCGTGGCTGGTGGGATAATCATTTATCTGTAGAGGAAAAGGCGTTCGTTATAAATGCTACGGCAACCGACGAAGGTGTTGATAACATAGGTATGGCTCTAGTAGTGGGCAGAGAGGATGCAGTCTATACTCTTATCCTTACAATTTTAGAGCATTTCAACGGTAGATTTACCTCAAACCATCAGACCGTCCGAACTTTACTTAATGGACTTAGATGTAAGACCCTTAGTGAGTTTAGATGGTATAAAGATACTTTTATGAGTAGAGTTATGGAACTACCCGAGAATAGATATGAGCACTGGAAAGCCAAGTTTATAGACGGCCTCCCTTCCTTATTTGCTGAAAGAGTAAGGAATGTGTTAAAGGGTAGTTGCGGAGAGATTCTGTATAATAATTATACCTATGGTAAGCTTATAGGTGTTTGTACAGAAGAAGGTCTTAAATTATGTAATGAGCTAAGACTTTCTAGACAGCTTAAGATAGATAAGCTTAAAGAAAGGTCCCAAGTAGGTGACTTTTGTACCCAGTTTGGTTTACCCGGAACTTCCACTCAAAATAGGAAGAAGAAAACCAAATATCATAGGTACCCTAACTCGGATAGCCCGTATAAGAAAAAGAGGTCTAGATATAGGCCTAAGGAAGAACGTGATACTAGAAAAGCGAACAGGAAATCTACTCGATTTGCGAAGAATAGATCCAAACGTGATCTCGCTGATATTAAGTGTTATAAGTGTGGAAAGTTTGGTCATATTTCTCCAAACTGCAAGCTTCAAAAGCTAAAAACCTTAGAACTCGATGATGAGTTACACGATAAGGTTTATGGCTTGTTATACACTTCGGGATCAGAATCTGACTATTACTCAGAGACTGAATCTGAAGCTGAAGTTGAGTTAATTGATTTTTCTGATAATAATAAAAATGTTGATACTGCTTGCACTGCTTGCAAAGGTGATATTTGTGCTTGTGATAGTGACGAATTTTATAAATTGAAATCACAATTTGATGATCTTAATATAAAAACTATTACATCTGACAATGTAATAGAACTTTTAAAAGAAGTTACTGATGAAAAACTTCGTGAAAAAATTATTACTTTAGCTGCAAGTTCAAGTTCTAGTAGTTCAAAAACTGTTGAAAAATACAAAAACGAATTTGAACACTTTGCACCATATTCTTTATCTGAGATAAATAGAAGACTTCAAAAGTCCAGTACTCCAAGTCGAGATACTTCTTTTGATGATTTAAAAGAAGAAATCGAAAATTTGAAAAGAGATATTAAGTCTCTTAAGCAAAATCAAATGATTTGCGATCACCGGATTACTCAAATTGAGAAAAATAATTCTCTACCTGAATCTTCGACTAAAGGATTTTCTGATTTTTCTAATGATAAAGGAAAAGAAATTTCTGATGAAAAATCTGATTTATTTTTAGGAATGATGCAAATTGTTACTGCACACAAATGGTATATTAAATGTACTATTTTAATTGATAATAATTTTTCTATAACTGATATAGCTATGATTGATAGTGGTGCAGATGTAAGCTGCATTCAGGAAGGATTGATTCCTACTAGATATTTTCAAAAGACTACTCATTTGGTGAAATCCGCTTCTGGTCATGCTTTAGATATAGAGTACAAATTGCCTAATACTCATATTTGCCAGAATAAAGTCTGTATTCCACATTTCTTCTTTTTGGTAAAAAACCAGTTATACCCTCCAATCATACTTGGAACACCTTTTATTAATGCTATTTATCCGTTTAATAATATAGATAAACATGGTTTTTCTGCTACTTATCAAGATAAAAAGATAAGCTATTCCTTTGTTACAGATCCCGTAACTAGAGATATTAATGCCTTGATTAATATGAAACAAAGGCATGTTGATTCACTACAATTAGAAATTCTTAGTATGAATATATTTGATACTATACAATCTGCAAAAGTTCAGCAGAAGATTAAATTAATTGCTGAAAAAATGGCCGTTGATGTTTGCGCCGATCACCCTAGTGCCTTTTGGAACAGGAAAAGGCATATTGTAACTCTTCCATACGAAGAAACCTTCTCTGAGGATGATATTCCTACTAAATCTCGACCTTGCCAGATGAATGCTGAGCTAGTTGAATTCTGCAAAAACGAGATTGATAGTTTGTTACAAAAGGGTTTGATAAAACCCTCAAAATCTCCTTGGTCATGTTCTGCCTTTTATGTTAATAATGCGGCAGAAAAGGAACGAGGTATTCCCCGCTTAGTCATAAATTATAAACCATTAAATAAACATTTGAAATGGATTAGGTATCCTATCCCTAACAAAAGGGACTTGCTATCCAGATTATATGACGCCAATATATTTTCAAAATTTGATTTAAAATCTGGTTATTGGCAAATTCAAATATTTAAAGAGCATACTTATAGGACTGCTTTTAATGTTCCATTTGGGCAATATGAATGGAATGTTATGCCATTTGGTTTGAAAAATGCCCCTTCTGAATTTCAAAAAATTATGAATGATATTTTTAACTCATATTTGGATTTTATCATCGTTTATATTGACGACATATTGGTATTTTCTAAAACTCTGGAGATGCATATTAAGCATCTTGATATTTTCAAGAAAATTGTTATACAAAACGGTTTAGTAATCTCTAAGCCCGATACATACTCTTACTGAGCCCATGTGTCTAGCAGTTCTAACTGTGAAAGAGATAGCCCTTTTGACAACTTCTAGGTCAAAAGGGAAAAATTATATATATATATATATATATATATATATATAAAGATTAACTTTATATATATATAAAGGAGGGAATAGAAAAGGTGACTTGGCACCTCTCTTTGGCCAAGGATCCTATTTATCTTTTTTCTCCTTTTTTTTTGCCTTTTCCCTTTCATATTTTTCATTTAAATTGTTTAGTAATTGAAAATTGACCATTCTCTATCCTAATTATTACATCTCATTATATTTATTTCAATTACAAAAGAAAAAATTAACAGCTTAGTTTATTGGGTTTCTCTCTCATTTTAGTACATTACTCTATCATTAATAAATTAACCAAATATCATGTTATTAGTTTTCTCAGAAGTCATGTTCTTCAAAAAATTGTGCAACGGTTGCAACTATCAATGCTCATAACTGATGCAATTTCAACCGACACCAGTTTATAATATGTCATAATAATTATCTATATAATTATGGTAATTAAAGTAGTAAATCAACACATCACTCTTCCTCTTCATAACTGATCTTTCACCCATATAATTGTGGCAATTAAAGTAGTAAATCAACACCACTCTTCCTCTTCATAACTGATCTTTCACCCATTTCCTCTTCATAAAGCTTACTGCAACGAATATATGATATTCGACAAAGAAAAATAAATTTATTTCAGCAATCTACAGATTTGTTTCTTTTGTAGTAGAAATTTTGCATTATTGTTTTTTGTAATTTTGAATTTGTGTTTTATTTTCTTCTTATAATTGATTCATTGTTTGTAGGACGGAACGATATTCTTTCCTCTTTTGGCGATAGAATAAAAATATTCTCAAACATGTTTTCCTTATAACTTTCTATTCTTCTAGAAATATATATTGTGATAATGCTATTACCTTTTTTGAATTATAAGAAGAATTATAAACACTCAGTTATAAGTATTGTGTTTCATTTACTTCGTTGAATTGGATTACTTATTGTTTTTTTTTTTTTTTTTTTTTGCAGGTATGATGTAATTGATCTGGAGCAAGTATTTTGAGGAAGTATTCTTTCCTCATAAAGTTTGATTTTTCTAGAAGTATTTTGATAATTATAACTTTTTAGGTATCATTTGTTAATTGTTAGTAGGCAAAAGAAATTATAGCTCTTAGCAAATACTGCTATTTCTCGAAGTTCGTCTTTTGTTGTAGTTTTTGCCCTTATATTTTTCTTTTTGATCAATTTCTATGGTGACAATAATGGTATTTTCATACCAATTGTTGAGATGATCAACTAATTGCAAGAGAATAATGGCACCTAAGAAACTTATGACTGGTTAATTTATGAACTCTATACATGAGTTTTCACGTAGAAAACTTTAATGTATATTAGAATTAGTGAAAAGCAAATAAAAAAATTTCTCTACCTTCTAATTTTCATAATTTTATACTCATTATTTTTGTTAATGCAACGGTATCCAAACATTATTTATCATTCCAACCACACTTAGTATAAAAAAAAATGTATCTTGCTTAGCAAGTATTTGACATGTGAGATCTCACAACCTAGTCAGACAATATAGTAAAATAAAAATCTTTTACACGGGCTAAGCATATAAAAAATTAATGGCTACAGAAAAATGTCCATCCTTATGTTGTTAGTAGCAACTTCTTAATATTTAAAAAAAAAAGATCGTTGTATAATATTTTAAATTTATTATTATAATTATAATTATCATTACCATCATCATCATCATTCTGTGTTTGGAGCCTTATATTCTGCAGATATTTAAAAGTTTTGCTTATTTATCATAGTTTTTTATTGTAGCTATCATGATGTATGGTTTTCACTTAAATTTTTTTTTTTTTTTTGGTTATGTTATGGACTCAACCTAGAGCCTGATACAGGGATAAAGTTTCCATCTTCAGATGAGGCATTATTCTACTCTTAAACAATTTAATTGAATCGTCATTGACTGAAGAAGTTACAATTACATCATCTTTCTCTCAAACTGGCACTCTAAAATAGGGTACCAATGACAACTAGAACTTAGTATTTTAGATGAAAATATTGATCATTCTCTTTTTGTTATTTGAAGCTGTTCTCATCTTTAGTAAGATATGATTGAAATATTATTCCGTTAACAACATTTCTTAAGAAGGGTAAATCATCCAAGCAAGCATCAGTGTCACAAAACGCAATCCTCACATTGCTCAAATACATCAGACAATTACTCATAAGATGGTCTTGACTGTTCAAATATGTAGTTTTTCGTTTAATTATTTGATTTCGTAAAAATAAGTTGATTTCTATTAGAAAAATTTATGAAATTTCCATTTAACTATTTCTTTAATTCTTTTTAAAACCGCACGAAGCGCGGACAGATACACTAATATATATATATATATAATTATTCACTAGTCGACACAGCCGGAGGCGGAGATAGAAGTTCAGAATGATATATTTATATTAAGAAATTCATTAAATATCTACACATATTATATTCAAAATCCAGTTGTTAACATTTGAAATTGTCATTCTAAAATTTAAAACCCATAAAATTAAAATTTTGATTTTAATTTGCTCTTGGACAAAACATCCTTTTAAATTAGGATATATACACCGTAGCAATAACCCTTTTTAATTTGACGTTCACTCTCCTCTAACAGCTAGCAGTGATTACACAACACAATGGGGCTTCTTTGACTCATTATATAACATATATTAGTAGGATTTAACTTAAGAATTGAACTCCACTTGTTTTGTTGACTGTTTTTCCCATTTTCGGCTCAAATTAGCTCCACTTGTTTGAGGTTGAATTATGAAGTTTTGACATTTTCAATTAATAGGTCAAATTATACGCTAGTTATGACTTTAAACTAAATAGAAGAATAGCTTGCAGTTTAATTTCCATCCAAAACTACACCAATGAGGTTGTCATCTTACGCCGGTAGACACAATTGTTTATACGTGTGCGTACAATAGTTCTTTAAAAAAGAATATGTATGTGTACGATCGTGACTATGTATTTGTTTACCCCGAGAAACATATAACAATTAAATTTGTAAGTGGTTTTAAGGATACGCGAATTAATTCGATACAAACGAAAAATTGCGTTAGATTAAATAGTAAAAATATAGTAATTCAAACCACATGAGGATGATTCTAGTCCCAATGAAATATCCCCCCCCCCCGACCCGGACTCACAATGACCAGCACTGATGAACAAGAATAAGAAAAAAACAATAATAGTATATAGCCTAGGTATACATGTGTCACAATGTGTCCAATGAATAATTAGGCTTCCCTATATAGGGAATTTTACCCTAAGTACAATTCTATAAAAGGTAAGAAATCTTCTGTTTAACTAATTACCAATTCTCTATCGATGTGTGCCGAGATCTGCGTCGTGATATCCCGATCACGGATATCACGGCCTTCTGTTGGTCGTGCTTGGTTGCCAGACAACGTCCTCCGAAGACTTTTAGGATTTAGATCGATCCCGGATCATGGCCTCGATATTCTCGAGGGTGGGTGTCATGCTCCCGGACTCTGACTCGATAAGACCCTTGCCTCGATTTCGGTTCCTCATCATCATGTCTCTAGCTCGATTTATCTTATCGGAAGATGGGGTGTACCACGAGCTCGGTCTTACCCGTATATAGATAGTCCCCTAGTTTCTCAAAGATTAAGTTGACGGGAAACGACATGAGATCCTCGATTCCTTCTTCAATCGTCGTGACAGAAACGACAAAAACCCCGAAACGTCTCATCAGTCATGCCATTATAACCTCAAATGCGTATCAGTCGTTGGTTGGATGTCCTTGGACACGAAACATTGCGAACCTCCTTCGTTCATTTTTTACTTTACGTCCAAACTTCTACGCTCGTGCCTTCAGGATTTCATTACCCTTTTTTTATACTTATAATTTTTCCTTCGTTACTCAAGATTCCTCAGTAAATTGCAAGCTTTCACTCATTCTCTACCCAAGCCAACACATCTGAGCTTTCAACTATGAACCTTTGTCTATATTTTTGAAGCTTTTTCAGACAACAATGGACAAAACCTCCAAATCTGTTCCTTAAAAAGGCGTTTCTACTTCCCAACTGACTGCCGAAAATAATGAGACCATTCTCGATGTGGTCGTCCTTGAAAAGTCCGCTGCTGAAATGGCTACCGATGAACCGGCAGTTGAACTTCCCTTGAAGATGTTCATTCCTGGGAGTTGTTCGGTCACCGACGACTTCAAGGTTGAGAAGCCTTCTACGATACAGGGCCGGCGTAAGGAGGCCTCGAGATATATTTGCTCAATCACCAAAGAGGACGTTTCCACGGTCCGAAAGGACTACAACTGGGCCAACAAGGACATAGTGGTCCCCGACTCCGAAGAGGTCATTACCACCCATGTTGAGGGATATCTAAGTGTTTATACTTATCTGTTTACATTGGGCCTGGTGGACCCGATCATCTTAGATTTCTGCAGGAGGTATAACGTATGCCTCGGCCAAATTCACCCATCATTGTGGAGGATCGTGATCCTTATCTGACTCTTTGTGAACAAAATCGATGCATGCACGTTGACCATCAATCATCTACTCCGCTTGTATAGTCTTCGAATCTTCTGGGGGACTGATAAAGCTTGTATGCCGGGCCAGCAAAGCCCTATTTTCAAGCATCGATGAAGACCAGGATCAGGGTTGGCAAGGACGCTTTGTCTGGGTGAGGACCGCCGACCCGATACCTGCCGAGTGGAGGCCATTCCCCGAGAAGTGGAATATATCATGTAAGTATAACTCCTTTTAAACGTCGATTTTATGTTTTACCTTCCCTTTTCTTATTGGTGTTTGTTGTGGTGCAGCCCTTAATCGAGTTCCAAATGTTATTCCTCGGCTCAAGGAGTAGATCGAGGGTATTGTGTCACAGATTCCCTACTCCAAACGCTCGTGGTGCAAACTCTCGAAAGGTCGTTGGCAGGACCGTTCCCATGGTAAGATATCTTTCCTGAGCAAGTTGTACTGGGCCTATTCTTCTAGCATCGCATTCTTATTTCCTTTCTTTTCGTTAGTTTGCCTAAGACTGTCAAGCTTAGGCCTCCGGCCGAGGGCGAGGACTTGACCGTTGACTTCTCTGCTTCGGGACAGCTAGGGGTTGCAGCAGGAGAGAAGAAGAAAAAAAAAGAAAGAGTTTGGGTTCCCCAAGCTCAAAGAAGAAAAAACAAAGAGAAACTTGGCTTGTAAGCCAAAGGAGAGCTCCAGCTCTCAAGCACCAGATTTGGACTTGCTCTACCATCTTAGGGATGAGTCTGAGGAGGAAGAGCCTTTTGCGGCCCATGATCCATTGCCCCCCAAAGAGCAGAGCCGTTGAACAGGAGGCCCATGAGGCTGATCTCCCTTAGGTTAGAGAAGTTGATTAGGAGGTCAGAGCTGAGATTTTTTGGGATGCCGGTAGTGCCCCGAAGGAGGCACTCGGTGTGATAGATATTACCCGATCACCTTCGTTTACCGAGTCCATGTTTGATGAGGCTCTAAAGGTGAAAGAGCGATCAAACGAAGGGGCTCACGCAGCGGACAATCCCATCCACTGCTTTTTTGATGGCATGGACTCAACCGCCCTGGAAAATGTCACTGGGTTGGGTGACTTAGAGGTGCCGAGGAAAAGTTCATCCTCGGAGGTTTGTGGGTCTAACTTGAGCCCGAGGCTGATTAACTAATTCCCTGCCCCGAGAATGGATCCTGGTCGGAAGCGATCATTTGTTAACACTATTCCTGAGGATGCCCGGGTTCTTTCTGCCTCTATCGGGATAGCTAGTTACATCCGGCGTCTTGTAACCAAAGAAGACCAAGCAAAAATGAACGAGTAAGATGCGCCATGCTTGTTCAACGAAGCACAACTAGTGTTGAACCGGGTAAGGTGTCATCATACTCTTTTATCTTCGGATTCAGTTTTTGAGGACTCTAATACCTTTTCCTTTCCTCATTTTGCAGGCCTCAGTGCTTCACCATGAAACCTTTCTCTAGTATCTGGATGAGTTTAGCCAACTCGAGGCTGAAGTCAAAGGGCTAGCTTAGAAAAGGGACATGTATAAGCTTCTCAACGAGCAACGCGAAGGAGAAGTCAAGAACCAACGAGTCGAATTGGACACGGCTCAGAAAGAACATACAAACCTTGTGGAACACATAAAGAATCTTGAAGTTAGTGATGACAAGCTAGA
Source organism: Nicotiana sylvestris (assembly GCF_000393655.2). Classification (NCBI taxonomy): domain Eukaryota; kingdom Viridiplantae; phylum Streptophyta; class Magnoliopsida; order Solanales; family Solanaceae; genus Nicotiana; species Nicotiana sylvestris. Next base: position 28,645,045 of record NC_091057.1, read on the forward strand.
CATGTGTTAGAAACTAAGCGTCCACTAGACTGTATGGAGAACCGGGTTCTCTATGAGTTTCCACTAAAGATACCGATGAACCAAACTGTATAGCAATCTTGTCCTATATCAGTTTGGTACAGTACTAACTACTGAACAAGTATGTAAATGAGACACAGGATAAGTTCCCACTATATAGAGAACCAGATTCTCTATAAGTTCCACTGCAAGCAACAGACTGTAAAACCAGCCAATATGGGAATCAGGTTCTCTATTTGTTCCCATAGTAGCTCGGTAATAAATAAAGAACACATAGGATTTTTACGTGGAAAAATCCCAACTCAAGAGGACAAAAACCATGACCTACACTTGTAGGCTTTCAACTTTACTAACTTGTAAACCCCTATTACAAGCCACTTTGTGATACCTTTATTACAAAGGATTCAACTCAACTAACTTGTGGTACTCTCACCACAAGCCACTTTGTGACTCTCTAGTTACAAAAACTTTGACTAACTTGTGATACTCTCACCACAAGACACTTTGTCACTCTCTAGTGACAAAGACTTTAATCACTCTAACTTGTAATAACACTATTACAAGCCACTTTGTAACTCTCTAGTTACAAAGACTTTACAACTCGACTAACTCTAGCCAAGACACAAACTTAGAGGGTTTGTGATTTTGGGTTTCCTAAAAACAGCTTCTAAGAAAGCAAGATAGGAGTTACAATGAAGAACAAATAACAAAGACTCAACAAACCTAAGGACTTAAGATATCTTCAATCTTGGATCTGGTCCTTGAGGTTGCAGCAGCTTTGTTTTTCAGAGAGGTTGTTGCAAGCACTTGAGAGAGGATTTTCGTTTCTAATTTTGCAAGTATTGGAGAAGGATACCTTGTATCTTGCACCAGGTTTATATTACAAAAGACATCACCTTAGTGATGTCAAATCTTGGTTAGTACATGCCTCTTCTCAATGGGAAGTGACTATTGCACTGTTTGTTACACTATTGCAGGCAGTCACTTTTTGCAGTTCCTTTCCAACTGTAATGTTGACTTATACTTTTGTCAGGGGAACACCAAGGTATCAGGTACCTAAGTTGGTTCCTGTGAATCTAAGGCACACTTTCCAGATTATCTTGAGTCAATTAACTTGAACGATTGTACCAGGAATACTTCAGGTCCTTTATCTGGTTTTCTCATGAAGTAAGTTGTTTTACCTTCCTTGATGGTATTTATACATGTGTGATATCACTTACAATGATGTAAGCAAGGTAGGTAAAAAGTCTTCCATAGAAAGTTGACTGCTGCACTGTTCCTGTGCAGTAGTGTGTGCAGGCAGTATCTTTCCTACTGGAGAGTTGACTTCATACAGTCTCCTCGGGAACTGGTAGGGACATGTTCCCTCAGCTGTTCCTTCCACTCTTCCTCACTTGAGTCATTGCTACCATCTTTGAGTACCAGGTTCTTTTATTTCTTTGGTTCTCATCTTTCACTGTCTATCTTCCTCTTCATCTCGTAGGTCTTCAGATTTCCAACCAGCTCTTCTATGGTCAGCTCCTGCAAGTCCTTTGATTTAGTAATAGCATTCACCTTGTGTTCCCAAGGGCTGGATCCCAACCTGGAACTTTGTGATCTCAAGGTCTTATAAATATGTAACAGGTTCTTTATCTGGTTCTGGATGGTAAGTTTGTTAGATCGTCAAAACATAAAGTAAGGTACCTATGCCCAAGGTACTTGTAACCTATCAATTTCCTCCTTTTTGATGATGACAAACTTAGAATTTATATTCCCCCTGAGAACCAGATCTCCACATTGTTCCCCCTACGAATCAGCCATATTCCCTATGAGTACCAAACCTAAGGAGCTGATCACAACTGGTTCCTTCAGATTGTTTGGCAAATCATCAAAACTCAAAGTACCATAACTTATCAATTTCCCCCTTTTTGATGAATGACAAACCCAGAATTATTGCCTTTGAGAATTAGATTCTTTACATTCACTGATCACATCTGGTCTGTACCCAGTTCGTTGAGAACGTTTGTCATCATCAAAACATGACATAGTGTAACTTAAAGCAATTTCCCCCTTTTTAATGATGACAAACCCAAAATTAATATTCCTCTTAAAAACCATATTCTTCACATGTTTCCCCCTGCGGATCTGACCTAGAATCAACATATTATCAGCACGTTCCCCCGTCGAAGCAGAGCCATCAGCAACGTTCCCCCTGTGAATCAGAGCCATCTTTAATGCACAACATAACATATCAATTCGATTCTGTTCCTCCCCCATTTTGACACACCTATATAACTTTCCCCTTTTGGCATCATCGAAAAGAATAACAGAAGAAGCACAACTAAAAAGAAGTTCAGCAACATTAACTCAGGCCACTTGGGCAACACATCATAAACAATAACAAGAACAACAAGTGAATGTCAGTGCACAAAATAGAGTGATCGCCCATAGTAGAGTAATTATAATAAAAACACACTAGTTTCAACAATGCATAATATGACAATTTAAACAACTAAAGTGCCAATGTCATCAAATGTAGGAATCAAAAGAAGATAAGAATTCAAGGGAATTTGGAAGGAGTGAAAGACATGGATCACTGGGTAGGAGGAAAAGTAAGGGGATAAGGCCTTGATGAGCTTGTCCGTCCATTCATTTACTCTCCTTTGATAAATGATCATCAGCTCTCTCTCAGTTCTTCTACCTGTTTCCTCAATCTTTCAGTCTTACCCTTTAACTTAGCATTCTATTCTGCCAAGGGTCCTTGAGGACCAGGTTCTCAACCTATCTGAGTAGGTTGACCCATCAAACAGATCACCAAGAATCTCCCCAAGCTTCGTCTCATCAAGAACAGACTCAGTCTCATACATATAGCATCATAGTATCACGTTAAACATAGAAGTTATTACTTCTTCTTCAGAAACATTGGGACTTGGAGGAACAAAGAGGTGATTCTATATTTGGAACTCAACAATGTCAAGAGGGTCCTCCATTTTTTTTCCAGCAATATTAGAGTCAACACTCTGCCTTACAGCACCTTTTGAAACTTCAACATCTTCTCCCTCCAAACCTAATGGCTCAACCTTTTGCTTCTGTAAGGAACCAGGTTCCTCACTTACACTACCCTTTTTATTCCTGAGCAGCCATGTCTCCCTCTTTTTCTTCTCAATTTGTTTACCCTTATCATCTGTTACATCTTTCTCAGCCAACCCCTTTTTTAATTCTTTCTCACAAGTAAAGATTTCATTTCATTCTCTCTTCCACAATCACATCAGCAGGTCACACCACTTCATCATCCATCAGCCTATTTTTCATCAATCTTTTTTACTGGATTGAGAGTTCATTTATACACATAAATCAAGGAGAAAAAGATCATCATTAAAATTAACTTCATGAGAAGGACTTGAGGGATAAGGTCCTTCATTCAGTCCTCACATTTACCAATTTCTCCATCCTTCAAGGCTCCCCCAAATCCAGCAACAACTTTTGCCTCACGCTCTATAATATTAGATCTGTCATGTTCCCTTTTAGTTAAACTTCCATCAAAATCTACTAAAGAATTCTTGGGGTTTTGATTCTGATGGAGTTAGGTTTTTGGAAAGCGAGAGAGTTGGGTTCACTTTTGGCATATTTGGAAAGAAGGATTATTTTGAGACAAGGTTGATTTTTGGCTTTGAAGAAAAGAATCGATTTTATTTGGGTGTAAGATAGAGAAGTGCCTTTTTGGGCAAGGAGTCAGTTTAGAAAAGGTTTAACATTTTGGACTTCAAAAGTTAGGAGGAGAGGCAGGATAAAGGCAAAAACAAATTGATGACATGACACTTCAGCAGCTTAAAAAGGCATATAAGTATTGGAGAGACTACTAACCTGAGTCACAGGAACCAGGTTCCTTGACGGTTTTTGAAAATTTTGAGCAAAGACTCCTAGAAGTGCAATGTCACCCTTACTTGTTTTGTCCTGAAACTACCATATGTGTATACCTTTAACAATATAGATTTGAGTTATATGTCGCCGAAAAACACTTTTTAGCATTATACCTTTCCTTCTTAACATAGCCAATCATCGAGGGACCAGGTCCTCAGTTGAGCTTGATCAACCCCAACTCCAGACGATTTCTTTCAAAAAGTTCCCTGTTCAATGCCTTGGTGAAGATGTCTGCTACCTGATCCTTCGTCTTCCAAAACTTTATACAAATCAGAACCTTTTCAACATTGTCCTTGAGAAGATGGTGTCTGACATCAATGTGCTTTGTCATCTTGTGTTATACCGGGTTCAAGCTGTAAATACACCAAAGTCTTCATGATGTTGCTTGATCTATAGTAAATGAGCCCAACAAGAAGTAGCAGCCACGTATTCAGTTTCAGTAGTAGGAAGAGCCACATAGTTTGTCTCTTTGTACCCCATTAGATGAAGTATGACCTTGGAAAATGTGTCGTTCCGGATGTGCTTTTCTTGTTCACTAGATAGCCTGCATAATCAGCGTCAGCATAACCAATAAGGTTGAAATTGTCAACTGAAGGATAGTACAGAACCAGGTTTTGTGTGCCCTTAAAATATCTCAGAATTCTCTTAGCAGCCTTCAAATGAGATTCCTTAGAATTTGATTGGAACCTTGCACATAATCCCACACTAAATACAATGTCTGACCTGCTGGCAGTAAGGTAGAGTAGAGATCCAATGATTCCCCTTTGATGCTTCCATATCAAACCTTTTCAAGAGTTCTTTGATGTATTTCTTCTGACTGATACATGTTCCCTTTATGGACTTCTTCACTTGAAGACCAGAAAGACATTCAATTCCTCCATCATACTCATTTCAAACTCACTTCCCATGAGTTTAGCAAATGCTTCACATAATGAGTCAGTTGTAGCTCCAAATATGATGTCATCCACATAAATCTGAACAATTAGTAGGTTCCTTCCCGATTTCTTTCACACCAAGCACGGGGAGCCTGACTCCTATAACAGTTCTGTCAGCAGGTCATGGAACCAGGTTCCACACACTGTTCCTTTCAAGTTGACGGAGCTCTTCTTACATAGCTGCTTAGAACCAAGTTTAATACCAGAGTCTAAGGATGTGATTACATTTTGAAGGGATGTGAACTCTTTTGCTTCTAGTTGGATACTTGAACTTCAGAATTTGACGGACTAGGTTCTTCCATATGTGAATAATCATTGACATCAACAACATTATGACTTTCACTCTTGTGTTCTGCATCAGGAGTTCCTAATGCTGCATATACATCTCTTTCTTCAGCTTCAGTGGTAGTAATTAGGGTATCAGGTTCCTCTTGAGAAGTAGAAGAGGATGTTGCATTGTCTTCACCTATCTTCTTCATCTGACTCATCATATCAGCCTTGCCATTTGAAACATCAGATATTTCCCTTAGCACATGCATCACACACTTTGTGCTCCTTGAAATTTGAATTTGGCAGACCACGAACCAGGTCCTTCTTCAATCAGCTCATATCATCAGCTTGTAGAGACTCAAAATCAGAAACGTAGATATTCTTGTACCTTTTGGTTATTAAGACCACTTCGCCAGTTACCAGATTAGTAACTGTACACACTTTAGACAAGAACTCTACTTTGTTCCCTTCATCACATATTTGAGTGACTTTCCAACCTTTTCGACACCAAGAATGTACACCTTCTTTTATTTCCAGTGGATACATTCCCTTCTTGCAGGGCCTTCAGTGAAAGGGAATCATTTGTTCTTCCAGTCATGAGCTTCGAGCAGTCGTTATCCATGTACCACTGTTAACTGCTCCCTTTCACTGTTTTATGCACACTAAATCAATGATTAAACTTAGGAACCCAAGCCAGCTTGGGTCTCTTATAATGATAGAGTAGGCGGATCAAACTTCTTTTTGCCCATGCAGACAACACATATTTTCTTTTTAGGGAACTAGGTTCCTCATCAGTACGCCTCTTTTCAACAAAAACTCTGTTTTTTTGTAAAGACTAAATTTTAACTTTACAAGAGTCCTTGTAATGACCAGTTTGACCACAGTGAGTGCACAACCTATTATCAGCCACAATTACATACTTCTTATGGAGATTATAGGAGGTTTTAGCCTTTTGCAACCCGATGCCTTGCCTGTTTCCACCATTACTTCTATACATAGACGTTATTACATCAGAGGACCGGGTCCATTTAAGTGACTTATCAAGATCATTTTTAACCCTTTTAAATCCTCCTGAAGTTGTCTATTCTTTTCAAGCTCAGCTACAAGACTCGTTTTAACTTTCTTAAGCTCACTCTCAAGCTCAAGTTGAGCCTCTCTATCCACTTCCTCTCTCTCAGTGTTGTCCATCCATTTTTCTGTTTGTTTTTTCAACAAGTTATGTTCTCTAGTGACTTCTTCCACTTGTTACCTTAATTCTTCAATGGAAACTACCATATCATCCCTTTCTTGCTCAGTAGCTGCAATTTTCTCTACTAGAGTATTCTTTTCTTTGCGAAGGTTCTCTATGGTTTCCTTCAAGTCATTAACCACTACCATCAAATCATCTCTAGACTGTTCAGCATCTCCTAGCTCTATGATGAGGGCATCTTTATCATTAACAAAACTATAATATGTATTAATTAGAACATTTGCTAATGACATTAATTTTTTCGAAGAATAAGACTTCAAATTTCTTTGAACATCCCTAAAAGTTACCTCATCATTGTCATCCTCTACATCCTCATCGGACTGAGCTGTCCATAAAAAGAATGAATCAAATTCTCTTTGCTTCATTTTGCACTGCCATCATGGAGCTTCCTGCATCTGGTTCCTCTTCTGATTCACTGGAGGAGTCTCCCCATGCAGCAAGAGCTTGCTTCACAACATTTCCAGCTGCACTTTTTCGGCTAAATCGTTTGTCAGGAACCAGGTTCCTTTTTCCTACTTTGTTAGAGTTGTGTTTGTGATACTCTTGTTTCAGAAATGGGCAGTCTTTGATGAAGTGGTCAGGCTTTCCACACTTATGACAACAATCATTTCCTTTGAAATTCCTGCTGGAACTTCCTTTTTTTGGGATCCCACCATTTTTGTGACCCACCTTCTGAAATCATTGAGGTCTATTTGTTGATTGACTTTCCTCGAAGTTTGGTACAACAGCCATGTAGATCCTTTCTAGGTGTTAACCTTTTCGAAAGAACTTGCTCTGATACCAATTGTTAGAAACTAAGCGTCTACCAAACAGTATAGAGAACCGTGTTCTCTATGATTTTCCACTGAAGATACTAATGAACCAAACTGTATAGCGATCTTGTCCTATATCAATTTGGTACAGTGCTAACTACTGAACAAATATGTAAATGAGACACAGGATAAGTTCCCACTATATAGAGAACCAAATTCTCTATAAGTCCCAACTATAAGCAATAGACTGTAAAACCATCCAGTATAGGGAATCAGGTTCTCTATATGTTCCCACAGTAGCTCGGTAGTAACTAAAGAACATAGAGGATTTTTACATGGAAAAATCCAAACTCAAGGGGACAAAAACCACGACCTACACTTGTATGCTTTCAACTTCACTAACTTGTAAACCCCTATTACAAGCCACTTTGTAATACCTCTATTACAAAGAATTCAACTCAACTAACTTGTGGTACTCTCACCACAAGCCACTTTGTGACTCTCTAGTTACAAAGACTTTAACTAACTTGTGATTCTCTCACCACAAGCCACTTTTTCACTCTCTAGTGACAAAGACTTTGGTCACTCTAACTTGTAAAAATACTATTACAAGCCACTTTGTAACTCTCTAGTTACAAAGTCTTTACAACCCGACTAACTCTAGCCAAGACACAAACTTAGAGGGTTTATGACTTTGGGTTTCCTAAAAACAGCTTCTAAGAAAGCAAGATAGGAGTTACAATGAAGAACAAATAACAAAGACTCAACAAACCTAAGGACTTAAGATATCGTCAATCTTGGATTCGTCCTTGAGGTTGCAGCAGCTTTGTTATTGAGAGAGGTTGTTGCAAGCACTTGAGAAAGGATTTTCGTTTCTGATTTTGCAAGTCTTGGAGAAGTATGTCTTGTGTCTTGCACCAATTTTATATTACAAAAGACATCACCTTAGTGATATCAAATCTTGGTTAGTACATGCCTCTTCTCAATGGGAAGTGACTGCTACACTGTCTGTTGCACTGTTATAGGCAGTCACTTTCTGCAGTTGCTTTCCAGCTGTAATGTTGACTTATACTTCTATCAGGGAAACAATAAGGTATCAGGTCCCTAATCTGCTTCCTGTGAATCTAAAGCACACTACCCAGATTATCTTGAGTCGATTAACTAGAATGATTGTACTAGGCATGCTTCAGGTCCTTTATCTGGTTTTCTCATAAAGTAAGTTATTTTACCTTCCTTGATGGTATATATATGTGTGTAACATCACTTACAATGTTGTAAGAAAGGTAGGTAAAAAGCCTTCCATAGAAAGTTGACTGTTGCACTATTCCTGTGCAGTAGCGTGTGCAGGCAGTAACTTTCCTGCTGGAGAGTTGACTTCATACAGTCTCCTTGGGAACTGGTAGGGACCTGTTCCCTTAGCTGTTCATTCCCCTCTTCCTTACTTGAGTCATTACTACCAGCTTTGAGTACCCGGTTCTTTTCTTTTTTTGGTTCTCTTCTTTCACTGTCTATTATCCTCTTCATCTCGTAGGTCTTCAGATTTCCAACCAGCTCTTCTATGGTCAGCTCCTGCAAGTCCTTTGATTTAGTAATAGCATTCACCTTGCTTTCCCAAGGGCTGGATCCCAACTTGAAACTTTGTGATCTCAAGGTCTTGTAAATATGTAACAGGTTCCTTATCTGGTTTTGGATGGTAAGTTTGTGTAAAGTACCTATGCCCAAGGTACTTGTAACCTATGAATTTTTCCCTTTTTGATGATGACAAATTTAGAATTGATATTCCCCATAAGAACAAGATCTCCACATTGTTCCCCCTACGAATCGTCCATATTCCCCATGAGAACCAAACCTAAGGAGCTGATCACAATTGGTTCCTTAAGACTGTTTGGCAAATCATCAAAATGCAAAGTACCATAACTTATCAACATGGTGACTAACGATCAAAACCCACAGGTTCAACAGAAGCTTGACCGATCGACCAACTCCGAGCCGAGATGGACGTAATCAAGGCCAAGGCCGAAGAGTGAAAAGGTAAGATGGATCGTTTAGCTTCGAAAAAGGAGACTTCCTAGGAGGAGATGGCCTCGGCGAAGGCCCAACTTCGAGCAGCGAGGGAGAAAGTTGAGGCCCAATCCCAAAAATTCGAAGACCTCTTGTCTCAACTGGGCTCGACTGTTGCCGAATGGGAGCTTAAAGCAGCCAAGTTAGTGGCGAAAATAACCAGGGCCGACGCTGAGGAGATGGTGTCCCTGTAAAAATTTGATGCTGAGACATCCCAGGACCACTCGATAGACATTGTCAAATACATGAAGTGGCAATCCCAAAGGGAGGCTCTCAAGGAAGTTCATGCCCGGGGTTCGACCTATCGGCCGAGATTGAAAATGGTAAGAGGCTCGAGGCCGAGGCCAAGAAGTTGGCACATCCTGAGGATGAGGAAGTCTTCGAGGATCCGGTAGATCCTAGGGTAGAGAAGACATCGATGGTCCTGATGATGAGGTGGGCTCCGGCGAAGAACAGGCTTAGGTGCCTTGTAGATTTTTCTTCGTTTTTGTACTTTTGTATTTTTTGTTGAGGCCGTTTGGACTTTGTAAAGATCTTTATATATATATATATATATATATACATATACAAGGCTCTTCCTTTTTTCCTTTGAAAATTTTCAAGTTTGTTTCTTTTTGCTTTTTCTTTACGATTGCAAAGATTTCGAATGCCTTAGCACGTAATAATAAGGTCTTGTTCGGAGGTTCGAACAAGGCTCGTTCTTGATGTAATTTTGCTTAAGATTCGTGGGGGCTTGGTATGACCGGAAGCTTCCCCGAAGTGTTTACTTAGAATTTTTTAGATTATAATTTTGCCAAGGGTAGCCTTTGAACCGGTTTGCAAATTTTTAAGGCCTTATGTTTTGTTTACTGGTTTCGGACGTCTTCAAGCCGTTTTAGGATAACCATAGCCTTTTGAGTTAGGAAATATCCCAATAGGATTATTACCCCGGATTTCGATACCCGAGTCGTCCGGGCTTACCCAGGATGACAGTCCCCTAGTAGGGGTGGCCATAGTCTTTAAGGTTTGGACACTGCATAATAGGTTTTTATACCCCTAGGCTTTGACAACCTGAGCCGTCTGAGTTTTTCTTGGACGACAGTCCTCGAATGTGGGTGATCTCTTGGATCTAGATAGAGGTGGTCCTTGGGCTCGATGTCCTTAAGGAACAAAATGTAGTAGTTTTTAGGAGTCAAAATATGTATCAGCAAGGTAGAAACATTCTTTCATTTCTGTGAGCAACATACAAGATTGTAAATATGTACAAGCTTCGTGTTATGGCTTAAGTGGTCTATGTGGGCACGGTTCATTTGACTGTTTGGCCCTTACAATAAATCCTATCCATTGAGCCTAGACTATTCGAGCGCAAAGTTTCCTTCCTTGCTAAAATCATTATTCGAGGGTGATGACCCCCAATATTCGAGGTCGATCGTATAGAGGGCTCGAATACTGTTGATATGATCATTGACTCCGGTGCATAACAGGTCTTCAATTCTAATTTTAACATGATCCACAGTTGCCTCGTTAAAAACCTTGCTGAAAACCCCATTTGGGACAAAACTGGTTCAAGGGAAAAGAGTGCAACACGTGCTTTTAGGCCTAAGAGCTGCATCATTCCTTGGCCTTTACCTGTAAGCATTAGTCCATTTCGTAATATATGTAAAGAAAAGTAATGGATGGGGCTGTACCTTAGCAGTAGTATCATTTTAAGTGGGTTACATTCCAGTTTTCGGCAGTCGCTCACCGTTCACCACTTCAAGTTTGTATGATCCTTTGCCGGTGATCTCAATAATTTGATATAGACCTTCCTAATTCGGTCCCAGTTTTCCTTCGTTCAGGTTCCAAGTGTTCAGTGTCACCTTTTGTAACACCAAGTCCCCAACATTGAAGTGTCATAGGTTAGCTCTCCGATTGTAATACCTTTCGATCTGTTGCTTTTGGGCGGCTAACCGGACGAGGGCGGCCTTGCGCTTCTCATCCTACAGTTCCAGGTTCGTATTCATTGCCTTGTTGTTTGACTCTTTGGTCGCATATCGGAACTTGAGACTCAATTCTTCTACTTCAACTGGTATTAGAGCTTTGGCATTGTATACCAATGAGAATAGGGTGGCCTCGGTACTAGACTTTGAGGTTGTACGGTACACCCATAGGTCTTCGTGTTACGTCCCGCAATATTACATGAATATTATGTCTCGCGTTAATAAGTTATGACAGTTTTGCATTGTGTAGTATTACAATACGGTGATGTTACGCTGCGCAGTAATAAGTTACGACGATGTTGCACTCTGCTGTATTTTACGTTGAATTTGTCGTAAGTTAATTGACATCAGTCCAAGAAAAAGATTATTTGGGAATTATAAGGATTGTGCTATATCACAAGTGATTAGTAAATTCATGAAGGTGAAAGGAGGAGCAAGTCTAATAAAATAAATTTTGTCAAAGTTTGACATTTTGAGATAAAATACGGCCCGAGCTAAAATACCCGGTATTTATGGACTAGTGCCACACAAGATACTACATGGCCATAATAGTAAGGTGTATATGATATGTTAAAAGTGAGTAATATTTTAAGCAAGTGAGAATAATTCTCAAATTTACGGGCAATTAATTAATTACCGGGTAACAAGTCATTACTTAGTTAATTAATAATTAAGGAATAAGATTCATCAACTCTCCCTTAACGTGGCAGCCCCCCCCATGTATTCTGTTTGTGACTCTTAATAAAGAGTGATAGGTGGCAAGACAAAATGAAAACATAGTCAAAATTCTTGGATATTATGATAATGGAGAAGAAGGGGTGTTGGTATTTGAGTATATTTCAAATGGAACTTTACAGGAGACATTACATGGTATTGATACTAGGAAAATGTCATGGAAAAAAATTGTATAGCTGTAGCATTTCAACTTGCTAAAGCTATTGAATATTTACGTGATAATTGCACACTCTCTATAGTACATGGTGATATAAAAGCTTCAACTGTGTTACTTGACAAGAAATTCAATTGCAAGTTATGTGATTTTGGGTCAGCAAAAATGGGATTTTCATCAACAATTTTGCCACCAAAATTCGTCTACGAATCGTATGATGCTTGTTTCTCCAGATATGTTAAGGTCCTCCCTTCTTTTTTTGGCATGATCCATACGATACGAACGAGACGTAAAAATGCACAAATTCCATAAGTGACTCTATTCATAGAAGTAATAGAAATATCTATGTTCTTTAATTTCCATGTGTCATAATATTTTATCATCTGTTCATGGGTCTCAAAAAAATACGAAAGTTGAAAAGATGTTACTTTATGATATTGCTCAAGAGGCAAAATGGTCTTATGACATTTCGAATGATTTTATTGACGTACTTCTCATGCATTACACTCATGTGCATTGACCTATGACCAGATGGTGTTATATACGCATATATATGTAAATATATGTATATGGGATATGGGAAAAGGTTGCAGCGTTATATACGCACCACCACCTGATCAGCTGGTATATGATGATGATGTTTCCCACACGTATATTCAAACGGCATTATATACACGTATATATGTAAATATAATTCAAACAACATTATATACGCGTATATATGTATGTATATATATGTATATGGGATATGGGAAAGGTTATGGTATTAGATACGCACCACCACCTGATCAGCTGGTATACGATGATGATTTTGCCCACAGTGGCCGATATGATATGATGGGATGCCCTCAGAGGCTGATGATGTTATGAGACATGTACCTATGCACGACATGACATTCATACACATATGCATGATGCTAAAAGTATTTCATGATTTACAAAGCTATTCAGACTTACAGGTTGAGTCAAGTACTATATTTCTTCCATGTCTGTTATGTACTTATTTATATGCCTTACATACTCGGTACATTATTCGTATTGACATCCCTTTTGCCTGGGGACGCTGCGTTTCATGCCCGCAGGTCCCGATAGACAGGTCGAGAGCCCTCCAAGTAGGCTAACAGCTCAGTGGAAGATGTTGGTGCGCTCCATTGCTTCGGAGTTGCTTATTTGGTTAGTATGATTTAAACGTGTATTGTTTGGTATGGCGGGACTCTATCCCGACCTTTATGACATTTATGTACTCTTAGAGGCTTGTAGACATATGTCTTGTACCTGAAAGATTGTACGGCCTATGTTTTGATTTTATAAAAGATCATGTTTCCCTATTAGGCCCATATGTCATGTGTATAAGATAGTGTAATAAGAAAGATATATTACGTTGGTACTCGGTTGAGTAAGGTACCGGGTGCCCGTCTCGGCCCATCGGTTTAGGTCGTGACAAAAGTGGTATCAGAGCAGTTCTGTCCTAGAGAGTTTACAAGCCGTGTCTAGTAGAGTCTTGTTTATGGGTGTGTCGTGCACCACACTTATAAGCAGGAGGCTACAGAGCATTTAAGATTGTCACTCTTTCTTCTTACTCTAGATCGTGTGGTAGAGCTCACTTATAAGAATTCAAGTCCCGAACTTCTATTCATAATAAGACGGTACCCATATCTAGAAAGAAGGTTGGAAAGAGAGATTGTTGTGGAAGTGTTGAATTAGAGGAACTTGACTTTGTATCACGCTTACGATAAGTAAATATGAGGTATTTAGCAGATCATGGGTATACTGAAAGGTGTAAGCTTCCTGATAAGAAGCCTTAAGGCAAGAATGTCTATCCATATTTATGTTAAAAGACAATAAGAGATTAAGAAGGTAAATACAAGTTTCAACAAGCAAAATAAGCAGATGAAGAAGGGTACGAGGCACCCAATTAATGAAGGTTAATGGCGTTTATAATTGAGGCAGAGGAACATAAGCTTTTGAGTTATATTCAATAGTAACAAAGGTATATACAATTGGTCGCACCCATTCCAGATATGCCCTATGGGGGTTAACAGAAGTAGAAGATATGATGGATTAATTGTTTGCGTCAGTTGACATTTTCGAAGGATATTGCAAATGTGCTAATAGATCTCTTTATGAGACACCCAGATGGTGCACTCTAAAAAAAAGCACCGCTAGATATGAGTACTAGAAAGATAGGCACTGGAAGCCTTGAAGGGATAAATATTACCTTAGTATGGCTCGTGCCCCTAGTAAAGCGAGAATGTTAAGCGACTTGAAGAGACGATGAATGAAGCAAGGAGAGCTAAAAGCGAAAGAATGTCATGTTAAAGTTTTCACAAGCAAAGGGATATGCAGAAATATTAGCGGGAAATGAGAAGAGAGTTAATGAAACATTATGAGTAAGATATGATACACGGATGATAACGGTAGGTCAAAAACGAATGATGATGACAGTATTACAGAATTTACAGTCAAGTGAAGGGAAAGACAAAAGATGACAGGCCTTGAGACAATGAAAGAATATAGGCCATAAAATCATATCCTCACTTCGAGAAATAAGTTCGCAACTCTAACCCAATTGTCAAAAGGAAAAGTTAATCCCTAGAGTAACAGAAATCAGTATGAACTGTTAAACAAGATAAACTAAATATGAATTAGGGACTGAGTGGCTTGATAATGGCCGACATCATATGAATTGCATATTCTATTCCGGCAATAATAGGACGGACAACAGAAGAAGGTTCATGAGAAATTCAGAGGATGTTCAGGAAGATGCTTCCTTAAAGCAAGCAATGTGAGCAAAGTTAAGCTTAAGAGACTGTATGTGCCAATTACACTAAGTGTCACCATCGCGAGCGAGGGATTTTGTTATCCTTGGTACAAAAGGATTACCGCAAGGTGAGTAAGGGTCATTGATAATCTGAGAGGACGCCAAAGATGAAGAGGAAAAACATCTATAGGCAGGTCGTCATAGCTCCAAGTCTTAGTACACTCCTAAAGGGAGGAATATGGAGTGATGTGACATTAAGTCAAAATTAAGTGATTCTAGTGACTATGAAATGGTAAAGGAAGAATGCGATAAATGAAAGAGGAATGAGATGGCACTTATCCAAATCTTACAGATGCACTACGATTCAAGAATATTGTGCAAGCACGATGTCAAGGAGAGGAAGTAAAGGTTCATGCTCGAGTTGTTATTAATAAATAAGGAGCCAGTGCAAGACGTAAGTTAAGACAAAGGAAATAATCCAAGAAAGATTACGAGGAACATTGACATGATAATGGGCCAACGAATAGTTAGTAATTGATCAGGAAAGATCCCAGTTATGACTAAACACGGGGTTATAGACGAGTCATCAGATCATGTAAGATAAACATAGTGGAACCCAACATGGAGAATTCAGCCTCAAAGAATATCATTATAATACTTGAGACATATTCAAACAAGAGTTGGGGTAGTTAAAGGTACTGTATGAATATTACGGGGATAAAAGAAAGTGTCACTGGAAAGGCAGTCAAAATATCAGTTAAGAAGCAACCATACAAGCATAAGGGCATGAAAGTAAGCAACTACGGATGATTATAGGCAAGTAAGGACATCAAAAAAAAGGTCCGTAATAAGCTCATAGCTTTAGGAGAGTCAAGGGTTCTCCCTAAGTACTACAACAAAAAACTATCTCAGGAGATAAGAAAGAAGGCTTCAACCTAAGCACAACGACCTAAAGAGGAAATTGTCGTGTAACAATAATCTTGCAACAACATTGTAAGCATTCTAAAGGAATGTGACACCTACCATGGCTAATGAACAGAAAGTAAGAGTTAAAAATAATATTCGAGATCATATGAGTTGTATAAAAACTCTGTCAAGTGTGGGCACTAAGATAAGCTAAGTATGGATGCAACGAGGGGGCAGAAAGACCAGGAAAAGTAATAGCTCGCGTTGAAAGAAAGCCAAGATGGAACAAAAGAATTATTTGATCAATGATCCAGAGTTAGTACATTATGGATACACTCAAGATTTTGGAGCTAACTCCAGGCACCATATTTGTTGACAATCATACAGCCATAGAAGATTCTGGTATAAGTTAAAAGAAAAAATTAAGCCCAGGGCATAGACAAAGGATTGAATTATTAAAGGATTGTATCATGGATATTCCATAACGCCCATGAAAGGCTAAGGTAATAACTGATACCATGAGCCACAAATCGGAAGGTAGCTTAAACCTACATAAACGCTGATTGGAAGGAAGAGGAAGCTAAAGAATCACATCACCCAAGTAAATCAAGAGTCTGATTATTGGACCTAGAAAAATTATAGAAGTTGTGCTTGAGAACATGACAGAATCACTCTTAATATCAGATGTTCTAGAGAAATAACAACAACCATAATCTATAATGGCTCTACAAGGAAGCCAGTTAGAAGAAGTACCAGCCTCATAAGAAATCAATACGAAGCTCCCACCAAATTGTGTATGTACCAGAGGTGCGAGTATTATAATAGAACCTAAAGTTATGGACATGAATTACACCTAGGTGGAAGGGAGGTCAGGAAAGAGATAGAAGATATGATGCGAAATTTTAAGGTAAGTAAGGTAAAGGTGAATAACGTACAAGATACTCAAAGGCAAAATATGTGAATAGTCTAGACTTCGGATAGAAGGCTAGAAGTGCTAAGATTCAATATCCAGGAATGATAGCAACATCGTTAGTAGCATACCTTCCAGCCTATGGTCTAGGTATCGAAAAACATGACTAAGAGAGTAAAGAAGAATTAGAGACGATGTGATATCTCGCTTGATGTTCCAAATGACATAAGGAAATCTATGATGCAAGCAAGTTGAAAGGTTGAAAGTAATATAAATAGAGATGTGTAGATCACAAGTTATTGTATGGTGAAGCAACAAGGTTCTAGAAGACAAGAGCATGGATAAGAATATGCGAATGGGAAAGTAACAAAATGGATAAGTCCTTAGAATTAAGCCCATGAAAAAAAGATGAGCATATGATTTTTCTATGTTATACAAAGCTTAGTATAGCCTGAATGAACTCAAAGGAGTCAAAGACAAATGGCATTTAGAAAGAATGAAATGCTGACCCAGTAATAAAATGAGGGTATAGTTGTCACAGATAAAGGATGATGTTTGGGCCTTCGTTTGAATAATGATTTGAAAAAAAAAATAGAAGAAGAGGAGGAGAAAAAGATTTCGCGGACAGCACGAAATTAAGATACCCCATAAGGTGAATCACATTGAGATACTATGAAATACGATTATGGGAATCACTTTAAATATTCCTCAATGCAACGTAAGCCCTAGTGGCAAAGTATTACTTAAGATGTTTCAAGTTACCAGTAGTATATTGTAGATCAATATTGAGGTGAATCAATAATGGATGGACAAAAGCCACAAAGTATGATATGAGATTAGGCCGTCATTTAAAAGATGAGCAGGAGTAATGAAGCATTAAAGGACGTAAATTTATACATATGAAATAAGCAACGAGAGTAAGCGGGGATTTGGTAACAGGCCTCAGCAACGATAAATTAAAGTAAGAGTTATGGCAGTAAATTCATACGGATGGCTAAACGGACCGATGCGATGAGATATAGAAATATTCTTGAATTCAACAAAGTATCGAGCAAAGGACTTCAATATACCTATAAACGCCCAGAGAGGCATCCTATTAAGCCTTGTATATGTTTACAAAGTATGGCCTAGAGATTGACTAAAAGCTAAAAGGAAAAAGGAAAAATGAATCGTATAAGCGCACTTACAAAGCCAGGGTCATACAGGTTGTATGACAGGAGGTAGCAACAGTTGCGAGATTAGAAAGATTTCGACCACAGGTCATGATATGAGAAAAACAACTAAAGAGGGGAATACCCTAGACTTTGGATTTATTCATAGAGCAACTGCTTAAATGAAAAGAACAGTATTAAGGTATTCACAAGAGCTATAAGTTACGAAAATGATAAGAGCATTAGTCAACATTCGAGGACGAATGTTCCAAAGGGGGGAATGATGTTACGCCCCGCAATATTACGTGAATATTATGTCTCGCATTAATAAGTTATGACAGTGTTGCATTGTGTAGTATTACATTACGGTGATGTTATGCTTCGCAGTAATAAGTTACGACGATATTACACCCTTTTGTATTTACATTGAATTTGTCATAAGGTAATTGACATCAGTCCAAGAAAAAGATTATTTGGAAATTATAAGGATTATGTTATTTCACAAGTGATTAGTAAATTCATGAAGGTGAAAGGGGGAGCAAGTCTAAGAAAATGAATTTTGTCAAAGTTTGACATTTTGAGATAAAATACGGCCCGAGCTAAAATACCCGGTATTTATGGACTAGTGCCACACAAGATACTACATGGCCATAATAGTAAGGTGTATAAGATATGTTAAAAGTGAGTAATATTTTAAGTAAATGGGAATAATTCACAATTTTACGGGCAATTAATTAATTATCGGGTAACAGGTCATTACTTAGTTAATTAATAATTAAGGAATAAGATTCATCAACTCTCCCTTAACGTGGAAGCCCCCATGTATTTTGTTTGTGACTCTTAATAAAGAGTGATAGGTGGCAAGACAACATGAAAACATAGTCAAAATTCTTGGATATTGTGATAATGGAGAAGAAGGAGGGTTGGTATTTGAGTATATTTCAAATGGAACTTTACAGGAGACATTACATGGTATTGATGCTAGGAAAATGTCATGGAAAAAAATCGTATGGCTGTAGCATTTCAACTTGCTAAAGCTATTGAATATTTAAGTGAGAATTGCACACTCCCTATAGTACATGGTGATATAAAAGCTTCAACTGTGTTACTTGACAAGAAATTCAATTGCAAGTTATGTGATTTTGGGTCTGCAAAAATGGGATTTTCATCAACAATTTTGCCACCAAAATTCGTCGACGAATCGTATGATGCCTTGTTCTACAGGTATGTTAAGGCCCTCCCTTCTTTTTTTGGCATGATCCATACGATACGAATAAGACGTGAAAATGCACAAACTCCATAAGTGACTCTATTCATAGAAATAATAGAAATATCTATGTTCTTTAATTTCCATGTGTCATAATAATTTATCATCTGCTCATGGATCTCAGAAAAATACGAAAGTTTAAAATATGTTACTTTATGATATTGCTCAAGAGGCAAAATGGTCTTATGACATTCCGAATGATTTTATTGACGTACTTTTCATGCATTACATTCATGTGCATTGACCCATGACCAGATGGCGTTATATACGCGTATATATGTATATATATATATATATATATGGGATATGGGAAAAGGTTACGGCGTTATATACGCACCACCACCTGATCAGCTGGTATATGATGATGATGTTGCCCACAGTGGCTGAAATATGATTCAAACGGCATTATATACGCGTATATATGTAAATATGATTCAAACGGCATTATATACACGTATATATGTAAATATAATTCAAACAGCATTATATACGCGTATATATGTATGTATATATATGTATATGGGATATGGGAAAGGTTATGGCGTTAGATACACACCACCACCTGATCAGCTGGTATACGATGATGATTTTGCCCACAGTGGACGATATGATATGATGGGATGCCCTCAGAGGCTAATGATATTATGAGATATGTACCTATGCACGACATGACATTCATACGCATATGCATGATGCTAAAAGTATTTCATGATTTACAAAGCTATTCAGACTTACAGGTTGAGTCAAGTACTATATTTCTTCCATGTCTGTTATGTACTTATTTATGTGCCTTACATACTCGGTACATTATTCATATTGACATCCCTTTTGCCTGGGTACGCTGCGTTTCATGCCCGCAGATCCCGATAGACAGGTCGTGAGCCCTCCAAGTAGGCTATCAGCTCAGTGGAAGATGTTGGTGCGCTCCATTTGCTTCGGAGTTGCTTATTTGGTTAGTATGATTTAAACGTGTATTATTTAGTATGGTGGGACTCTATCCCGACCTTTATGATATTTATGTACTCTTAGAGGCTTGTAGACATATGTCTTGTACGTGAAAGATTGTACGGCCTATGTTTTGATTTTATAAAAGATCATGTTTCCCTATTAGGCCCGTATGTCATGTGTATATGATAATGTAATAAGAAAGATATGTTACGTTGGTACTCGGTTGAGTAAGGTATCGGGTGCCCATCTTGGCCCATCGGTTTCGGTCATGACACTTCGGGCAAAATTTCCGCCTATTTTCCCTTGGCGTCGGTCAACCTCTTCTTAAGATTTTGGAGTATGGTTTTGTTCGTAGACTCTGCTTGCTCGTTCCCATTAGGGTGACAGGGTGTTGAATGGATACTTTTGATCTTATGGTCTTCGAAGAATTTTCTAACCTTACTGCCAATGAACTTCTTCCTATTGTCGCACACGATCTTGGCCGGCATTACAAACTGGCATATTATGTGGTCCCAAATGAAATCAATAACTTTTTTTCTCCCTGACTTTCTCAAATGTACGGCCTTCCACCCACTTAGAAAAATAGTCAGTCATAAATAAAATAAATTGAGCCTTACCGGGTGCCCATGGCAGGGGACTGACGATGTTCATTCCCCCATTTCATGAATGGCCAGGATATAGGACAGAATGTAATGGCTCCCAAGGCTGATGAATCATCGGTGCATGTCTTTGAATTCTGTCACATTTTTGTAAGAACTCCTTTGCGTCTTTTTCCATGTCGATCCAGTAGTAGCCGGCTCCAATTTCCTTACAAACTAACGATCAGCACCCGAATGGTTCCCGCATTTAACTTCGTGAACTTCCCTAAAAACATAATCGGTATCTGTCGGTCACAAACATATGATGAGTGGGCCATCGAACGTTCTCCTAAATATGGTATTGTCTTCGAACAGGCTGAACCTGGCCGCCTTTGTGCATAGAGCCCTTGATTTTTTAGGATCCGAGGGCAGCTTCCCGGTCTTCAAGTAATCTATTTACTTGTTTCTCCAGTCCCAGGTTAAGCTTGTCGAGTTTATCTCAGCATGACCTTCTTCCACTACAAATTTCATGAGTTGCACGACTGTTCTCGAGTTGAATTTAATGTCATCAACCGATAATCCCAAGTTAGCAAGAGCATCGGCTTTACTATTTTGATCTTAAGGTACATGCTGCAGAGTCCACTCCTTGAACCGATGTAGCGTTACATGCAGTTTATCCAGATATCTTTGCATTCATTCCTCTCTGACTTCGAATGTCCCATTGACTTGGTTCATCGCAAGGAAGGAGTCGCACTTAGCTTCGATCACCTCGGCCCTGGCTTTTATCTAGTTCGAGACCTGCAATCATAGTCTCATACTCGGCCTCGGTGTTAGTCAATTTTACAGTTCGAATAGATTGTGTAACTACATTACCCATTGGTGGCTTCAACACGATGCCAAGTCTGGGCCCTTTGCGTTCGAAGCACCATCTGTAAAGAGAGTCTAGATTCCTAATGAAGTCCCCGAGTTCAACAACAATTCCCTTTTGACCTCGAGTATTAGGGCTGGCATAAAATTGGCCATGAAGTCCACTAAAATTTGAGATTTGATGGCAGTTTGGGGTCGATACTCGATATCGTACTCGCTGATCTCCACGGCCCATTTAGCCAATCGTCCCGAGAGCTCGGGTTTATGCATTATGTTTCTCAACGAGTAAGTAGTTATAACACATAAGGGATGGCACTGAAAATACAATTTTAGCTTCCTCGAGGCACTTAGCAAAGCGAGCGCCAATTTTTCTAGGTGAGGATACCTAGTTTCAACCTCGCCTCAGGTCCTACTAACATAATAGATAGAAAATTGCGTACTTTTCTCTTCTTGGACCAAGACTCCACTTACTGCTATCTCGGATATCGCTAAGTATAGGTACAGCTGTCAGTCTGCCTTCGGGTTATGGAGCAAAGGCGGGCTCGAGAGGTATTGCTTGAGTTCTTCTAAGGCTTGTTGGCACTCCGAGGTCCATGAGAAGTTCTTTTTCTTCTTCAATAACGAGAAGAACCAATGGCTCTTGTCAGAGGACCTCGAGATGAATTGATCCAAGGCAGCTATGTGCTCGGTTAACCTTTGAACGCCCTTGACATTATCCACTATGGTGATGTCCTCTATGGCCTTCATTTTATTGGGATTAATCACAATTCCCCGGTTAGACACCACGAATCCAATAAATTTCCCAGACCCGACTCCGAATGCGCATTTCCCCGGGTTTAACGTCGTATTGTATTTCTTCAATATGTTGAAGGTTTCCTACAAATATTTCAAATGGTCCTCTGATCGTGGGGACTTAACTAACATATCGTCATTGTAAACCTCCATTTATTTTCCTATTTGTTCTTCGAACAACAGTTTTTCTAGGCGCTGGTAAGTGGCACCGACATTTTTTAGTCCAAATGGCATTACGTTATAGCAGTAGGTGTCGTACTTAGTGATGAAGGACACTTTTTCCCAATCTCCCGGGTCTATCCGAATTTGGTTGTACCCGGAGCAGGTATCGAGAAAGTTGAGGATCTTGTGGCAGGTCGTCGCATCGATCATGCGATCGATTATGGGCAGAGGGAAAGAGTCATTGGGGCATGATTTATTCAAGTACTTGTAGTCTATACACATTCTTAATTTATTTCCTTTTTTAGGGAGTGCCTTGCGTTTGCTAACCAATCCGGGTACTTAACCTCCTGGATGGACCCTATTTTAAGGAGTTTAGATACCTCGTCTTTGATGAAAGCATGCTTGACTTTAAACTGAAGCCTCTTTTTCTGCTAAACCGAGTGGAACTTCGGATCCATGCTCAGCCTATGAGTAGTTATCTTTGGCAGAATCCTTGTCATGTTGAGATGGGACCAAGCGAAACAATCTATGTTAGCTATAAGGAATTTAATGAGCTTTTTCCTAAGTTCGGGACTTAACCCGTGTCCAGGTACACTTTACGATCGGGCAGGTGCTCGATCAATATGACTTGCTTCAGTTCCTTGACCATTGATTGGGTGGTGTTGGAATCATCGGGAACTATGAAAGACTTGGGAACTCCATAGTCATTGTCCTCACCCGTCCCCTGCTTCTCCAATTCGGTCGGGGCCGGTGTCAGAGATTGCTATTTGATTTCTTCCTTGGTGACCGAACCCAGATCCTTTGGTGTTGAAAGTGTGGATATCGAGACCACCTCGTTGACCGCGAACATCTCATTTGCAGAAGGTTGTTCTCCAAAAATTATTTTAATCCTGGCGTTGGAAATTTCACATCTGGTGCAGCGTCGAGGGTATTGCCCTCATGTTGTGAATCCATGGCCTCCCGAATAGAGCATTTTATCTCATATCTCCTTCGATCACATAGAACTTTATTTCCTGAATGGTTCTGATGGTGTTCATCGGTAATGTTATCTCCCCTATAGTGGTCTCACATACCATGTTGAATCCACTTAGAACCCAGACTACAGGCACAATTTGGTCTTGTAGACCTAGTTGCTCCATGACTCTCGATCTAATGATATTGGTCGAGCTACCTAGATTAATTAACACATGCTTAACACAAGATTTATTTATGAGTACATATATTACCAGTGCATCATTTTGGGGCTGCACGATGCCTTCAACGTCCTCGTCTTTGAAAGACAAGGTTCCTTCTAGCACGTAATCTTGAGTCTGCTTCTCCCTTGTGATGGATACTTTGGTGCGCTTTAACATCGGCCCCTGGGGGATGTCAACCCCACCGATGATCATCTTAATGACGTGCTGAGATTCTTCATGCTTGATCTACCTACTATAGTCCCTATTCCTGAAATGATTTTTGGCTCAATCGCTCAGGAACTCTTGAAGATGTCTGTTGTTGAATAACCGGGCTACTTCCTCTCTCAATTGTCTGCAATCTTCCGTTTTTTAGCCGTGAGTGCCATGATGTTTACACATTAGGTTGGGGTCCCTTTGGGCTGGATCGGACTGTAGAGGTCGAGGCCACTTGGTGTCTTTGATGCGTTCGATGGCAGATACGATGGCAGCTTCATTGACATTGAAGTTGTACTCCGATAACTTTGACGCTTCCTTAGGCACGATGGTCCTGTCGAAATCCCTTTTGCTCACGAGTCCCTGGTTATTTTCTCGATCGCTTCTCCTTTCACTTCTCACAGGGTTTTGCCCAGACCCATTACCTCTTTGTTCTCCATTGTATGGTTGATACTGATCCCTAATTGATCTTTGTTCATGATCAATGTCTCTCTTGGCTCTGTCGATAGTTCTAACAAGATAAACGGACCTGGATAGGGCCCCAAGATGATCATCTTCGACCCTAATTTTCAATTGATACCAATTAAGTAAGTCGGCCCAAGTTACAGACGGATATTCTATCAGATTTTGCTTCAAGTGCTGTGAAGCCAATGATCTTTGAGTATTAAGTCCTTGGGTGAAGGCCTGAACGACCCAATCATCCACGATCGGAGGCAGGTCCATCTATTCCATTTGAAACCGGGACACGAATTCCCTAAGCATCTCATTATCTTTCTGTTTCACTTTGAAAAGGTCTAACTTCCCGGTCTCAACCTTGATGGCCCCGGCGTATGCTTTCACGAAGGAGTCTGCAAGCATAACAAACGAATCAATAGAATCAGAGGGTAAGTTATGATACCATATCATAGTTCCCTTTGACAGAGTTTCCCTGAACTTTTTCAACAGGACGGACTCGATCCCATCATCCTCCAAGTCGTTCCCCTTGATGGCACATGTGTAGGAGGTCACATGCTCATTTGGGTCAGTTGTTCCGTTGTACTTAGGAATCTCGGGCATGCGGAACTTCTTTGGAATTGACTTTGGAGCTGCGCTTGGTAGAAAAAGTTTTTGAACGAACTTCTTGGAATCCAGGCCCTTCAATATCGCTGGTGCTCCTAGGATTTGGTCGACCCTGGAATCGTAGGTTTTCACTTTTTGTCATTGGCTTAGATTTTCTTTTCTCCCGATTTTACCAGTTTTGTCAGTTCCTCGAGCATTTTTTTGATCTCGGGGTTAGTCCTAGGTTCGGCATCACTCTACCTCTCTGTGACTGGTTCGTTTCTGCGAGTGATTTCCTGGGATGGCTCGGGCTCAAACCTGCTGGGGGCGCGACTTTGGTTCTACAGCTGGGATATCGCCGCTTGTTGAGCCTATAAAATTTCGAAAATCACTCGCAAGTTGATCCCATATCCTTCACCGTCGTTTGTATTTTGGGCTACCGATCAGACTCCCCCGCGAACGTTGTTCTTATGATCGGTAGGCAAATTCGCATTGATGCCCACGTGTGAGTTACCATCGATTAGGTCCGCGGCCAGAATTCTGTTGGGATAGATAGGGGGAACCTCGTCATTGGGTACCACATTATTGTTCTCGCCATGGTGACCGAACTCAGCATCCACGTTTAGAGAGGCAAATTGGGAGTTCGGCATTTTAAACTTTAACCTAAAATTAAAGACACTTCAAAGAACAAGTGTAAAATAGGGTGTGTTATACAAATTTGTATCAAATTGCCACGATTATCCTTAGCCCACAGTGGGCGCCAAACCGTTTACCCTCATAAATGAATAACAATTAAATTTTAAGTGGTTTTAAGGATACGCGGATTAATTCGATACAAACGATAAATTGCTTTAGATTAAATAAGTAAAGATATAGTAAATTCAAACCACATGAGGAGGATGGTTCTAGTCTCAATGAAATATCCACCCCCGATCCGGACTCACAATGACCAGCACTAGTGAACAAGAATAAGAACAAAGAAAATAATAGTATATTGTCTTGGTATACATGTGTTACAATGTATCCAATGAATAATCAGACTTCATTTTATATAGTATGGGAGTTTTACCCTAATTATAATTCTATAAAAGGTAAGAAATTTTCTGTTTAACTAATCACCGATTCTCTATCGATGTGTGCCGAGATCTGCACCGTGATATCCGGCCGGTCATGGATATCACGGCCTTCTGTTGGTCGTGCTTGGTTGCCCGACAATGTCCTCCTTAGTCTTTTAGGATTTAGATCGATCCCGGATCATGGCCTCGATATTCTTGAGGGTGGGTGTCATGCCCCCAGACTCTGACTCGATGAGACCCTTGCCTTGATTCCGGTTCCTTGGCATCATGTCTCTAGCTCGATTTATCTTATCGGAAGTCGGGATGTACCATGAGCTCGGTTTTACCCATATACAGTATTTATAGAGCTATGTCGTTTGTCCAGAAGAAGTGCAACGGTAAAGTTATTTTCGTGTGACATATAGATCACATGTTCGAGCCGTAGAAACAACCACTAATGCTTATGTTAGGATAGATTGTCTACATCATAGCCCTTAGCCCTTCATCAGACCCTACGTTAATGTGAGATGATTTGTGTATCGGGCTGTTATTTTATACTATTTACCCATAATTCTTTTTATGCCAGTGTTTGGACTAGGGATGGCAAATCGGCGAGTCGGGTCAGATATGGGATGGATCGAAAATGAGTAATGAAAAAACGAAAAAAAGTATTCGACCCGACCCATATTTAATATGGAATAAAAAGGGTTAACCGACATATAATATGGGTAATCATCATGGCTTCTTGAATATGATCACTTTTGGGAGAATTCCTAGTTTTCCAAATTTGAGAAACGCCAAATTGAGGTTGTACAAATGTAAAAACTATCTGTTGGTTATCCATTTTCTAAATAGATAATATGGTTCTTATCCATATTTGATCCGTTTTTAAAAAATTCATTATCCAATCCATTTTTGTGTGGATAATATAGATGATTAACTGTTTTTTTTAAACATTTTGCCACTGAACCATTAACACTTCTATTGTAGCAATTCAAAGATAAAAAGTATTAAGGACATAAAGAAACTAGTTAAGCGATAGAGTTGTTTTATATATCTACAGGGAAGTGACGTTTTGCACAGCAATTTTCCTCTTAGCTAAACTAGTGTGTTTACATTACAAAATTGTCGTATCAATTGCCTGAATGATTTACACTGTTATAATTAATTAAGTTCCTAAGTCAAATCTCCAGCAATAATTTTTAGTGATTAAAATATATGTTGCCTTTGAAATACTTTCTTATTCTTGTTTTTTTGTCCTTTCCCCTTAAGTTTGATTATTTGAATGTATCCCTGTAATATATATGATAAGATGTCACTTGCGGCCGAGTGGACCCTTTCCGTATTTGTTAATAACTGTGAGTATTTATTGAACTCAACTTGTTTAAAGTTGAATCTTATTATATAAAAGAATTATATGCTGTAAGGTCAATGCCCTAATCTACAGGCTAAATCTAACCAAAAGGACCTATCATACTCATGCGACAATGATACTTTATTTTCTATAACAATCTGAAGAAGGACGGCAATATTTTAAGTTTATGAATTAGGATCTTTACACTTTCACTATCTATTTCTTCTAGTCAGTATACATAAAATGTACACTACTTCCTAGTCGGTATATATATATATAAGTTAGACATTATTATTAGGTTAAGTGGTTCGATGTGGCCATTTGAGTTAATTTTTCTTATGAATTTAAAGTTTAAACTGAGTTGTATATCGTTATGGTTAAAGTTTGGGCAATTAGTTTCAGTTATGCAAGCTGATTCTTATTTAAAAATTCTAGATATTATTTTGAGTCTAAAAATATCATTTGTTTTGATTGTTAACTTAAAAATTACTAATTGAATTAAGAAAGAGACATTTTATTCGTTTTACTTTAGTTCAAATTTGAAACAGAAGAATAAAAGCCAAAATACAATTAAATTAATTGTCTTGACAAACATGCTTCTACTTTCTAAATTTACCTACGTACTCACAAAAAAAAATAGAAAATTTAAACTTTTTTTGCATAAACTCTCAGCTTAAATAGATAACCGAAATTATAGTATTTGTTATAAATAGAATTTTATTTATGGTGAATGTCTATATTTAGAGAGATTCTAGGGATTATTACTTGGTGACTAAGTCACTATTTCCCTATAAATAGAGTGTATTATTCCATTGTAACTCATCTCAAAGCAATAAGAATTCTCTCTCTTTCTTTGCAATATTCTTCTTCATTGTTTTATTACACGTTATCAGCACTAGACTCTAACCAATTGAGTAGAAGCTTTGGGATTGAGCATAATAATTATCAATTGTTCCATGAACTACCTTCATGATTAAATTCTAGATTTTAGGTAAGTATTTTATTCCTTTTCAAATTCTTGACATTCTATATTTGATTTTAAATACAGGCAAAGACAATAAATTTTGATTGTAATTCTAATGGAGTTTGAAAGAAATTATAACCATCCAAAGTGGTAAAATTTCTATACCTTGCCATGATCAAATTCATGTATGAATGTGGGCAAAGAATTGAAAAACCATCCCACTGAATTTGCTCCATTCTCATTCCCTTAATAGAACGTGATAGCAGTATGTGATAAGTCTGAAAGAAGATAAAATTATTACTATGAATGTATCAATGGATGTGGACGTGAAAAATAGACGAAATTATAATCGTCATTATTGTGGTAATGAGAACAATAAGGATTCTTGTATGCGACGAAATCAGAGGACTTAATTTCTCGCTATCAAGCCACTACGAAAAAATACCTCGAGACCCCGAGGACGTGGAGTTGCGACCGAGTCCCCTCCCTCGGGGCTCGTCGAGGCCCGACTCAAAGAAGACAAAGTTCGAGGCTAGAGCAAAAGGGGAAGTTTCCAAGACACACGGCTAAGTCTGATAGAGCCTGCCTATCCAGAGCCTATGCCGAAGCATCACGTCTAGCCGCCCCATCTCCATACTTTACAATTAATGCATGTTGTACTATAACTAGATTCCCCTCCTATATAAGGGGAACCTACGCCACTTGTAAAAGGGTTGATGTTGCTCCAACTATCCTCCACAAGATCAATAATATCTCTCTCTCTCTTCTCTCTAACTTGCTCGTTCTTATTAGCTCGAGGCCACTCTTAATGTTTATTGCTTTCATATTTGTTATTCATTTATTGTTTGGTATTGCCATAAAGAGCCTTGCTTGATCATATCTCAACTGTTATCTCATCCCCGACTACCCCCGATAGCTCGAGACCGAGCCGGATATCGGCCCCGAGGCTCCTTCATCGACCAATCCGAGGCTCGGACGACAAGCCCCTGGGTTTGATTACTGCCCCGTTTTAGCTAGTGTTTTATCATCAAACTTCATATTCTTAGCATCAACTGCTCTAGCAACTAGCATAAAAATAGATCACGTATTTTTAGAATCCCACTTACAAATTTAATTGTTGTTACCATTTTCACGGTAAACAGTTCTCAAAATAATCCTTCACTCTGTGAAAGTAATATTTGTCAGCGATTTGACATGAGATTTGATAAAGCACATATAGATGATTATGGTTCATTCATGATGTGAATGTGACAATATCTAATTTATGAATACATATTCATTTTTGGAGGAATATAAACTTGCTAGTGGTAGTGAATATATCACACTCACCTCTAGAAGGAGGTTTGAGATGATATAAGAAAATAATGTCATTATTATGGCATAAATGGTCATTGGTCGCGTACTTATTGTACGCCAAAATATTTTGGCATTGTGATTATTAAAGACAATGGTAATGCAAGAAACAGATCTTGCATAATTTTGACCATAACCATAATGGTATATCTTCCTTCTTCAAAGAGATAACCATATGGCAGTTGATGGATATGTGGTACTACAAAATTAATTGAGAACTCTGTAAGAGCTAATTATACTATTTTGGAGAAACACAATTGTTACCAATAAGATATTGTGTTGTAGTAAGTCTCAAAGAAACTTATTCAGTTTCCAAAGTATACGCGAAAGTGGTTGATTATATTGAGACTATAAATAAAGGAAAGATTTAATATCTTCTATTACTACAACTTGTAGCAGGGTAATATGTATGTGAAAAGCTACTCGCTTTATTCTCCAATTTGTACTATATAAATAAAAGAATACAACAATAAAGCAGAAGTTTATTGATATAAAAACACATATCATAATAAACTTGAAGTTTGCACACATCATGTTGTAAACCTGAAGTTTATCAATTTTGATAATTTATCCAGTTGGCATAATTAATTTTGTCATGATGTGCAAAAATAAAAGAGAATTCACATGGGTAAATATTAAAGAACTAGAAAGTTCTTTACAAATTCTCTTACATTGCTTGTTCTTATTAATTAATAGATCAACTAAAATTGGGATTGAATCCCATGAATGCTGGAAATATCAAAAGTGAATATGGTCCATTCACCTGCCATGTATACTGTAAGCACGTGATTTTTGACCCTCCCCGAAAATTTTTACATTCTTAGCTTAAATATTTAATTTAGGACTAATATAGCCATTTTAACTATTTTTACTTTATTTCGTTACAAAATGAAAAATTACAAAAATATATATATATATATATATATATATATATATATATTAGTTTATGTATTTCTCATAAACTTGAAAAAATACAAAAATTGCACTTTATTTTTGTACTTTATATAATTTCGAAAATTACAAAAATATATAGTTCTATTAATGTTTGCAGTCATTATAATTTTGAAAAATACAAAAAAATATATTACTTCATATTTTTGTCTTTATTAAAAACGAAAATTACAAAAAATAGTTTTATTAATATTTTGTAGCTATTTTAAATCTTGAAAAATATTTAAAAAAAAAGATATAGTTTTGTTTAAATACTAGTCTTATTTTTTGTAGTTATTTTACTTACATAGGACTAGTTAAGCAACGTGTTCCTATTTCTCGGGTCCGGGCAAAAGAATAATATTCGGGTTCAAACTACCCGGTTTTAGGCCTAATTTTCGGACCTAACCCCATAATAAACCGTGTCCAGGACACATGGGGAACCCCACCACGCGTGGGGGACATAAGTCTCGAACCCCACCACGCGTGGGGCTCATTTTTCTGGGCAAACCCATACAAATGCACGAGACTTGGACTGGTTTTAGGGGGTTTTTTAAAAAAACGTACTGGGTCCTCGTCTTCTTCCCGAAGAAGAAAGAAAAACCCTAGGAACCAAACCAGCGACCCCCGCCCCCAACGCCTAAACCCCAGCTCCCCCCATCCCTTCCGGCACCCCCACGCACCATCCCCATCGACCTATTGTCACAAACGCCCACCTCCATTAACGCCGGCACCCCCACTGTCGAAAACCACCAGCTTCACGTCCAAAACCACCAACATCACCAAACGTCCGACTCCCTCACGTCAGCTTCCCGCCATTGCAGCCTCATCGCCTTGCCCAAACGACCTTTCAGCCCCCGTCAAGAAGCAGCTATTGCTGCTGCATCGTTCAGCGCAC
Source organism: Nicotiana sylvestris (assembly GCF_000393655.2). Lineage (NCBI taxonomy): Eukaryota > Viridiplantae > Streptophyta > Magnoliopsida > Solanales > Solanaceae > Nicotiana > Nicotiana sylvestris. Next base: position 28,676,399 of record NC_091057.1, read on the forward strand.
AGTAAACTCCGTTCAGCCCCGTCGACCCTACTATCGCTTCGTCGATCGGGCAGCAGCTGTAGTCGCGTGCTGCGTTGCCGAGCAGCCGTTGTTGCAGCGGTTCGTTTCATCACCTCCATACCCGTTTCTTCCTCACATCCAAGCGATCCCTTCTGCTTTAACTTCTCGTATCAATCTGCGGCGTCGAAAGAATAAAACCAGCAGTCAGCCAACGCCTCGGGTCATCGACAGTCTTGGTCCGAGTTTTCTGTTTCAGTCCGTTGAGGTCGTCTCTTGTTCGTCGAGGTCCGGTACGTCGAGGTTGTTCGTTGAGGTCGATGTAGAGGGTTGGTCCGTGGCTCTATCCATTTCTGTTTTTTCAGGTTAGTAAACCTCAAGTATAGATAGGGAAACGTTACGTTGAATGTTCGAGATGCAATATAAAAATTGGTATGGAAATTTTCTGCCTATGTTTCACTGTCTGCATTTTGGTTCATTTTTATGTTATGTTATTCCTGTTTATTTGATGTCATTTAATTAAGTTGGACTAGTCATTCTATGACACAAGTTTGACGTTAATCTGTTCGTCCTTTCCTTTGCTTAGGACATTCGGAAAAAAATTATTAGTATTAGTGCATGTTGTTACTACTCCCGAAACACTCATTCGCTAAACTCCTTTTATTAAACTTCTAACAAGTTATGGGATTTGAGTTGTAAAGAGGCCGTAAGGTTTAGTATTGTTAAAGGCGTAAAAATGGCATCCTTTTAAAAATATAAAAATAAAAATAAATAATAAAAAAAACGAGACAAGCTTCGCCAAAAAATAAAAATGTACAGATTGCGGAGCCCTCATAAAAATATATGCATTAAATACTTAGATTCCGGGTCGGGCCGTTTAGCGAATTTCACGGCCCTACCCCAAAATAATAATGCGCTAGTTGCTTCAGGCGCGCCTTTAATAATTTAATTTTCCTAAACTCGGGTGCACATTTATGTGACCCAAATCTAAATCTCAACGGAATCGAAATGTGTCTCTACTCACGGGTATATTGATTATGGCGTGGCCCGAGATGCATTTCCATGACGTTGTAAATTCCTTTTAATAATAAATGAGACGAGCCTCGACAAACAAAATGTAGAAGCTGCGGGGCCCTCTAAATGTATATATATATTAAAAATACTTAGAATCCGGGACATGCCGTTTAGCAAATTTCACGGTCTTCCCAAAATAATAAACGTGATAGTCTCTTTAGGCGCGTGTTTAATAATTTACTTTCTTAAACATGGGTGTGCATTTCATGTGACCCAAATCCAAATCCCAAAACATCAAATAAAATGTGTTTCCGGATTGTGGGTGCATTTCATGTGACGCAGTCCAAAGACATGTTTCAAGCGATGTTCACATTTCTTTTAAAACAATAATAATAAAGCGGTTAAAAGATAAAATTTGCACATAAGTTCATATTTGTATAAAATCAGATAATCGAGCCGAATATAACAGTTGAGCGACCGTGCTAGAACCACGGAACTCGGGAATGCCTAACACCTTCTCCCGGGTTAACAGAATTCCTTATCCGGATTTCTGGTACGCAGACTGTAATATGGAGTCATTCTCTTCCTCGATTCGGGATCAAAATTGGTGACTTGGGACACCCTAAATCTCCCAAGTGGCGACTCTGAAATAAATAAACAAATCCCGTTTCGATTGTCCTTTAATTGGAAAAAACTCCCTCGCGCCCCTGCGGGTGCGGAAAAAGGAGGTGTGACAGCTCTGGCGACTCTGCTGGGGATTCAACCCAGAACCACTGGTTCAGGGTTAGAAATTCGAGCTTAGATAAATTGTTATATTTGGCTTTATCTGATTTTTTACATGTTTTAAGCCTAATGTGCTAAATGTTGCTTTTACCGCTTTGATATTATGTGAACTGTATATAAATTGTGCCGAAACCCATCTTCTCTCTGAGTCTTCTAAATCATGAAGAAGGGCGTACTTCGTATGACTTCTTTTCTGTATAGTGTCAAATCCCAATTTAGAACGAGGTTCGGATAAGTTGCTAAGCCGGTGAAGCTTCTGTATTCCCGGTACGCTGCCCCCCCTCGGCTCGAGCTGTCCGCTCGGGTAAGCCAGGTCTAGAACAAACACCCAGGTTCTGAACCTAGTATAACAAAGCCACATGCCGGATCCCTAGTAGGAACGTTTATTTGCATCATGTGCATTTGACTTAGGGGACTCAACACAGGGGTTGGGTCCGTCTAGGACAAGCAACCTGAAAATAATAGACCATCTTATGGCATCCTATGTGCTACATGTTGTATTCAGTCAAGGGCGAATGGGTCATTTGGTCATTTCCAGCATGATGTTATTTTAATCAAAGCATGGGGAACATTTGTGGAATCCAAGAAGCCTTGGAATTCCCTATGTCCCCCACGCTTGCTTTTTGGGAAAACACATGGGGAACATTTGTGGAATCCAAGAAGTCTTGGAATTCCCATATGTCCCCCATGCTTCATATGTTGGAAAAAACGCATGGGGAACATTTGCGAAATCCAAGATGTCTTGGAAATCCTTATGTTTCCCATGCCACATTTTGAAAATAACAATAAATATAAAAAATAAAAATACATATAAAAACAAGGCATGAAAATTCAAAAGATTTTGTATGTTGTCATCATTTTCCACAAATTAGAAAATCGTGAAAAGATGAGGAAATGGCAGTGTAGAGATATAACTACTTATTTTTAGAAAGAAAAAAACAAATGTCCAAGTAGTGTCGAAACTCTGCCGAAATTTTGAGAATATAAAATAAAATAAAAATATGTCTTATTAGTTTGTTTTATTAAAGCAAAGGAAAAGTAGAAAAATAATCATTGTTTTGTCGCATTAATAGAAAAGAAAATTGTTTGTCTTGCCATAAAAATGAAAAAAAAGAGTCTTGTTTTTAAAATATGTGTTATTTATTTGTTTATGAAAATGACAAAATTAAAATAATCCAAAAATATTTTCTCCATTATTGACTTCTTTAGGAAGTCTTTCTAATTGTTTTCAAAAAATAATATAATATAAATAATAAAAAAAAACAAATCCGAAAATATTTTGATTCTTTTTTCAAAATTGAAAAGAAAATTCAAAATTCAAAAAAAAAACATTTTTGAGAAGCATTTCTTTTATTAAAAGCAAAATTCCGAAAATATTTTCTTCTTCTTCTTTAGAATAAAGAAAAAAAAAAGCAAATGAAAATTCAAAAAATATATCTTAGAAGTGTTTTCTTTTAAAAAGAAAATCAATCAAAAAAAATGCTTCCTTTCTTCTTTTAAAGTAGTTCTTTTGCCCGAACTACGCGGGTTTGATTCTCACCGGATGTGAGATACGTAGGCAACCCTCATCGGGTCCAACCCCACCTTTTGCTAAAATAGCCAAAAATCAAAAAATTTAATCTTGTTATAAATAAGTGTCAAAATTTCAATTTTGTCATAAAGAAGTCAGGTGACGCTGTTTTATCAAGACGTAGCCGAATGTTCCCGAAAGGGACGCCGGAAGGCTGACTTTGCATAAACAGCCACCTTTGGGTCACTTTTTAAGACTTGGTCCAGTTGACCCCCACAGCCTAAAAGTCTTCGTCCCCGAGACGTCGAAAGGCCGTGTCAACATAAGGTTTTTATCGTAATTTGAAAAAAAAAACAAAGAGTAAACGGTCAGGTGAATGTCGTTTGGATGTTTAGTCAAAAAAAATGAAAAAAATAAAATAAGCCGACCCAGCTTCGGCCGCGTCTTAAACCGTTCTTGCCGAAATAGCCTTAGAGTATCTTTCATTTGTCGAAAGGCTATTTTCGTAAAAGAACGGACAAGTTTGTAAAGTATCATAAATAATCCTCCCCGGCCTCAAAATTCATGTGAAATTTGGAAGGGGCCACATTTGCAAAAATAACCGTTTGGTTGCATTTGTCGAACAGAGAAAGGGAGCTAGCCTTTTGTTTTTGAGTTTGTAAAGCTTTTGATTAAAATATGTGGTTTGTTTGATTTTTGAGTTTGCAGGTCATCTTCAAACCTTTGAAACCTAGTTTGTTTTAAAATTGAAAAAGGTGTATTATTGTTTAGCTTTTATTGGTCACGAACTACGCAAGGTCTGATTCATGCGGGGTCATGATACGTAGGCAATCTCCATAAGATTCGACCACAACAAAAAAATAAAAATAAAAATAAGAAAATTTTTGAAAAAAAAAAAGAGAAAAAGAGAAAAGAGAAAAAAAATGAAAAATCTAAAGAAAAAGAAAATACAAAATATAATAAAATACAGGGGTTCCCAAAGTACTTCAAAGGGGCAAATAAGCAAAGTCGGGATGACGCATGTTGTTTGAAGCAAAGCATGTTAGAAACCGTTAACTACCTAGGGGCATTGCATCCTCAATGTGTTATTATCAAATCTTTTAAACTCTAAACGCTAACAAGTTTGTTGTTTTCCGAATCTCAAACAGTTAGTTGTTAAAGAATTCTGGCAATACACCCTTACCAAACTAGATCCAAAGGACCGATAACAACAAGCATGACTACTTCAGAGAATAGTACCGAGGAAGAAAGGCCGATGAGCCAGTTGTTAAAGGAAGCGATGGGAAAGATAGAAAGGATGGGACTAGAGATGAATGCAATGCAGCTAGCTCTAGCCAAAGCACAAAAGAGCCCTGAGCCATTGGGGCACATGCCGGAATACCCTCACTCCGGCCCTTCAACAAGCCTCCCAAATCCCCGTTACCATCAAGAAAGAAGCCCTCATGATTCCCAGGCTCCACCACCCCATCAACCTCTCCCCACACCCGATATTCCCACTTTTGTGGGACCCACACCAGCCCCCTTGCACAGAACGACCAGTGAGCCATTGTTTCAGGCTCACGATACGCAATACTATCCCCCTGAGCCTACATTCCATGCCCTCGAACCACATGCTTACAATCCGAACTTAGAGGTACCGGCAGAGATTGAAAAGCCGGTTAAAATCCCCGAACAAGATGAGGTGACGAGGAAGTTCAAGAGCCTGGAGCAGTCCTTCAGGAACCTGCACGGATTGGGCAACCAGGTCAGCGTGGCCTACAAGGATTTATGCCCTTTCCCGGACGTCCAACTCCCGGCTGGGTTCAAGATGCCTAAATTTGATTTATATGAAGGGCACGGTGATCCCATGGCGCATTTGCGGGGATTCTGTAGCAAAATGAGAGGGGCAGGTGGCAAAGATAAGCTGCTGATAGCTTATTTCGGCCAAAGCTTGAGTGGTTCGGCACTAGAATGGTACACCAGGCAAGATTCCAGTAGGTGGTATACTTGGGATGATCTGGCGCAGGCTTTCGCAGGTCATTTCCAGTACAATCTCGAGATAGTCCCTGACCGTCTCACATTGTTGAGGACCGGGAAGAAGTCCGGGGAAAGTTTTCGCGAGTTCGGGTTCCGCTGGAGAGAGCAAGCAGCCAGAGTTGATCCTCCCATGAGAGAGGGAGAAATGGTGGACTACTTCTTGCAGACACTGGATCCAACTTACTTTGGTCACTTGATGACGACGGTTGGGAAATCCTTCAATGAAGTGGTAAAGATAGGGGTCATGATAGAGGAGGGTCTGAGGTCTGACAAAATCCTGAATTACTCAGCGCTCAAGGCAACGACCCAGGCTATTCAGAACGACACGGGAGTTGCCCTGGGAAGGAGGAAGAAAGAAGAAATTGCCACGATTGAGGCAAGCAGTTGGTCTAGGTCTGGTAAACCATACTACAACCAACCCAGACCCCACAAACGAAACTACCCATACAGCCCACCTCAACACCACTATTCACCTCAAGAACCACACTTCCCCGTGCACCAAGCCCAAACATATACTCGGCCTCCGATTCGCCCGCAATGGCGCGTGTCGGCTCCCCAGAACACACATACACCACCACAAAACACCTATCCACCGCCAAGAGCCTACAAGAACCCTCCAGGGGCAGGTTTTCGGGGAAATCAGGCTTTCAGAAATGAAAGAATCCAAAGAACATTCACTGAGTTGGGGGAAACCTATACTGTCGTGTTCCACAAATTAAGGCAGTTAGGTTTGTTGAGTCCTGTTGAGCCCAGATTGCCAAATCCCCTTCCCAAAAATATGGACCACTCGGTAAGCTGTGAGTATTGTTCGGGGGCTCCCGGACATGATACCGAGAGGTGTTGGAAGTTGAAACATGCAGTACAGAATCTTATTGACACCAACAAGATTGAGGTTCAGACACCAGAGGCTGAAAGCAAAGATTCCTTATTTTGAAAGCAAAGACCAACAATTGAATGACTACTCCTCTTCTTATACGAAGGGAGTCTTGGTAGTGGGCTCTGATTTTCTTTTTTGTTGTCTGGATTATTCCAGGGTTGTAATCCAGATTTTTTTTCTTGTGCTCGCCAAAGTGTGAAACCTTGCTATCCCGTATTTTAATAAAGTGAAAGTTTTTTTTCCTCATTCCTTATTTTGTTTTAATTTTTCTTCTTATTTTCTGAACAGTTCTCTTTATACTGGTTCTAATGACATGGCATGCACGACGGATCTTCAACCTAGTCTAAAAAATCAATTTGATTTCGAACTTATAGTACAAGATTGTGATGATAAGTTGGAATACGATAAGGATGAAGCCTTCGAAGAAATTAACAGAGAGTTGAGCCAATTTGAAAAAAGAGGGCCCAACTGATACGGAAGCCGTCAATCTAGGAATGCGGATGACATCAGGGAAGAACTAATCAAAACACTTACTGAATTCAAAACATTTTTGCATGGTCATACGACGACATGCCGGGTTGAAGCACCAATTTAGTGGTTCAAAAATTGCCCACTGACCCGACATTTCCCCCCGTCAAGCAAAATTAAGAAAGTCCAAAACCGACGTAAGTGTGAAGATTAAGGAAGAAGTAACCAAACAGCTGAATGATAAGGTTATTCGGGTCGCTCGATATCCTGATCCGGGTGTGTGTTGATTATCGCAATCTAAACAGAGCAAGCCTAATGACGCTTTGTGATCAACAAATATCGAAGGGAAATGCGTCGACATGGTTATCAATTCTGACACGGTTAAGAGATATTATGTATGATTGTAATTGTTGTTTGTTGGTATTTAGCATTTATCAGAGAATGAAATGACGGAGGCAATTATTTCTTCTATCCAAACACTTTAACATTTGCTTCCCCTTTTGAGCCTTATTTTTTTTTTCATACACCTCTTTTGGAATCAGTAATGAAAATGAAAGAAAAGAGAAGAAAAAGTAATGATGATAAGAACAAAAGAAAAGTCACAAAAAAAAACAAACAAAGGAATTGGGAACTACGTTTGACCTGATTCCTCAAAGAAGGATACGTAGGCGCCTCACGGCTCGGTCATAGTGTAAAAAAAAAACAAAAAAAAACAAAAATCCCCAAGCAAGAAAAACTGGGGCAGAAGTTGATTCCGAAGAGTTGTAATGTTTTACCCATCAAAATCATTTTTGAACCTCTTGTTACCCCTTTTTTTTAACCATACACGAAAACCCATATTGACGTCCAAAAAGACCTCCCGATCAGTAACTGAGAAGTGCTAAGTCAATGCAAATGGATGTCGGGGATAACACTCTGATCCCCAGCAAAGAAGAAGATCACAAGCTGGAAATGAATTGATAGCCGAAAGAATCCCCAACAGAAAGTCATGTCGGCATCACTCCGATCCCTAGTTGAAAAATAAAATAAAATGAGAGAGTCTTATCAGTGAAAACCTTCACAGGCACCATAAGGCGACGAGAGTTGAGAGAAATGAGAGAGTCTTATTAGTGAAAACCCCTCGAAGGGCACTATGAGGCGACAAGACAAGATTGGCGGGAAGGATCCGCATTTGGCAAAGAGTTGAGTGCCTGTTTATCCTCAGCAACATGAGGCCGTCCGAAGGGTTTATTGATACAAATAGACTGGGTTGATTAATCCGGAATGCGTGACATGATCGTTGGGATCGCTTATATCATTCAGATAAGTTCTTTTCTTTCCTTTTCCCCAGCATTTGTTCATAGAGACTTCTTCTTTTTCTATTTTTTGAAATTCTTCACTTTTTCATTTCTTGGTTTAAAGATTTTACCTCCCCAACAGTTTATTTTTGAAAAGGATTTTCAGAGCTTACTACCAGTTGCCAAAATGATGCGAAGCAAAATGCGAATAGGACATGCCAAAGATAAGACGATAAAGCGAAAAGAAGTTGGTCGCAAGACCAAATGTTGAATGGGTCTAAATCCCAAGAGGACCAAATTTCCAAGGGTAGCTGGAGGAAAACAGGAAAACAACAGTTGAGAAAATAAAAGGAAAATTCATTCCCAGCAAAATAACCCCCAGCAAGTTTTGATAGTGTAATGAAGCACAAAGCGGGGGAGAGAGAAAGGGAGAAACCATCCCCAGCAGGAGTGGCACGACCACTCACAATGTGTTAAAACTAACAAATTTTCTTTGATTTGAAGCAGGAAAAGGAAATCTTGTTAATGGCGAAAAAACATGCCACAAGGAAAAGCACCAAAACTGGGGCAGAAAATTTCCTGCCATTTGTCGAAAATTTTCTCGAAGGAACGAGGAAATCAATTCAAGTTTTAAGAGATAGCAAGACAACACGATTCTAAGAAAGACAGTCGGAGGTAAGACAATTCCAAGCTTTTGAAGATGGGTTCATCCGCCCTCGAATAGGATATTTTGGGTTCATCCGCCCTCGAATAGGATATTTTGGGTTCATCCGCCCTCGAATAGGATATTTTGGGTTCATCCGCCCTCGAATAGGATAGTTTGGGTTCATCCGCCCTCGAATAGGATATTTTGGGTTCATCCGCCCTCGAATAGGATATTTTGGGTTCATCCGCCCTCGAATAGGATATTTTGGGTTCATCCGCCCTCGAATAGGATATTTTGGGTTCATCCGCCCTCGAATAGGATATTTTGGGTTCATCCGCCCTCGAATAGGATAGTTTGGGTTCATCCGCCCTCGAATAGGATAGTTTGGGTTCATCCGCCCTCGAATAGGATAGTTTGGGTTCATCCGCCCTCGAATAGGATATTTCGGGTTCATCCGCCCTCGAATAGGATATTTCGGGTTCATCCGCCCTCGAATAGGATATTTCGGGTTCATCCGCCCTCGAATAGGATATTTCGGGTTCATCCGCCCTCGAATAGGATATTTCGGGTTCATCCGCCCTCGAATAGGATATTTCGGGTTCATCCGCCCTCGAATAGGATATTTCGGGTTCATCCGCCCTCGAATAGGATATTTCGGGTTCATCCGCCCTCGAATAGGATATTTCGGGTTCATCCGCCCTCGAATAGGATATTTCGGGTTCATCCGCCCTCGAATAGGATATTTCGGGTTCATCCGCCCTCGAATAGGATATTTCGGGTTCATCCGCCCTCGAATAGGATATTTCGGGTTCATCCGCCCTCGAATAGGATATTTCGGGTTCATCCGCCCTCGAATAGGATATTTCGGGTTCATCCGCCCTCGAATAGGATATTTCGGGTTCATCCGCCCTCGAATAGGATAGTTTGGGTTCATCCGCCCTCGAATAGGATATTTTGGGTTCATCCGCCCTCGAATAGGATACTTTGGGTTCATCCGCCCTCGAATAGGATTTTATTTTCTAAATTGTTGTTGAAGCCAGGCGCCCACCTGTATAACAAGAGGAATACTTTATGTCTGTCCATTTCATATACCAGGCGCCCACCTGTATAACGAGTGGAATACTTTCTAGTCTTTACTTTTCAAGTGTTGAAATTGGGAGCCCGCCCATAATAACAGAGGCATACATTCAGTTTTTACTTTCATGTGTTGAAGCCAGGCGCCCACCTGTATAACGAGAGGAATACATTTCAGTCTTTTTCATTACCAGTGTTGAAGTTGGGAGCCCGCCCATAGAACAGAGGAATACATTCCAGTCCTTACATTTCAAGCATTGAAGTTAGGCGCCCACCTGTATAACAAGGGAATACATCCTAATCTAGTGTTTAGTTCACTCTCAGCACTGCATCAGTAGTATCAGTGGGCTACGATTTTGCTAACGACTCACAAACCTTCCCAGTGCAAACTGGGTTAGGAAATTTTGTTTGTTTTGTTTGTTTTGATTGTCAGGGGCCTGCCTGTAGAACGGAGTTTGTGGTATGTCAAAGATCGAAGAAGTCAGGAGTCCGCCTGTCAAAGATCAAGCAGTGACCCACTGGAAAGCAGAAGGATTACAACAGAAATCCCCAGCATTCAATCCAAGTTAGAAGCTCGCCTCAAGAACGCGAATCAATAGTCTGGGATGATCAACAGAAGCTGGTCACAAAACAAAAAAACCAAGAAGAAAAAAAAAGAGAAAAAAAGAAAGAAAGAAAAGAACCCAAAATACGGAAGTGGAGAACAAATGTGGTCTGCTCAAGAACTAGCACCTACAACTAGCAAGTGTCAAGATTCAAATCCAAAGTCTGTATGAAGCACCATTCAAGACTCAAGATCAAGTTTCAGAAGACTTAGAGATAGAAATCCTTGTAACTAGTAGCTGATAGGCTTAGTTAGTCTTTTTCAGTTTTCATTTTTGTTGTAATGACAGGACCGCGGACCGGAACCTCAACGGAACGGCACCTCGATCGGCTCTTCACCTCGGTACACTTCACTATCTCTCTCATTTCCGAACTACACGTGGCCTGATTCCTGTATAACCAAGGATATGTAGGCAGCTCAGATACCAGGGCTCGGTCACATTCCCTCCCTTTCCTTAAGTGTAGTCCGTCCAAGTAATGGTCGGGTCAAAAACACGTCTAGTCGTTCTTTGTCGGAAAACTCTTCGTGTTTCCAGTCAAAGAGGGGCAGCTGTAAGCACGTGATTTTTGACCCTCCCCGAGAATTTTCACATTTTTAGCGTGAATATGTGAAATTGGGTCTAGTATAGCTATTTTAACTATTTTTACTTTATTTCGTTGCAAAAAGAAAAATTTCAAAAAATATATATATAAATTTTAGTTTATGTATCTCTCATAAACTTGAAAAATATACAAAAATTGCACTTTATTTTTGTACTTTATATAATTTCGAAAATTACAAAAATATATAGTTCTATTAATGTTTGCAGTCATTATAATTTTGAAAAATACAAAAAAATATATTACTTCATATTTTTGTCTTTATTAAAAACGAAAATTACAAAAAATAGTTTTATTAATATTTTGTAGCTATTTTAAATCTTGAAAAATATTTAAAAAAAAGATATAGTTTTGTTTAAATACTAGTCTTATTTTTGGTAGTTATTTTGCTTACATAGGACTAGTTAAGCAACATGTTCCTATTTCTCGGGTCCGGGCAAAAGAATAATATTCGGGTTCAAACTACCCGGTTTTAGGCCTAATTTTCGGACCTAACCCATAATAAACCGTGTCCAGGACACATGGGGAACCCCACCACGCGTGGGGGACATAAGTCTCGAACCCCACCACGCGTGGGGCTCATTTTTCTGGGCAAACCCATACAAATGCACGAGACTTGGACTGGTTTTAGGGGTTTTTTTAAAAAAACGTACTGGGTCCTCGTCTTCTTCCCGAAGAAGAAAGAAAAACCCTAGGAACCAAACCAGCGACCCCCGCCCCCAACGCCTAAACCCCAGCTCCCCCCATCCCTTCCGGCACCGCCACGCACCATCCCCATCGACCTATTGTCACAAACGCCCACCTCCATTAACGCCGGCACCCCCACTGTCGAAAACCACCAGCTTCACGTCCAAAACCACCAACATCACCAAACGTCCGACTCCCTCACGTCAGCTTCCCGCCATTGCAGCCTCATCGCCTTGCCCAAATGACCCTTCAGCCCCCGTCAAGCAGCAGCTATTGCTGCTGCATCGTTCAGCGCACAGTAAACTCCGTTCAGCCCCGTCGACCCTACTGTCGCTTCGTCGATCAGGCAACAGCTGTAGTCGCGTGTTGCGTTGCCGAGCAGCCGTTGTTGCAGTGGTTCGTTTCATCACCTCCATACCCGTTTCTTCCTCACATCCAAGCGATCCCTTCTGCTTTAACTTCTCGTATCAATCTGCGGCGTCGAAAGAATAAAACCAGCAGTCAGCCAACGCCTCGGGTCATCGACAGTCTTGGTCCGAGTTTTCTGTTTCAGTCCGTTGAGGTCGTCTCTTGTTCGTCGAGGTCCGGTACGTCGAGGTTGTTCGTTGAGGTCGATGTAGAGGGTTGGTCCGTGGCTCTATCCATTTCTGTTTTTTCAGGTTAGTAAACCTCAAGTATAGATAGGGAAACGTTACGTTGAATGTTCGAGATGCAATATAAAAATTGGTATGGAAATTTTCTGCCTATGTTTCACTGTCTGCATTTTGGTTCATTTTTATGTTATGTTATTCCTGTTTATTTGATGTCATTTAATTAAGTTGGACTAGTCGTTCTATGACACAAGTTTGACGTTAATTTGTTCGTCCTTTCCTTTGCTTAGGACATTCGGAAAAAAATTATTAGTATTAGTGCATGTTGTTACTACTCCCGAAACACTCATTCGCTAAACTCCTTTTATTAAACTTCTAACAAGTTATGGGATTTGAGTTGTAAAGAGGCCGTAAGGTTTAGTATTGTTAAAGGCGTAAAAATGGCATCCTTTTAAAAATATAAAAATAAAAATAAATAATAAAAAAAAATGAGACAAGCTTCGCCAAAAAATAAAAATGTACAGATTGCGGAGCCCTCATAAAAATATATGCATTAAATACTTAGATTCCGGGTCGGGCCGTTTAGCGAATTTCACGGCCCTACCCCAAAATAATAATGCGCTAGTTGCTTCAGGCGCGCCTTTAATAATTTAATTTTCCTAAACTCGGGTGCACATTTATGTGACCCAAATCTAAATCTCAACGGAATCGAAATGTGTCTCTACTCACGGGTATATTGATTATGGCGTGGCCCGAGATGCATTTCCATGACGTTGTAAATTCCTTTTAATAATAAATGAGACGAGCCTCGACAAACAAAATGTAGAAGCTGCGGGGCCCTCTAAATGTATATATATAGTAAAAATACTTAGAATCTGGTACATGCCGTTTAGCAAATTTCACGGTCTTCCCAAAATAATAAACGCGATAGTCTCTTTAGGCGCGTGTTTAATAATTTACTTTCTTAAACATGGGTGTGCATTTCATGTGACCCAAATCCAAATCCCAAAACATCAAATAAAATGTGTTTCCGGATTGTGGGTGCATTTCATGTGACGCAGTCCAAAGACATGTTTCAAGCGATGTTCACATTTCTTTTAAAACAATAATAATAAAGCGGTTAAAAGATAAAATTTGCACATAAGTTCATATTTGTATAAAATCAGATAATCAAGCCGAATATAACAGTTGAGCGACCGTGCTAGAACCATGGAACTCGGGAATGCCTAACACCTTCTCCCGGGTTAACAGAATTCCTTATCCGGATTTCTGGTACGCAGACTGTAATATGGAGTCATTCTCTTCCTCGATTCGGGATCAAAATTGGTGACTTGGGACACCCTAAATCTCCCAAGTGGCGACTCTGAAATAAATAAACAAATCCCGTTTTGATTGTCCTTTTATTGGAAAAAACTCCCTCGCGCCCCTGCGGGTGCGGAAAAAGGAGGTGTGACATATACCATATAAGATGCATCTATGAGATGGTTACATGTGCAATTAGTATTAACCCGCAACCTGGTGTTTGCGAGGTAACTTGCTCAATAATTTAATTTAGAGCATATTCCAGATTTTCTATTCAAGATAGTTCATCTTGATAAGTTGGTTTACATCACAGTTGGTTTAGCAAAATAATTTATTAAGTGCCTCCACTTAATAGCTAAACAATTTCTTATGAGAACAAAGTTATCTATATCAATTTGATATACGTTATATACCAAAGTATATTACATTCAACCCTCACAAGTGGTTCAAGGTCAGGAACCAAATAATTCCATCTTATTATTATTGATGTGCGGTGTATACTTTGATTAACACCATAACACACAAAGATGGATTGTCAAAGTTGAGGAAACAAGTTAGTTTTCTAAGATGAGGGGGAGACTGGATAAATAGTTGGGAAAAAGTTACGTGTAATGAATTATTGTGTGTACATCTAGATCCTCGAATAAGATAATATGAACTTGAAGTTCATAAAAAGATAATTCATTTGTAACATATTGCAAAGCATGCTATATGCATTTGCTGACCCAAGGAAAGTAACTATATTCTCATTGCAAATGCTCATATTAAGTTCTAGAAGGACAAAGTCTATGGTACGCTTAAAGCATATAGACAAAGCGGTTTCAAATAAAACTTCTTGATAAAGAAGATGAGCAAATGATCAAACTGATCATAATAAGGAGGCAAGTGATCTAGAAGCTCACATGACATAACACTTCATAAAATCTCATGAGAGATTCAGATACCTGAATATATGAATGAAGAGATCTCTATGTTATGTCTTTATGAAAAATAAAGAGGTTGGAACCGATATAAAATGTTCGTCGACGACATCTATTATAGCACTAAATATATATGAGTATCTTAAGTCTGAAGAAACAATTCGAATAGAATTGGTTTCATATGAAATACATGTAGTTTTGGACATGTAGTTCAAAAATGTGAAAGTATAAAGTCAATGGTGTATGCAATCACCTTTATCTATCTTATATGTCTAGGCATGACATAAAAACTTGATATGCATCTAAAGTTTATTTATACGGCTTATTTGACTATACTTATATGATAATCTTTGAAGGATTCAAATTGCTTAAAGCATTTACAATTCTTGATCTTGAAGTACCATGCAATTTATGCACAAATGTATCTTGATATAACTATAAGCATGATATTGTGATAGCGAGAATACTCTATGGAGATATTGAAGAGTCATTCCACGATATTTATGAAGACATTATATATCTATCACGAATGATGATTTCAAGGTGCAAAATATTCATTCAAGTTAATATGACTGATTTATTTATTAAATCTCTACCAATGATCTCTTGAAGATGGTGCACAAGATTGGAACGTGAAGGCTCAAGGATGTGAATTGATGCTCTCATCAGGGGGAGTTAATACGCGTTGTACTCTTTTTCCCTTTATAAGGTTTTATCCCACTGGGTTTTCCTTGCAAGGTTTTTAATTAGGCAACCAAAAGGCGTATTGTTAGATATGTGTACTCTTTTTCCTTCTCTAAAGTTTTTTTTCTACTGGGTTTTATTTTAGTTAAGGTTTTAACGAGGCACATTATCTGGTAGATAGACATTCAAAGGGGAGTGTTATAAATAGAATTTTATTTATGGTGAATGTCTATATTTAGAGAGATTCTAGGGATTATTACTTGGTGACTAAGTCACTATTTCCCTATAAATAGAGGGTATTATTCCATTGTAACTCATCTCAAAGCAATAAGAATTCTCTCTCTTTGTTTGCAATATTCTTCTTCATTGTTTTATTACAGTATTTCAATTCTAAGTTAAACCTTTCTAATTCGTGCTTATATTGGAATTGATTCCAAATAAATCTATTGGATTGGCACCTAAAATATTGGAAACGTTTAATTAATTTCCACGCGTTGACTGTTGTAGCCTTTAGGAATTGACGCCATCACGAGATACTTTTTCTAAGTTGTTTTTTTCTAATTTTTTTTTTTTTTGGGTGGTGGGGGGGAGATGTTTCAAAAGATAACTTAGTATTACATCATTAGAAAAAACGGAGTGCTAAAGTTTGCAATGCGCGTTATAATAGGAAATATTACAATAAACTAATTGTAGGGATAGGCGCTCGGCAGTTCGGATTGGAGAAGAAAATTTTGATTTTTGGATTGAAGAACTGACAATCCAAATCCAACTCCAATAAAGTCGGATTGGATCAAATTTTTTAAGTTTGAATTCAACTTAATCAGTATGGATATTTGGATTTTCTATTTTGCACTTATAAGTTGAGATGTTTCTTCTTCTTCTTCTTATTATTATTATTATTATTATTATTATTATTATTATTATTATTATTATTATTATTACTACTACTATAACAAACGCCCAAATGAAATATTCATGTTAAATTACCTAAAAAGTTACTCATTCTCACCGTAATCATCCAAATAAATATATTAAAGTAATGAAGTCGTCATCAAGGAAATACACCAAAGACATTAGTAAGGCCGATAAGAAGTAACAATAGTAAAATCATATCCAAATAAAAAGTATTCTGATACTAACTTATTATAATTAGTATTGAAAATATGAGACTATGTCTAATGGGTAGGGTGTTAGACTTGTTACTATTGATATATCAATAATATACTAAATATAAATTATATTTAGTACCAAATCCAATATCTAAAAAATTTAAAAATTAAATCAAAATTCAATTTGTAATCCGAAAATCCAAACCAAAAAATCTAAAAATTTCAAATTTCGATTTGGATTTTGGGTTTGCCCAAACTATACCCACCCCTAACTAATTGTATGTCCAGCAAAAGTATTTTCTAGTGTATCTGCATCTAGTGCTTCTAAGCAGAGGCGAGCCAGGATTCAAGTTTATGAGTTCGAGATTCTAGTCTTTTTAAGTTACTGGGTTCTAAATTAATAATTTGTACATATTTAATAAATAATTTAAGACAAATATATGATTTGAACAAAAAATTACTAGGTTCTGCTCCGCCTTTGTTTCTAAGACAAAGAAGTGATGCTTCTGAGACAAAAAAAAATGTGCTAAACATGCTATCTTATTATAGTTTTATATCGTACTTCCTTCGTTAAATATGCACATACAAAAAGTTTCTATACACTATATAATTTTCCTCTTTTAGGATTGTCTAGTAATTAGGAAGTCCAAGTAATGACGTTATTTCTTATACTATTACCTCCAGATCTATAACCACAAATCTAGAATTAAAAGGAATGAAAACCCTAAACTAATTAAAGGAAAGACAAATACATGCATTTTCTACAAGAAACCTAATTAAATCTTTAGAATTTGGTAATAACAAAACACAAACCAAAATTGCCACTCCTCTCACTCTCACTCAGAGAAATTTCTAGAGTCTTAAACAAGTTTCCAAGACGAATGAAAACTTTTATGTACAGTTAATGCAAATCAAGAAGAAATTGACGAGTATCTTAAAAAATTGAAGTCTCAACCAAACATTTATATCAAGTAAAGTAACACTAAATGATTTAATTTAGCTTTTTACTGAAATAAATAATAATGGTTGTTGATATTTCAGGATAGGGATAGACCACATTCATTAATATACATCAAGTGGATCATATCAATTGGGGTCTTAAAATATATGTGGTTCGTACAATCTTCAAGTTTACATTTTTAGTATAATCAATTAATTCGGCAATGACTATACTGGCCTTAGCTATACAAGCCAGAAAAAAAAATATATATATATATATATGGTACATTTAGGATTTTTTTTTTTTTTTTGGAAAGAAAAAGAGAGGAAATATTACATAAGTGATTGGAATCCTCACCACATAGTGAGCTATTTTGGGATCCCGCATTTAACACTTAAACATGTGATCTAAAATAATTTTAAAATCGCTTCACGAGTTGTCAAAAACTCAAGTATATAGAGAAAATTATATTACTTCTTTTTGCACAACGTAATTTTTCGATTTGAATTTCCTTCATTAAACTTAGCTTCGGCACTAGTTGAATGGATGACATCTTCCGCTCTTAAGCATAAGTCTTGAATTCGATTCTTGAACATAAACTCCTTAAAGCGAATGCTTTCCCTTTAGTGAATTTCGAATATCACGTTCACACAAGCATTGGTTGCTGATCTTGTGATATAAGCAGCCAACTTTCATATAAACATCAGTTGATGATTTCAATAAAGTATGATACAGGCAGTCTACCCTGATACAAACATGAGTTGTTGATCCCAATAAAGTGTGCTATAGACAGCCTACCCTGATGCAACCATCAGTTGTAATCACATGGCTCGAACTCGTGATATATAGGTCACATAAAAATAAGTTGATTGTTGTTTCAAGACACCCCTCATAAAGAAACAAAAAAGAAAAAGAAAAAGAAAAAGAAAGGCAATAAAAAAGAATACTATTAGATAGTTGTAAAGCTGTCTACCTTTTCTCATGCAGACAAAGACAAGAAAGATACTCTATAAATACCAAAAGTTTTCTTTGCAAACTTCAAAAACAGTGAGTAAAAAACAATAATCCATAAGAGAAAAAAACATAAAGAAAAATGGAGAAAAAGAGTCATCCTTTACTTAGAGGAGGAAGAAGAGAAACGAAGTATAGTCATGGCTTTTCCTCTTCAGAAATGGAAACTTTGACTAGTATTTGTGAAACTATTCTTCCTCCTCTTCCTCAAAATGAAATCCCAGAAAAAAATAGTCATAATATTCAATACCTTCATAAAGCTTCTGCTTCTCAGTATCCAATTCCTGATGAGGTAAGTCAAACAAAAATAAAAGCCCCTATTTTTTTTCTTTTTCTTTTTTGGGTGAAATATTGAATTAATTAATTTTTCCAATTTTTTTTCAACAACGCGTCTGTCCATGAAATTTATAAGTTTTTGGATATTTATTGAAAATGAGCGTTTCAAAAACTAAAAAGTGGGTTTTTCAAAAATTTCAGATAATTTTTTTTTGTAGCTGCAATATTTTTTGAACTGAAATGCATGACCAAACATAATTTCAATATTTTTCAACTTAACTTCAAATACAAAAAATTTTCAAAAAATTATAATTTTTATGTCCAAACGCCTACTAAGTGGTGTTGTCTTTTTTTTTTTTTTTAAAATTTAATTTAAATTTTTAAATTTTTGTTTGATCAATTTTGTTGATTATTTGCAGTGTGCAGAGGTTGTAATGAAAAGGGGGTTTTTAGAAGCAATAATCTTGGTGAGGGGTTTGTTAAGAATACTATCAACAAGAATTGGAACTTTGTTACTTTGTGGATCATTTTGTTTTGTCCAAAAATGGCCTTACATCAATAAATTCTGTGATATTCCATTGGAGAAAAGAGAGATTGTGCTGCAGAAATGGTTCAAGAACAGATTCTTAACTCCAGTTAGATTGGCATTTATGTTTATCAAATTCTTGTGTCTCTACATCTTCTTTACTCAGGTAATTCTTCTTCTTTTCTCTTTAACATTTTTCAAAATGCTCTGTTTATTGCTTCAAGGGCTTTATTGTCTTTTCATCATTTTTCTTTGATATTTTTTCTTGGGATATGTGCTGTAAATGTATGTTTCCCCTCAATGGCCAGCTAGGCTTGAGCGTAATGGATCATCAGGTGAACTCATAGGGCTTGTATCACTCTAACACAGATAAGAGATAATTAATGTTGAAATTAAATTTAAGATGACTAATTATCCTAAGTTTGTTTGGAACAAAATCGCGGTACAACTAATTCAGGGATTAGTTATCATGCTGGATTAGTCATCATGGGATTGTAGTGTTATTTTTATTTCTATGAGAGGGTGGGATGACAATCCCAAAATAATTAATCTCGAATAATTAATTTCAGAATAACTTATTTCCCAACAAAATAATCTCATAGAATTAAAATTTTGGATCCGACTATGTTCACATCACTATCTAAAATTATGTACTATCATTTGGCTTACCATTATTAAATAAGCATCTTATTTTTAGTAATATTTTTCATTTCAAAGCTTCTTTTAATAGAAGTTGAGTACCACATGAATCATGATCCAATGAAAGGTTTGTCTAGGAAGTTTACTAATTAACATAACAATTTAGGTAATTTTTTTTATGTATTTATCGGATTAGCGTAAATACTTCGTATTCACAAACAAAATGCAAATTTAGTTTCAGATAATGGTCCTTTTATTTATTAGTTAATCACATAGTAACACATGACATGCAAAATAGACTTATATATCAATTTTCTTTAAGTTGGCCCTTAAGCAAGATTTTGCAACTTTAAACCTGTGACCATTGAACATGACTTATAACTAGTCACTATTTATTTGTTGAAAAAAATCATTTATAAAATAATACTATGTTCTTTCTGGAAATTAGGTGGTTGAAAATGACAGCTCTTTAGTTTGGAGTTTTTGATATATGCTAACAGTTACTGTCAGTATCATGTGTTGTTAATTATTTACTCGTAGACCAATTTCTTCTTTCACTAGAAAAGTCACCTAGTTTATTATTTGATCCCAAAAATTTTAATAGTGTACATCTTTTTGACTAAATGTTTCCAATTTGTTTTTCTACTTTTGGTTTGGTTCTTAGAATTCTGTGATCTTGAATGGAAAACGAGATAGCAACAACTACCATTCATTTATGTTTTTTCTTGATCAAAAGAGGACTTCAGTGACACCAGTGTTAGGATTTTGACATGAATTTTCTTTTTATATTTGCATTTTACCTTATTTGAAGTAAGAAAAAATAGTTTACTTTTCCTAAAAGAAAAATACAGATGCACTTCCATAAATTGATAATCCCTTCTTCGCACAATAACACAATAACATCTACAATATAGTTATTAAAGAGTCTTGTTTAGGGGGAGAATTTATTCTTCCGATAAGTTTTAGATGTAAGTCAATTGACCAATAATGATGAGAAAATCAAGTACTAGTTGATATTGAATCTAAGTAGTAACATTTCTTATGTTTTGCTATTTTACTTTCAAATGATCCATTCATTTAAAGCGAAATCTTGATCATCAATTAGTAGATTTATTATACATATTATTTGTCTTAACGTGGACATAATTTGTTAGTGATTTTGATATTACATTCAACAAATTTACATCCATTTGATTCAAGGAAGTTAACAAAAAAACCACATATTACAGTCAGACCTCTCTATAACAACATCTCTATATAACAGTCATTCACTATAAAAACTACATTTTTCTCGGAACCGATTTTTATGTGATGTTATAATATATATCCTCTGTAACAACACTTCATTATAACAGCCAAAAAGTATCGAAACAAATAAGACTGTTATAGAGAAGTTTGACTGTGCAAGCTTAAAAATGCTGAATTGAGGTGTCCTTTTCTTGCCATAGGTTGGTGAAGATTCAAAAAATCAAGCATGGGATGACATTGGATATCAAGTAGACAATGAAGAGAAGCATTCAGAAACAGCTGAAGAAAGACCTCTTGAGAAGGGAATTGTAGAGGCAATTTATGAAACAGAATCAACTATAGTCAAGTCCCTTGTCCAAAAAGGCCTAAAAGTTATAGATGATACCAAAAACAACATGTACAAAGTTCAATGTGATGTTGTTATTGTTGGTTCAGGTTGTGGTGGAGGTGTTGCAGCAAGTGTTCTTGCAAGTTCTGGCCACAAAGTTATCGTTCTCGAAAAAGGAAACTACTACACCAAATCCGACTATTCGTCCCTTGAAGGACCTTCAATGAACCAAATGTATGAATCAGGAGGAATACTCTCAACTTTGGATGCTAAAATAATGATCATGGCTGGATCAACAGTTGGTGGTGGCTCCGCGATTAATTGGTCAGCCTGCATTAAGACTCCTGATTGTGTTATACAAGAATGGGGCGATGATAAAAGACTACCAATTTTCCAAAGCCCTGAGTATGTATCTGCTATGGACAAAGTTTGTGAACGGATCGGTGTGACAGAAAACTGCACACAAGAAGGTCTTCAGAACCAAATTCTCCGAAAAGGGTGTGAGAATCTTGGTCTTGAAGTTGAAGGCGTGGCACGAAACACATCCGAGAATCATTATTGTGGCTCGTGCTGCTACGGATGTAGAAGAGGTGAGAAGAAAGGAACTGATACAACTTGGCTGGTGGATGCTGTGGACAGTGGAGCTGTGATTATAACAGGATGCAAAGCTGAGAGATTCATACTAGAAAAGAACAAGTATGGGAAAACAAGAGATAAGAAATGCTTGGGAGTGATTGCAACTAGTACAAATAAAGATATCACAAAGAGGATATGTATTGAGGCCAAGGTAACCATCTCAGCTTGTGGTTCTCTTTTGACACCTCCACTTATGATTTCTAGTGGTTTGAGAAATCCGAACATTGGCCGAAATCTCCATCTTCATCCGGTTATAATGGCATGGGGATACTTTCCCGAGTCCGATTCAGACCTCAAGGGAAAAATATATGAAGGAGGAATCATTACCTCAGTACACAAAGTCGGGAGTTATGATTCCAATGTTAGAGCTATAATAGAAGCTACTGCTTTAGGACCAGGTTCGTTCGCTGCCTTGTGTCCTTGGACATCTGGTGAGGACTTAAAGAATAGGTTACTCAAATATTCAAGAACAGCGCATTTGTTTGCAATGGTTAAAGATGTTGGATCGGGGGAAGTCAGATCGGATGGAAGAATAAGCTATACGTTCAATGCTACGGACAAAGAAAGTTTGAAGCAAGGGCTAAAACAGGCTTTAAGGATCTTGATAGCAGCAGGAGCTGATGAGGTAGGTACTCAACGTAGCGATGGACAGAGAATGAAATGTAAGGGAAAAAGTGAAAAAGAAATCGAGGCTTTTCTTAATACAGTCACAGCAGCTGAGGGACCAAAGTCACTTGTAAAGAATTTCACAACTTATAGTTCTGCTCATCAGATGGGAAGTTGCAGGATGGGAATGAGCGAAAAAGATGGCGCTGTCGATGAGAATGGAGAGAGTTGGGAAGCAAATGGCTTATTTGTTTGTGATGCTAGTGTTTTGCCTGGTGCTGTTGGTGTAAATCCAATGATCACTATTCAGTCCACTGCATATTGTCTATCCAAGAAAATAGCAGAGATGATAAAAGAAGGCAAATTCTCAAGATAAGTGATCCTCTATTTTTCCTATACATTTCAATACAAACTTGTATTCCTTGTTCTTTGGATGATCATATGTATTTGTAATTTGCATGTAATTTAACATTTTTCATTTTTAACCAGTGAAATATGTAATACTAGTGGATTCAAGGTGATATCAATAAACAAAGTATTAGTGTTTTGTCCTTCGCCTCAGCTTCAACATTCAGAAGAATGTCAAATTTCTCCTTTTTTCCCCCAACTTATAACACAGAATGCAGTTGGCTTGGCAATAACTAACTAACTAACTAACAACAACAACAACCCAGTGAATTTCCACGAGCGGGGTCTGGGGAGGGTAAGATGTACGCAGTCTTACCCCTACCTTGGAAGGACAGAGAGGATAGACCCTCGGCTAAAGACTTGTAGCAATAACTGAATGTAGATAAAGAATCATCTGATATTGACATACAATCACAAAGATGTGGCAAATCTAATATGGTAGCAGAAACAAGAATTCAGGGAAATCAAGTCTTTTGATATTTACTAAGAATAATATAGATCTCAGAGATACATTTCTGATCAGATTAGAGTTAAGAATGAGAAAATATACAACTGACATGGAAATAACATTAGCTGATCGCGATTTTTCTTGGGCAACACTTTGATCCCTAAGGCTCAATTCATTGTTAAATGATCAATAAATGATGGTGGATTCTCCACTCTAACCATAAGCGATAAGTGCCTCCAATTTGTGGCCGCAAAAACTACTACTTGCCTCTTATTGAGAATCATGTCTCTGATATCCAGACAGAGATCAAAAATTTATTCTAGCCATCAGAGTCTGTCTCGCGGAATGGCAATGGAACTGCTTTCACTGCTCTGAATTTTCCAACATTGTTCAAGTGCTCATTCTCCAACCTAAACAATCACAAATATACAATAAGAAATATGAATTTCCTAGAAAACGTAAGTATATTTTGAGACTTTATTATACCTGTAGAAGTTCCAGTGACCACGTCGAATAACTTCTAATGAGGCAAGGGAAAAGTCCAGTAAACGCGATTCAAATAATCCAACGTTGAAATGCATCACTGTCTCAACCCAAACTACTCTCAAGACCAAATTCAAAGCCTAGGATTGAAAGTTTAAAGTCTGTTCAGAGATACGATATCGTTGCATGGAGAAAAAAGGTGTTAAAAGACAAAGGACTTACAATTGAAACATAGTAAATGCTCTTGTTCTTGAGGATTAGTTCATCTCTAAGCAAAGGATTCTTGGATTTTAGGTTAAAAAATCCCCAGTCCTTAACAAAATCCCAATACAATTGATAAACTGTAGCTATAGCTGAAGTCACCAACACAATTGCCAACCATAACTGTGAATCAGGTGTTCTTGCATAGGTTAGCCTAGCACCAGCTGCTACCATTGCAGAAACATACTTTCCCAAGTTAGCCAAGTGATTTATGTCAGCCTCGTCGAACCATCTCCTCGCACACTAGATAACAAACACACTAGTTAGCTCAGTCAGAAAACAGTAAAAGTTCCAAACTTTGGAAGATGGAAATAATTGTGGGATTTTTTTTCATTTTTGTCCAGGCGACCCGAAATAATTACAGGCCATAGCCAAATATACAAAATATATAAACAGACCATGTATATGATATGTATATTATAAGTATATTTTTTAGGTAGCGTCAAAAATGTAATTATCCCAATGATTATTTAGCAGTGATTTATAATGTAGAGTTAGCTGTTTTACCTGCATTGCACGCCAATAATAAGGCGCGAAAGATATAACATAAGCGAGCTCTCTGTACATTCGTCCGGACTTACAGGTTGGAAGTCCATGAGTTGTTAAACTTCCAGCAAGAAAATAGCAAGCTGATGATTCCAAATGCCTCATCAATGGGATCTAAAAGACAGAAAAACAGAATCTAAGTTAGGAACATACTAAATCATCTATATACATTTCAAGACTCTGTCTTAAAAGAAAATAATGTGAAGAAAATATTTGAAAATCAAAGGTTAGTTACCTGGCTTGTTAGTTGATCAGCCATGAAAAAGTCTACCATCAATACCTATATCAATATCATTATATTGGCGAGATCAGTACAGTCATCAAAAACCCTCCAGAACAACGAATTTCTTGATTTTAAGATCTCAAAATACCTTGTAAAATGGAGAGCAAACAATGTTACGTATGACTTTAAGGAAGTAGAAGCGCGTTGGACGATAGAAAATGTTCAATGGACATATCAGCAGAGCAAGAAAAATCTGAAAATGCAAAGGGAAATAGTTCAAAAAGACTATGTTAACATTAGGAAGCTATATGCGTTGAGCAAAAATGTTTAACAAGATTTTAGGTGACTAACAACAACAACAACCTAGTAAAATATACGCAGATCTTACCTCTACCCCGGAGGAGTAGAGAGGCTGTTTCTGAAAGACCCTCGGTTCAAGAAAACGAAAAGAAACAATAGATCCGGCTTTAGGTGACTAACCAGTAGGAGAATTCCAGGAATTGCATCAACTTGGCTAGGAGAAAATCCACTTGAAAGTAAGATTAAATGAATAACCAGAGCTCCAACAACAGCAGTCATTAAACAAGTTCCAATGAGGAATGCATCTCTGTATTTGAGAGCAGTTCTAGGTTGAAATTCAAATATAAAGTTGTAGTTGATTCTTGTGCTCTTCCATAGGAACAGATTGCAACCATACATGAACAAGTGCAAGCTTAGCAATGCAAACATGCTGCACACATTACACAATACTCATCTTTAGCATTACACTGACAATGTTAAAAAATTTAAGCTATTAGTGTAATTTAACATGTTATAGTAGGTCTTTATTTTTCAGGTAACTAGTTCGACTTATTAAGGGAAGTTACATGATATAAAGGGAGCAAAGAATAAACTATGAGAGGAAAAAGGTACTGGTTACACAAAATCACCTTGACTATTCATTTAGGGAAAGCACTATAAATTGCATTACGTCCTTCTAGGGTAGGGGTAAGGCGGCATACATCTCACCCTCTCCAGACCCCACTTGTGAAAAAATATTGAGCTTCTTGTTGTTGTTGTACTATAAATTGCATTACTCCCTTAAATTACCTTGACTATTCATTTAGTCCTTAAATTCCATTTATCAAAAATTTGTAGCTAAACATTCATGCATTTCTATTACATTCAGGTGGAAATGACACTAGGTAGCCACTCTAAAAGGTTGTTATTTTAGAATTAACTAGTGCGTCCTGAATTTTAATTTTTCATTTTAATTTTTCAGAATAAAAATATCCTGAAATGTCCTCAAGTTAAGATTTTTAGCTCAAAATTTTAGGACAAATTAAATACCGACTAATTTATAAATAGTATCCCTAAATCTGGCTGTTTGTGCACCTATCCCTAGATTTAGTGAATGGTCTATTTTTCAACTCTTGAAAGAAATGTCCATAAATTTTAGTGTCTTTCTCAAGATCATTGATACATTAAAAAAAAGTGACATTCTAGTTATTTTCATACCATATGTCATTTTATTGAATCTCAAAACCTATAGTATATTTCAAAATATGGCAAGAATATTAATTAATGACAATATCAAATTAAAAATTAGGAAAACTTAAAGACATCCATAAAGTCTGTGAAGAAAGGAGGGAAAACATGAGAGTAATGTGAGAAAAAAGGGGTACCTGAAAATAGGGTAAACAGTTTCAACATAACCAGCTTCAGTTCTAGGGGAAAACATGCCACTCAAATGAGCCAATATTGCGTATACACTAAATAGCGTCACAAAACAACCTGTGAAAAGCCCTGCAATTCCAGTAACATAACCAATAATTATTACTAGAATTTAACTTATATATATATATATATATATATATATATATGCAGGGGAGTCTTGGTGTAACAGGTAAAGTTGCTACTTGACCAGCAGGTCACGGGTTCGAGCCGCGGAAACAGCCCCTTGCAGAAATACAAGGTAAGGCTGCGTACAATAGACCTTTATGGTACGGCCCTTCCCCGGACCCCGCGCATAATGAGAGTTTAATGTACCAGGCTGCCCTTCTTATATATGATTACACATAACAACGAATTTTTTTTTAAAATTACCAGTATAATTTAACATGTTGTAACATGTTACTCGTCTTGTTTTACACGTTCCATGCACCTTTGTTTCTATCAAAATCTTACTACAATATTAAAGTTATTTTAGTTTATGAAAAGGCAGGCAACTCTGAAAATGTAACAATGATACTATAGTTGAGATGTATACCTCTTTTTTTAAGAAAGTTTGTTATTATATTTTATAATATTTCCTAAACCATACTATATAAACATAAATTTGCATCGTATTTTCGTTGTATCAGCTTGTAATTGATGCTTATGAGGGACGTGAAAGTTTGAACTAGAGGTATCAATTGTGCAAGTTAAAATGAGTTGAGTTAATAAACTGGATTATGGCGTAGTTCGTCTAAAGTTTGTTTAATAAAAAATAGGTTGACGGGTCATTATTCAACCTCTCTAACTCCAAAACTTCGAAAAAAAATTCTTTGTTTAAATATCGTTCTTTAGGATCTCTAGTTATAATTTAACTGCTAAAAATGATTTTTTTAAAATAAAAAAAACTAGTAATGGATTTTAAGTTGACTCAATCTTATGAATGTATTTGTTTGGGGTACACACTCACCCCTAAATAAATACATTACTCATTCAATTTTCTCTTGAGCCGAAGGTCTTTCGGAACAACCTCTTTACATGCACGAGGTAGGAATAAGATCTGCATATACCTCCCCGAACACCATTGTTGTTGTTACTCATTCAATTCCCAATTTTGGTTAATATTGTCAAACTTTTGTCACTACCTTTTGTTAGCATTATAGTATAATATGTACATATAGATGGATCTAGAGAGACATATAAGGGAGGGAAATTGAATTTCTTTTGTTTTGTTTCTATTTTTATATAAGGGGGTGGGTGGGTGAGTAGTGAGTGAGGGAATTACCAACAAAAAAGGTGACCATATGAGATTCTTTATTCTGTTGGGGTCTTAAGAACTTCATTGCCTTTTTCCTGTCACTGTTTGCAAAGTGCTGTGTGAATAAGGACTCCACTTCGTCCATTAGCCTAACCACCTTCTCACCAATAAATAGAATAAACATAAAATATTGTGCATTAGTAATCATCCATTTTCACCTAGCAAAATAATATTAGGAAAAATAATACTGTATACTTGTTCTCAAAATAATAATTGAAAATCATATATTATTTGTGATACACACACATTTCTGTATGTTATATACAAAAAAATATATAATTTTATACACTTCTACGACTGTCGCATGTCGAGTATAAATAGTTTTGACCGCAAGCTAAAAGTGATGTTTTGCCAATTATTACAAAGAAATCATCAACATCCACTAATCACCACTAATAGTATAAAAAACTATTTCCATTTCATGATATATAATACTAAAAGCACTTAATGACATCTTAATCATATCCCACAAATATATCAAAACCTCCTTTTTTCCCTTTAAAGAACATTCACGAAGAAAACATGAAACACGAAATGTAAAAAGTCTTGCACTTATTTTTTTCAAAAATAATCATAGTGTTCGGATCGACTTATGGCTTTTGTATTAAACTAGCTAATTTATTTAAAAAGAGATGTATGCATAGTTCACAGAGAAAGACTGGTAAAAATGGGCATATCGTTTGTAATTTTTTCAGCCAAGTACGAGTGTAACGTGAAAATGCATGAAAAGAAATTGCTTTAATTAATTAGAAATTCATTAACAATTAATAGGAATTTGGGCAACTAAAGGAAGTACTCTAAGAAATTTGCAAAGAACATAATTATTCATTAAAATAAGTATTTTCCTTTTCTTATGGTGACTATATACATCAATTGAAAATTTAATTACCTTGTCAGAGCTAATGAAATGGGATCTTTTGACTTGTTTAAGGTAATTGGCTGATGCTTGCTGCTTAGCAACCTGTTTGACGGGAAAATGAAAGAAATAAGGTTAAATATTTGCGAGTCGGGTTTATTTATTGATCTAGTGTAAATATTAAAACCCTAAATTTATTTTCAAACTTAAAACATTACCTTATCAAACTTCTTAAGTATCTTCACGAAAGCCACCATGTTTAGTGAGCTGAAAATAAAAGTTAGCAAAATCATTAAAACATCCATAGACTTATTTTGAAATTCATGCATGTAAACTAAAAAGTAACAGAATTTATAGACGTTTACGTTCAAGAAACTTCTTCTATTGCAATGGCTATAGCTAATGAAAAAGCTTTTTGATCAAAAGGTGACAGAGAGTTAGCCCAAAAAATAGAAGAATAATAAGGGAAAAAGATATTGTACGGCCGTTCTAAAAATAATTAATATATATATATATATATATATATATATTTGTATATTATATACAAAAAATATATACAAATTTTATTTACTTTCTGGTCATCAAATGTAAATAATTTTAATCGCGAACTAAAAGTGATATTTTTCAGAGTTCACAAATATTTGCTAAACGTTTACTGCAATATCTTCATTGTTAGTTCTTTCTTTTTCTTTCCTCATACTGTTTTTCTTTTGTCATCTTCTTGTTGCTTTTTTCCCTTTATTTCCCTTTACAAAAGATGAACTTTATTGTTTGTTACTTGTTTGTTTCCAAATGTCCTTGAAATGAATGATTGTTAGATAAGTCAAATATCACGACATAAATCTATTATATTACGAAATCTCAACTATACAAACATTAACACAAGTCATTAACCAAATATAGCTACATCACCATTCACATAAATCAAGATGGTTAAGTTTCTTAAAAAAGAGTAAAGTGTTGTTGTTTTCTCACCACCAACACGCCATTCTACATTCTTAAAGTACTATGATCTGATAGTGTAAACCATAAGTATGACCGATTTAAGTTCTTTGCACCGACGGCGTTTACTATCAGCGTAATGTAATCGATTATAATAGGTTACTTACTACTTATCTTACGTTAACATATAATTTTATTAAATAGAGTTATTTGTATATATCTTTATTATATACGTGATTTGATTACATAAATACATTTTTACGACGTGAGTATATAAAACATAATTCTATTAGTTATATTACATGAGCGTGCGATTCAATGAAGCTAGCTGGTCAACTGAATACCTTTTCGCTGAAAAATAACTTTATATATTAGTCAAATTTCAACACACTTAATTAGCCGAATTTCTAGCTTTGCCAATGTTAGTTCTATTTGGTATATCATTATCATAATGCATGCACGGACTACGATACCAATGCAAGATCTTTGTTACCATAACGGGATGAAATTCTGCACGTACTGACTTAAAATCTTACATCAGTCTATAAAAATTAAAAATACAAAAAAAAATAGAAAATTACCTGTAAGTTTTGAGTAAGCCAAGGCCTCTATAAAGTTCAACAAAAGCACTTCTGATCATCTTTTCAGCACATTGAATTTTCTTCTTGTTAATGTATTCTCTAGGGCCATCTTTCTTAGGGTTATTCACTAAATCTTCCCAAAGCATAGATGTAACAGCAGCTATAGTACGTGTTGGTGTAGTGGCTGGAATATCAATCCTCATTGCCATCTTTGGTTTGCCTATTTTAGTCTTTGCCCTTGTGCTTGCTGAATTTACAAAATTTATTCCATTCTTTTCTAGTGCTGCTATCACTTCTTCTGTTTGTGATGTTTCTGTCCCCGTTGGACTGTCACAATATTCGCTTGCAGTTTCTACGTAAAAAAATACTTACATAATCAAAGAAGGCAGAGAGGTTTTTTTACTATTGGTCCTCGGCTAAAAAATACTATACAAAGAAGCAGTGGCAACAAACAACAAGTAAATTTCTACTAACATTATATTATGTAATAGGTTAAACGATATAATAGTGTAATTTTTTTTTTTTTGCAAACGGTGTATATAACTTATATTCTTACTTTTCTTATGATTATTAAATAATTAAAATGTATTTAAGTTATAAACACTTGGTATTGATATCGGGAAGTGTTTACGATGAAATATGTCATTTTTTTTAAAACAAATAAACGAAGTCTCGAGGTTTTTCATCTAACAATTATTCTAAGCGCATTTAATTTTGTGCATCATATCTCCAACAGAAATCTACGATCAAATCACTTTCACATCTTGTGTACTCTCTCAAAGTTCAAAATCTTAGTGTCTGAATAACCTAGGGTGGACACTTTTTTTATGAAAATGGTGTGGAATCCACTAAAATAAGAATGATTATTCTGTTGGAAGACAAATAAATTGCAACCTTTGTATTTGGGACCCCCATGATTCATGTAAATGGAGAAACTATGCTCTCCAAACTATTCAAGAAGATCATTCTTGATTTGCAAAGTTCTTGATGTAACCTTTATTTAAAATCTTTTTCTCGCAATGCTATAACAGCAGCCTGGTGCATAAAATATGTAGGCAATTTGCCCTGATGCAAGTATTGGTAGCTGATTTCACGACTTGAATCCGCAACCAGGTCACATCAGAGACAACTATAACAGTAAAAATTGCGTCTTAGACAAGACTAACTTATTTGGAACTGAGGCGTTGTTGTTGTTATTGTAATACTATAATATGAATCGCGATCTTTAGACAAGAATTACCCCCTTGGAAGTGTTGCGAGTTTATTATGTGTTACTAATATGTACCTTTAATTTGTCTATTGATTTAGAAATTAAACTCAAGCTAATTGGAAATATATTTTCAATATACAACTTTTACGTGTTTATTTAGACTACTCCAAATTTGCCTTAGAACTATACAAACATCACATGAAGTCCAGTAAGGAAAATAAACTTGTTTTACAAACTAGGCACATGTTATGTTTGTCGTAAACAAATTAAATAACGGGAAGGAAGAGCTCACCGGAAAAATCAGAATTCCGGCCAGATAATGAATTGGTCCGACTGAAAACCCCGGATCCGGATCTCGACCCGTGGATTTTCCTGCGACGGTCACTGAGAACTTGCTTAAGGTCCAACAATATTTGGAGCTGCTTGTTAAGAATATCCCCTCTTTCAAGAAATTCACTCTCTTTAGTCTTGTAAAAATCATTCACTTTTTTCAGCTCTTCATCTAGCATTTCAAAAAATATTCTCACCTACATGCAAAAATATAAAAATAAAAAAAAAGTCACAAAATGAACATAAATTTTCAAAATATTCTATACCCCACATTGTAATTTGGGCAGCTCGGTGCAGTAAGTTGCCGCTATGCGCAGGGTTCAGGAAAGGGTCAGACCACAAGGGTCTATTGTACGCAGTCTTACCCTGCATTTCTGCAATATGCTATTTCCACGACTTGAACCCGTAATCTATTGGTCACTTTGTAATTTAATTTTCTATTATTATTATTATTACCCCATCTTCTTCAGAAAACAACTGAGCAAGCTCATTTTCAGTTTCATACATTTCTTCTTGCTCTTCTTGTTCGCTTCCATCTTCTCCTTCTTTGATTATGCTCTTCACCTACACAAACAATTTTAAAAAAAGAAAGATACATTTATACCAATAATATGGAGTAATATCTTCCTTCATTATATATCTTCCATATAAATTAAAATTGTCATTTTCATTGACTCCTTTTTTTTCAGGTTGTTGTACTTGTTTCAAACTCTTCACGATAGTTTCATGATACAAAAACCGTTTCATTATTGCCTCCATGCTAAATCACACACCCTTTCACCTTCCACCTCAATCCAATAGTAACCCATTTAAACACGATATTTTCTTGATTTTCCGGTGACTATAACTTCAACATGAAGAATAGTATAAAGAAATTCCATGTAGGGAAATATAAAAAATATTAAGACTAAAAAGTTAAAGAAAAACCATTTTCATTAAGGAGAAGAAACGGTGGAAAAAAGGAAGAATATACATTTGATACTGAGTATGTTATTGTTATTGTTAGTTGCGCAGAATCTCTACTTTCACAAGGTAAGTTTGCGTAAACACTGCCCTCCCAAACCTCACGTGTGGAACCACATATTAAATGTTTTTAAGACTTTTGCCTGAAAATAATGTCACCTTTTCCTTTCTTTTTCAAACAAAAGGACAATGAACTTGAACTAAAAGAATTACACACAAAATAAACAAACCTCTTGTATACTTTCACCACCTTATAAAAAGATAGTAGTATCAATATCAAGAAAAAGAAGAAGAATTAACATACTTGAGGAACTTCAGGTTTATCAGCAGCTTTATGAAAATTTATGGTAAAAGAACGAATCGAATCGAAAATGGATCGACCAAAATCAAGAGCAGAGTTTCCATCTTGAACATGTTTTGGTTTTCTTGAAATCTTGATTTTCTTAACATGTTTTTTAAGTTGCCAATAATTTACAAAGGCGTCTTTCCATTCTGGGATTAGTTGTGCCTCGAGTTCCTTAGAGAACTTCACCATTGTTTTCCAAAGGGAAGAGGAAGGAAAAAGAAGAAGGAGGAGGAGGAGGAAAAGGAGGGAATTTAAAAGAAATTAAAGATTTAGAGATGTGAGAGAGGAGTTGAGGAAGTTTACAAGATATATAGAGGGTACGGAGGGTGTTAAAAGAGAGACAAAAGTTGAGTAGTAGACACTAAATAGTGGCTGCTTTGTCTTTCGCTATTTATTATTATTCTATTTTTTATCTGGTGTCCGATATCCGTACCGACTAATCCGAACTTGCGTCGTGTAAGATTCATCAAAGGGGGAAGCTGAAGGAAAATTTTCATTTCTAGGGCTCGAACCCGAAATCTCTAGTTAAGGATGGATTAGAGGTGTTTGAACAAAGCCCCACATGAAAAGTAGAAAAGAAAAATAAGTTACTTATAAGGAGTTAGATACTTTTAATGGTGTAAGGCTTTTTGAAAAAAATCGTGCAAGCTTTGCTCAAAACGGATAAAATTACACAATATTAAGAGTATATCGTTACCGCCCAACAATTCTTTCCATCCAATAATAACCTTTAGTATCTATTATTATTATTATTATTATTATTATTATTATTATTATTATTTCTTTGAAGTATAATGGTAACAAATAGCCACCCCAGGTATTACCCAACCCCAGGAGAGTTTATAAAAAAAAATACAGATCTTTTTACACCAGAAAAAGGTGAATCAAGTATATCAATATAATATAATAACTTATTCAACATGGTTACTCTTATTGAATCGATTAATAACTTTTTGCTTGAGTTTTAGCTTTTTCGGGGGCAGACGTTTTATCGAGTTGTGGTCTACCAATAACATAAAGGTACCAAGAAAATGTATATTCATTTATTGTTGCTGGAAATATTCACTTATTTTGGCTTTTTTTACCCCATATTGTAGGGTGATCTTGAAAGATGTGAAAATCTTCCTCAGCCGTACACATAATTTTCATCAAATACGGCTTTCGGCAGAATTATATATATATCTATGAGATTGAATATAAATTTCTATTTACTCACTTTAAATTGAGTATCTGTTTCTCTCCCTTTTCTGTTAGGATTGAAAACTATTAAGATGAATAAAAGAAAGTGTTTCCTTTCACTAGATAAATACGTGGTCGCATGCAGGGGTGGAGCTAGCTGGACACAAGTCGATTTGGTTGAACTTATTTCATTAAAAAATTATAATGTGCAATAAGACAAAAAACAACTTATTTGTAATATATATTATTGAATATTCTTGATTTAAGGAAAGATTCTGTGTAGTTGCAAAGATAGTTTAAGTTTATTTTAGATTTATAGGTTATGATTTCGAATTTCAACCGTAACATTCTCATATTTCAAGAATGCATAATTCTAAAGTGATTTCGGGGTAGTAAATATCTTAATTTTACTTTCTTCTATTAACAAAATATTTCACGTTCTTAAATTATTACTTTCTTAAAAAATAAGCTATTTGGTCTTATATCTCCTTTTTCCTTATTTGTTCTTGTTCTTTTTTTCCCATTGTGTAAATTAAAAAGAGAAAATGCTAGCTTATGGAAAAGGAATTCATGTCTGTTACGCTTAGTTTCAGCTTTTTTTCTGTTATTTTTGCCTTTTGTGCTATATATTTGATTCATGATCAAAACAATGGAAAAAGAAACACTATGTGAAAGAAAGTTGCTAATATCCAATTGGTTTCTCGGTGTAAGTAAACAAAAAGTTTTTCACATTTTATGGAGCTTTAAAAGTTTATGGTCTATGGCCAAAGTTAACTCGAAAGCCTATAAATGAAGTTTTACTATTTAAAGATATTAAGTTTCTTTAATTGGATTTGAGTATCCAAAAAATTTACGTAAAAATTATAGTAATTTCCAGAAAGCAATGGCAAAACCAAGAATTTCTTCAGGGTTGTTCAAATTTGAAAAAAAAAATCTCCAACAAAGAGTGTTCGATATATGTTATGTACTGCTAAAAGCTAATATTTTATTTATATAGGCAGTATAATTTTTCATAAAGGATGGTTAATTGACCACCTTTACCAAAGTGTAGCTTCGTCCCTACCAGAACGTTAAACTTTTTTCTTTTTTTTTTTCTTTTTTCTTTTTGTCTTTCTTTTTTATACTAGAGGGATGAGTGTGAGAAATGACTTGGAAAAACTTTTTCTAGTTCAAGTACATTTGTCGATATCAAAACATATGCTAAATGCAATAAAGAGTAGTTTAACACATAATTAATGCTTTGGACAAACTATAACAGACTTCGATCTTATTATAAACAACCACAACTTTTTCGCTTAACTTATTGCTTTAATAGATGTAAACACATAAAGTTAATGTAATTTGAGTAACAAAATTAGCAAAATAAATTTCTCGTCTTTAGCTTCTTAAGTAATAAAAATGAAAAGCATGAAAAGAGATAAAGTTATATTCCTTTGATTGTGATAGTACCTCTAAGCTCAACCACCATCCACCTTCGATCGGGTGCTTTTTTTTTGTTGTTCGAAGAATTAATTCAAATAGTCGCTCATTAAACTGCTTACATTAAAAATATTCGATAAATATACAGTAAATATATTATTATCTATAATATGTATATAATCATATATAATAAGTACATAATAAAATGATTAGTTCAAGTTCAGAGTAGGGTTTTTGCGATCGTAGCACAGTGGGGTTCAGACATAATATCTAAAAGATTTTTTGGAAACTTTTTATTCCAAAAGTAAGATTCCTAACATTATTTTGGATTTTTATATATTGGTTTACACAA
Organism: Nicotiana sylvestris; assembly: GCF_000393655.2. Classification (NCBI taxonomy): domain Eukaryota; kingdom Viridiplantae; phylum Streptophyta; class Magnoliopsida; order Solanales; family Solanaceae; genus Nicotiana; species Nicotiana sylvestris. Next base: position 28,712,323 of record NC_091057.1, read on the forward strand.
GATTTAGCCTTCAAATCCAAGATTAAACCATAAAATATAAATAAATAGAAATTTATGAATTTTGTCTAGAACATTAAACTTAGGAATTTTGAGCATTTAACTGATTTGGTGAAACTAATGGACAATAAATAAACAGAATCTGAATAAATGAACAATGCACATCTGAAGTTATTTGCTTTAGTGGATAGTTTTTAAAAATAATACTAACAAAGTCTCTATATTACAATTATTATTATTTATTTATTACATAATCCTCCTTTGGCTGCATATTCCCTCTCGAGGCATTCCCCCCACCCCCCCCCCCCCAACCAACTCTCTTCACCCATTCTTTCTCTTCCCAATTATCTGAGAAAACCTTTAATATTCCCTCACAAATATCCGTAGTTTTCAAAAAATAAAAATTAATAAAATTAAAATCGATAAAAGCTTACTCTTTAGTTTGATTTGATTTACATATTTAGAAAATCGAGGAGTGGATTTGGTTTTTACTTAAGGAAAAATTAATCCACCTCGAACCACAATAATACTAATTTTGGTAAACATTTCCAGAGAGGGGCAAATTTATTGTAAGCTTTCTTAATTTCTTCTCTTTTCTTAATTTGAAGATTAATTGTTGACTACAGCCACTCTACCTACATGTAATGAAATTGGTCCAATACAATTAATTTTTTGACAAAATCGTTACTTCTTATTCTTTTTTTTTTTTGTTATGTTAAAGAAATGATTCTCCTATATACACTGTATCTTTTAGCTTTAACAAAACTGTCATGTGACTGATCTAACATATTGTTTAAGTCAAATCAAACGTGCTGAATTTGTTGCCTATCATTGTTTGAATAACTTGTCTATGGCTTCCCTTTGATTTCAGTGAATGACATTCGAGATTGAAATTATTGTGTTACATGTTTAATTTGATTTATTCCTCTCAAAACAAATATGTATGTTTCTCTACTTGTTCGCGAAATTTTGAGGATATTATGTTTTTTGTTATCAATTTAACTAAATGGTGTAAATTAATGTTTAAATGCCCATAATATTTGACCAATTACAATTTATTAATTCTTGCTTAGTGTTCTCTACCTTTTACATTTTAACATATTAGTCTTCGATATACATGAGGTAAGTGTCAACATTTTAACATATTCCCGGAGCTTACTATTGATTGTCCTTGGAAGAGTTATCTCCAAAAACAAAGGTAAGTTTTGCCCCTCCAAAAACGCGGCAGGGAGGATCATATGACTTGAAGACCCAAAATATACACACATTTAAAATATTATTCTTTTCATCTTTTTGTTTATAGTATAGTATTTGTATAACTTTTTTTTTTTCTGCTAAAATGACAAGATGTATTAAGCAGAAAATTGAAAAGAGTTATTACAATATGAAATCTATGAGCACCTAATTTTTGCTCTGCATGGAAATAACTCCTAAAAATAGACCAAAAATAATTTTAATGAATTTTAGGAGTTTTTCTTTATTTAGTTGTATTTCATGCATGTTTAATATTTTAAAATCATAAGAACAATCATAAAAATAGTCACATTTTCGTTTCATGCCATCGTAAGAATTAGCTACTCTTTAATTGTTAGAATTAATACATAAAAAATCAAGCAAAATATTTCGCGCATTTGTTATTAGATAAATAGAATTTGCTAATGAGATTTAAGTTAGATTTTAATTTATTTGTTCAAGAATTTAAAAAACAAAGGGAAAGGAAAACAAAGAAAGGAAAAGGGGAAAAAGTTATTTTTTGGTCTAGATTCGAACTGCGCCAATTTTCATGGCGCAATTCCCTCAAAATCCACCCCTCTCAAACAGCCCAAGGACCCAGCCTAAATCCCCTCTCTTTAAAACCCCATTATCCTAAAAAAACTGGAGAATCAGATTCCCTCCCCCATGAATAAACCCTAGTCGCCCCTCTATTCCCCTACATTCTCCCCAATTAAAAATCCTAGAAGCCGATGCAGACTTCTCCTTCCTCATCTCCTCACTAGACGGATTCCCCACTAGAAAACCTAAACCTAACCGCTTCTCTTCTCCAAACAAGAGAAGGATTTCCCCAAATCACTCCTTCTTCACTCACACTCACACGCACCTCTCAATGAAAAAGGTTGAAACACAAATATTCTACGTTCAAATTTGAATTGAGACCTAAAAAAGAGCTCTATAAAAAATAAGAAAGCAATAACTATTTTGCTAATTCAAAACCAAGTTCTCCTGCATTTCTGGGCTTCAAATCAGATTTAGTTGGATTATTTGTTGTTTGCTGATGTTCTCTTCAACTTGTAGCTGAGGACCTGACCAGTAGCTGCCTTTTTCGGCTTTTATTTTGAAATTGGATTTGAAAATTTGATTCTGATTCGATGTTATAGTTTGTTTCAATTCATTATGGCTATATTGGCAAGTTGTGCTGATAGGAGCCTAAGTGTTAAATCGGGATAAACTTGCAATTTTTTGTTTGGGTTGAGTGAGTTACAACTCTTCTTGTTAGATTTTTTTTTTGTGTGTAATAACATTAGTAAATCGGCCCCTCCTGATTTAACTTTCAAAATTATTGATTAAATCTGTTAATCCCATCATGTTAGTAATTTATGAAGGACATAGACTCAAACTCATAGTTTCAGTAATGGACCATCATGCAAGTACCAAAGTAAATGGAAAGCTAGTTGAATCAAAAATGTCCTCAATTCTACAACTCTTCAGAATTTATTAAAACCATATCTATCATAATTTCCTTGCCCATAAACTCATGATTTTCACAATAATCCTAAATTAGAATAAGCATCTATGAATATTCGTAGAATGCTTGAGGCATGTATTTATTTAATATCGTGATTATGTACACGTTCGCGTGACATAATTATGATTCCCAAAATAAATCAAAGTATGCGTTCGCGCAACTTTGGCCAAACAATTTTAATAATAATGAAGTGTTATTAATTGTATACACGTACGTGTGATATGATTTTTGATGCTCCAAACGAAATGAGTACACGTACGCGTTACTCGTTTTAAGATAATTTCATAATTAGGAATAATCAAGTAATTAAAAGCGGTAAAAGGTAAAATTCACATAGGTTCTAAAAATGCATAGCTAAACAATTTAATTAAGCTAGTTATGATTAAAGCAACCTTGCTAAAACCACAAATCCGGGAATGCCTAACACCTTCTTTCGGATTAACAGAATTTCTTACCCGATCTTCTGTGTTCGCGGACCAAAAATAGAGTCAAATATCCTCGATTTGGGATTTTAAAATAAACCGATGACTTGGGACACCCTAAATTATTCCAAGTGGCGACTCTGAATTAAATAAATAATCTCATTTCGATTAATGTTACTTTAATTGGAAAAACACCCTACTCCGCTCGAAAAAAAGGAGATGTGACAGCTCTGGCGACTCTACTGGGGATCAGAACCCAGAATCTCTAGTTCAGGATTAAGAATTCGAGCTTGTAATTTAATTTGTATTTGGCTTTATTGTATGTTGAAATTACTATAATTGTGAGCTTAATGTGCTAATTGTCGCTCATTTGCCGCTTTGATATTATTTGAACTATATTAAACTGTCTTCTTACACCTCCCTTCCGAGTCTTCTAAAATATGGTGCACACGTACACATAGCCCACTTTTCTGTTAGAGGTCATACCAAATAGAACGAGGCTAGGTTGGTAACTAGGCCGGATAGACTTTCGTGCTCCCGGTACGTTGCCCCCACCTTGGCTCGAGTTGTCCGCTTAGGTAAGCCATGTCTAGAACACACCCACATGTTTAAACCTAGAATAACATAGCCTCATGCCGGATCCCTAGTAGGAACGTTTATTTGCATCACGTGCATTTGACTTTTGAGACTCAACACAGGGATTGGGTCCGTCTAGGACAGGTGTACCCGTAATGAAAGACCATCCTGATGCATCTTACGTGCTATTTGTATATTTATTTGTTTTTGCTTGCATGTTGATCGGCTAAGGAATGAAAATCAAGAGAAGAACCAAGAGTGAGGTAGGAGAGATATTAGCCCGATTCTGAAAACCCCGATATTTGGAAAATGTCCTTAAACTCTGCCGAAATTTTTCAAAACAAAAGAAGAAAAATGATGAAAATTGAAAAAAAAAAAGAAGAGACGAGTCATTTCAAAATGAGTCAATATCATATTTTTTTCGGATTATGTCAAAACC